>NW_003852601.1:1428684-1450768 GCF_000181295.1 Otolemur garnettii | reverse complement strand
GGGTCCGGGCTGGGGATTCGAACCCGCCACCTTAGGTGTACGTGGCTGGCGCCTTAGCCGGTTGAGCTATAGGCGCCGAGCCACTCTTTCCTCTCTTGCCCCTAGAGATCTTTACAGGAAAGTCAAAGAGGTTTTATATAACAATGAAATCTAAACAACGTATCTAAAGTTTCATGGTCTAACATGGTCTACAAGTGCGCTATCATTGATCATTATAACAGCATCATATCAATATGAGAAAAATGAGATCCATAAACATTCTAATGAATGAGTTATTCATATTAGCAAGTTAATGACAGAGTTATAATTTGAGCTTATATCTTCTAACATTCAATTCAAGGCTCTTTTCAGTGACCTAGGCTGAACAGTCTATTGGGTGTATATCAGAGTATTTTTCAAATCCAAGTTTCATCCATTAATTAGACGACAAGTATTTACTTAGGTTCTACTATGTGTCAGACACTATTCTAGGTATTGGGAATACAACAGTGATCAAAACAAATTTGCTGCCCCAACTGAGCCTACATTTTCCATGGAAGTAGAAGAACATTAGATAAATAAATATACATTATGTTAGTTGGTGATAAATGTGCTTAAGAAAAATAAAGTGGAAAAGGGTAAGAAGTACAAGCAGGGGTGATTTATTTCAATATTAAGTTAGAGTGAACAAAAATACATCACCTAGAATGTAGCATTTGAGCAAATCCAAAGATAGTAAAGTGATGAACCATTTTTACTTCTGGGGAAGAGCCTGAACATACCTGATGTGGGAGCATGGCTGGTGTGTTGTAAGATCAGTAAAAAAAATAGTAGCTGGAGAGGAGTAGTAAGAGAGAAAGAAGCAGGAAAAAAGGTCAGAGAGGCAAGTGGGTGAGGGAAATAAACAGTATAGGGCCTTTGTTTTTTTTTTCTCTGAGATAGGAGGTAATTGGTGGGCATGTAGTCTTAAGAGAACATGTAGGCAGAAAGTATCACCATGTTGGCCCTTGAGAGGTCTATGTAGTCACCATCGACCTACTATACACCTCCCAACATGCATTATTACCTCTCTTCCAGCACTAGCAGGGCTCTGCCTCCTAAGAGAAGCCAATATGGATGGCCCTTTTGCTCCCACGACCCAGAGCTACCCACCTGGTGAGACGGGAAGCAATTCACTTGGCAGGCAAAATGGCTCAAGCATATGGCAGCAATCTTTCCAGAGAAATGAGCTGTGAAAAGAAAGGATGACTGTCAAGCTCATAAAGTGGGGAACTTATTGAGGAAAAAGGTGCTAATTTCTATCATGACTGGTGTTCAGTGACTGTAGATTAAGAGGGAGGGGAGAAGAGGGGGGAGGATGGGTGGAGGGAGAGTAATTGATGGGACCACACCTATGGTCTATCTTACAAGTTTACATGTGAAATTTACTAAGTGTAGAACATAAATAACACAATAACTAAGAAAATTCTGTGAATGCCGTGTTAACCAGTTTAATGAAAACATTTCAAATTTTATATAAAACGAGCACATTGTACCCCATGATTCTATTAATATACACAGCTATGATTTAATTTAAAAAAAAAGATACTACTTGGACAAGAAAGCTGCCAGTATAAAGGAAAGAGAAAGCAAAGATGTCCACTTCAGAGTCTGAGGTATTTCTGCAACCATCTTGCTTCAAGGGGAGACCGGCAGAATTAGAACAAAGGAACCCTTGGCATCTGTGGGCTCGAGTATCAATAGGGTACTGCTGGCATATTATTTGCATATCATTTGCACTTATCCACTTAGTAAGTCTCAGGACTGATGGTTATTACTTGTTCTGAAGGATGTAAAGAACTGAGCCCACTCCCTGAGTAAAAGTTGGCTTTTATTATTGCTGCTATTGTTTCTGCTGTTAGAATTCAAAATAACCCATGAGAAATTAAGTAAACTTAAAGATTTTCAGTGTTTTCTGTTTGTTTGTTTGTTTTATGCTTTTTTGGCAATACAACTCTTTCTTTTTTTAATTTATTGTTGGGGATTAATTGACGATACAAAGATCCAGGTTACACTAATTGCATTTGTCAAGCAAAGTCCCTCTTATAAATGTGTTCCTCCCACAAGAGGTGTACCAAATACTGTAACCCCCACCTCTTCCTTCACTTCCCCATTCCCCCACCCACTCCCACCATGTACTAAGTCATCAATTGTCCTTATGTCAAAATTAATTACATTGGATTCTTGCTTCTCCATTATTGTGATGTGTTACTAAGAAGAATGTGTTCCATCTCCATCCAAGTTAGTACAGAAGATATATAGTCTCCATCTTTTTTAGTAGCTAGATAATATCCCATGGTATACATATACCACAGCTTATCAATCCATTTGTGGATTGGTGGGCATTTAGGCTATTTCCACCTTTTGGCAATTGTTAGTTGAGCTGCGATAGTCTAGTGCAAGTGTCCTTATGGTAAAAGGATTATGTTTTCTTCTGAGTAAATGCCCAGTAATGTGATTGAAGGATCAAATGGGAAATCTAGTTTGAGTTCTTTGAGGATTCTCCATAATTCCTTCCAAAAGGGCTGGATTAGTTTACAGTCCCAACAGCAATGTAAAAGTGATCCCTTCTCTCCACATTTATGTCAGCATCTCCAGAGTTTGAGACTTTTTGATGTGGGCCATTCTCACTGGGGTTAGATGATATCTCAAGGTAGTTTGATTTGCATTTCTCTAATAACTAGGGACAATCAGCATTTTTCATGTTTATTAGCCATTCATCTCTCCTCTTAGAGAAGATTCTATTCATCTCTCTTGCCCATGGATATAAGAGATTTTTGGCTCTTTTTATGCTGCTTAGTTTGGGTTCTCTGTAGATACTAGTTATCAATCGTTTGTGTGATTCATAATATGCAAATATCCTTCCCCATTCTGATGACTGTCTATTTGCCTTGGTTGTTGTCTCCTTAGCTGTACAGAAGCTATTCAGTTTAATTAAGTCCCATTTGTTTATTTTTGCTGATGTTGCAATTGCTATAGCAATTTTCATAAAGTCTTTCCCCAGGCTGATACCTTCAAATGTTTTTCTCCCACTTTCATCAAGGATTTTTATTGTTTATTTTTTATTTTATTATTATTATTATTATTATTTGTAGAGACAGAGTCTCACTTTATCCCCCTCAGTAGGCAGCGCCTGTGGCTCAAGGAGTAGGATGCCAGCCCCATATGTCAGAGATGGTGGGTTCAAACCCAGCCTCAGCCAAAAATCGCAAAAAAAAAAAAAAAAGGCATACAAATATCACCCTCAGTACAGTGCCATGGCATTACACAGCTCACAGCAACCTCCAACTCCTGGGCTTAGGCGATTCTCTTGCCTCAGCCTCCCGAGTAGCTGGGATTACAGATGCCTGCCAGAATGCCTGGCTATTTTTTTTGTTGCAGTTTGCCCGAAGCTGCGTTTGAACCCAGCACCCTCGGTATATGGGGCTGGCACCCTGCCCACTGAGCCATAGGTGTCACCTGATTTTTATTGTTTCATGTCTTAGATTTAAACCTTTTATCCATCTCGAATCAATTTTAGTGAGTGGCAAAAAATGCAGGTAGAGTTTCAATCTTTCATAGGGATATCCAGTTCTCCTGGCACCATTTACTGAATAGGAATTCTTTCCCCCAGTGTATATTCTTGTTTATTTATCAAAGATTAGGTGGCTGTAAGATGTTAGCTTCATATCATGATTTTCTATTTGGTTCCAGGTGTCTATGTCTCTATTTTTGTGCTAATACCATGCTGTTTTGATCACTATGACCTTGTAGTACAGTCTAACATCTGGTAGGCTGATACCTCTGGCTTGGTTTTTATTCCTAGAATTGCCTAGCTATACAGGTTTTATTCTGGTTCCATACAAAACAAAGAATTATTTTTTCCAAGATTTTAAGGTATGATGTTTGCATTTAAATGGAGATTACACTGAATCTGTAGGTTACTTTGGGAGGCATAGAAATTTTAAGAATGGTGATTCTTCCTAGCCATGAACATGGTGTGTTCTTCCATTTTTAATATCTTCTGCTATTTATTTTCTTAGGGTTTTGTAGTTTTCTTTATAGAGGTCCTTCACCTCTTTTGTTAGACATATTCCTAGGTATTTAATTTTCTTTGAAGCTACTGTGAAGGAAATTGTATCCTTCATTAGCCGCTCATCTTCTCTGTTATTGGTATATACAAAGGCTACTGATATTTGGAGATTTGTTTTATATCCTGCGACCTTAATATATATATATATATATATATTACATTCAGGAGTCTTGTGGTTGAGTCTTAGGGTTCTCTAAGTATAAGGTCTTATCATTGGCAAAGAGGGAGAGTTTGACATACTCTGCCCCTATTTGGATGCCCTTTATTGTATTCTCTTGCCTGGTTATATTGGCTAGAACTTTCAGCACTGTTCAATAGTAGTGGTGGTGGAGGACAACCTTCCACTTCTAAGTGGAAAAGCTTTCAGTTTTTCTTTGTTGAATATAATATTAGCTGTGGGTTTGTTGTAGGTGGCTTCAATCAGTTTAATACATGTGCCAGCTGGGAGGTGCCTGTGGCTCAAAGGAGTAGGGCGTCAGCCCCATATGCCAGAGGTGGCAGGTTCAAACCCAGCCCCGGCCAAAAACTGCAGAAAAAAAAAAAAAGACATGTGCCACCTATTCCTATATTCTTCAGTGTTCTAATTAGAAATGGATGCTGAATTTTATGGAATGCTTTTTTGGCATCTTTTGAGAGAATCATATAGTTTTTGTTTTTGCTTCTGTTGATGCAGTGAATTATGTTTATAGACTTGCATAGGTTAAACCAGACTTACATCCCTGGAATGAAACCTACTTGATTGTGATGTGTGAATTTTTTAATGAGACTCTGTAATCTATTTGATAGGATTTTATTGACAATTTTCACATCTATATTCATTAGTGAGATTGGTCTGAAGTTCTCCTTTTTAGTTAGGTCTTTTCTTGGTTTTGGTATCAGGGTGATGTTTGCTTTGTAGAACATGTTGGGGAAGATTCCTTTCTTCTCAATTTGTTTGGAACAGATTTTTCAGTATAGGTATAAGCTCTTCCTTGAAGATTTTATAGAATTCTGGTGTGAAGCCATCTGTACCGAGGCATTGTCTCTTCTTAGACCACAAGGTTATTAAAGTGGAACTCAATTCCAACAAAAACTTTCATCAGTACACAAAGACATGGAAATTAATCAACTTATGCTGAATGATAGTTGGGTTCAGGAATAGGTAAAAAAGAAAATAGCTAAATTCCCTGAACATAACAACAATGAAGACACAAGCCAAAACCTGTGGGATATGGCTAAAGAAGTCCAGAGAGGAAAATTTATTGCATTAGATGCCCACATCCAAAAAAACTGAAAGAGAGCACATCAACGATCTTACACACCATCTTATGGAACTGGAAAAAGAAGAACAATCTAATCCCAAACCCAGAAGAAGAAAGAAATAACCACAATTAAATCAGAGATTAATGAACTTGAAAATAAATAAATCTTTCAGAAAATTAATGAAACAAAGTTGGTTCCTTGAAAAAATAAACAAAACAGATGGATATTTGGCCCAACTAACTAGAAATAAGAAAGTAAAATCTCTAGTACAAGTCAGAAATGATAAAGGGGAAATAACAACAGACACCACAGAGATACAAAGGATCATCTCTGAATACTACAAAAAACCCTATGCCCAGGAATTTGACAATATGGAGGAAATGGATAAATATTTGGAATCATTCCCTCTCCCTAGACTTAAGCACAAAAAAATGATTTTCTGACTAGTCCAACTTCAAGCATTGAGATCAAACTATAAAAAATCTCCCAACATAAAAATGAAAATCTCTATGGGCAGCACCCGTGGCTTAGTGTGTAGGGCGCCAGCCCCATACACCAAGGGTGGCAGGTTTGAACCCAGCCCTGGACAGCTAAAATATCAATGACAACTGCAACAACAACAACAAAGACAAAAAGAAAGAAAGAAAAAGAAAAAATAAAAACTCTTTCTTAAAAAATTACTATTATATAAAGCTCCAATACATACTTGAAAATATTTAAGGGATATTTTGTTATTGAAAACTTACTTGGTAAGTTCAAATTTATATTATTTACTGTTATAAAGTTAATCAATGAGAATAAAACTGTTTTGATGAGAAAAAAGTGAACATATGACAATTTGATTATGTGTGGGTGCTGTCATTACAGTTTTTTTAATAACTGAAAAAATATTTTTAAAAAAGTTTTACAAACAAAGTATTTTTAAAGTTCTTGGAATACTACTCATCCATATAAACACAGTTTAGAAATCACAGATGTGAAATAATACTTTTCAAACTGGTACTCCTAATATCTTAGAGCTTTGGGGAAATACCCTCAGGATATCAGTTTGATGAAATGAAAGTAATGTTTTACCTCCACTACTCCTTGCATCAGCACTAGAAATTTTATTTGATAAATGAACTCTGTCACTGTTAATGGGAGCATAATATCCCATTACATGGAGGTGGGAAACAGGGAAGAGAGACTATTCTGAAACAAGGTTCCTGAGCTTAAAAGAGCTTCAAAATGACTGATTTTGTCCAATGCACTCAATATAAAAATCAAGACATTGAGTCTCTTTTATGAAATAGGTCTGGTTCAAAATCACATAGAACTTTAGTGGCAGAACCCAGGTTAGAGTAGGCCTTTGCTCAAAATTCTGAAAAGGCCCCCATCTTACTCAGAATAAAAGTCAAACTCCATCAATTTGTTTGTCATTACTTCTCTGAATTCTCCTATTATTATCTTTCTGAGCTTGCCACCACAATCATTCTTCCCTGCTTATTGATTTTTGATCACAACAAGCATGTTCCTAACTTATCCAGGAAAGCTCTTTTCTGTCTGACTCCCACCCTCTGACAACTTCATGGCTCACTCTTTCCTCACTTTCAATTATTTATTCATATAAAACCTACTCAAACCTATTTAATACTGCAAACTTCCTTCACCTCCAGAACTGCTGATGCCTTTGCGCTGCTCTGCTCTGCCCTACGTTTTCTCTTTTTGATACAAATTTATGAAATTAGTTTATCATTTCCAACCTTATGATGAACTGTGCTTATATTTGGGATTAACTACTTACTATCTTTTATTTTCACTGGCATGTGAACTCCAGAAAGGCAGATTTTTTACCATTTTGTTCTCTTCTACATTCTTTTTTTTATTGTTGGAATTCATTCAGGATACACAGAACCAGGTTACGTTGATTGTCTTTTTTAGATAAGCCTCCTCTTATAATTGTGTCCGGCCCCCCAAAGGTGTATCACACCCCTTGTCCCCTCACCCCCTCCTGCTTTCCCTCTCTCACATCTACTCATTCCCCCACCCCACCACTTGTACTAGGACCTTAATTGTCCTCATATCAGAATTGAGTACATATCATTCTTGTTTCTCCATTCTTGTGATGCTTTACTAAGAATAATGTATCCCATATCCATCCACGTTAATTCAAAGGATGTAAAACCTCTATCTTTTTTAGTGGCTGAATAGTATTCCATGTTATATATATGCCACAGCTTGTTAATCCATTCCTGGGTTGATGGGCATTTAGGCTGTTTTCACATTTTGGCAATTGTAAATTTAGCTGTGATAAACAGTCTAGTGCAAGTGTCCCTGTGGTTAAAGGACTTTTTTTCTTCTGGGTAGATGCCTAGCAATGGGATTGTAGGATCAAATGGGAGGTCTAACTTGATTTCTTTGAGAGTTTTCCATATTTCCTTCCAAAAAGGTTCTATTAGTTTGCAGTCCCACCAGCAGTGTAAAAGTGTTCCCTTCTCTCCACATCCATGCCAACACCTGCAGTTTTGAGACTTTGTGATGAAGGAAATTCTCACTGAGGTTAGATGATATCTCAGGGTGGTTTTCATACAAATTTCGTCTATATTCTAAACACCTAGAATGGTGCTTGGTACATAGTAGGTACTCAATAGGCATACGTAGCTAAATGAAGGTCTGTTATCTTTGATTTCGTTATCTCCTAAAGTCTTTCTCCTAACCTGTGCTCTTCTTAGCCCCATTAAAATGTTTCCCTGTTCTGAAGCACTTACTCTGAATTTTGAAAACTACAGCGGCACAACTTCCACCAATACTGAAGGGCTATGGAGTCCCTATGCTGATTTGAGCTTTATTCGCTGTAGTATTCACATATGGCTTGGATACAGGATTGTAAAAAGCTAAAATAGACAAAATATTAAGTCTGCTATGGTTTTCCTATCTAAAATCAACCAGAAAAGCTCTCTTTACCAGGAAGAATTATATTTAACTAAGCAACTTAGTAGGAATAATTGATATCCCTCATCAGAGCAACATCTCCCTATCCTCAAAACTAGCCATTAAAGATAAAATTTTGTCTAATAATTCTGTAGATTCTCAGAGTTAATTTTCAGAGGAAATAAAGCAAAGCACCTCTGCATAATACTACTTGTTACTTTCCGGGGCATGTCTGGTACCTTGCTCTTCATTCTTCAATCTGAGTTTAGACTATATTAGGCCTGAGGAAACAAGTTTGTGTCTGTTTTTGTTGTTGTTGAGATTTTCTTATTTTATGATAGACAAGTAAAAGAATCAACAGACTGATTTCTTTCACTGCTGGGAAAATGAAGAGGAAATTTGACTTGGATGATACACACCTATCCCCCTTCCTTTATGAGAAGTCAATATTGGTATGGAGATTTAGAAATCTAAAGGAGTGATCAGGAGAACCAAGATGGAAGGAATGACTGAAATCAAATTAGACTGCCTGATCATCCAGAATGTCTGCTAATGAGAAGAAGTCAGGGCAGTAACTGTCTCTAGTAATACAGGAATGAGGTTGGAATTGGGGTACCAGATGATTGTATTAGATCATGAGCGAGAGTATTTTATTTTGTCTTTCTTAACCATGGATAGTGGGAGAAATCCCAACAAGGACTAGAAGGCAAATGAGTCAACGCTGTTCTCAGGATTTTACAAAGCCCTAAAAAAATCTATTTAACATGATCAAAGGGCCACTGTACCAACACAAGAAATGGCTGAAATAAGCCTGCTGCCACTTTTGGTTTTATCCTTTGGTCAGAAGCCCTATTTCATCTCTTTCACTTATTCACATAAATAAAAAACTTTATAGCCTTTGTCGCGCCATAAAACACATACATTTCATTGGCTCAGTTTTGTTTTATTTGAAGAATAACAAGACAAGAAAAAGAGATATGTATCCATACCCCTCAGGTAGATCCTGACAACAGCCCTCTTCAACTGTTGAGTCTCCTTTTTGTGGATCTGTTTGCATAGAAATCTTCATCAACAATAATTTACAACTATGACCATTGTCTTTTCCTCAGTGCAGATTACCACTAATTCTCAGTAATGTCTGCTTCCTAAAAATTCTCCTGTCTAGTCTCTTTTGTCTACTATTAGCAGCCTCTGCTTCATATGTAGTACCATTCCTCTGACTCAGAAAATTCCTTGAAATAACTTCCCTTGTCTGAATAGCATTCCATGATAGGTACAGCACACTTCCTGAGTCAAAGAGATAACCATAGCATATACTTTACCTAACAAATACAAAAACTGTAACCTAATTGTATATACTTTCATATTAAGCTGAAATTTAAAAATAAGAAATAGCTTTCCTTGGGAATGTAGAGTAAGTAAATATGTATGTATGGAATTGGATACCTGGAAGGGAAGATGAGGGATGACTTTTAGAAGCACCATGGAATAAAAGCCTCAAAGCTTTAACCCACTAGAGATTATGTCCATGGATGCCAAAACTGGCTTTATTTGAGATTTATGACTAATTGTTAGTTACAAGTTAGAACCAGTCCTCAGCCATGGTTGCTTTTGAATGACTTCAGGGCAGAAACCTAAGCTAAGTACATAACTGAATAATATGGGAATATTCCTTTAATGAAGTATAAGTGTGTGGGATTGGGAGGACAGGAAATTAATTCTTGTGCATAAGTAAATATTATGGTTAATAGAGTGGTTTATAAGCACAGTTTTCCATCATTCAAATTTCTGAGTCACTGACATTTGTGACCTAATTTACTCCTCCTGGATCACTGTGAAGGATTATTATATATTTTCCATAGACAGAAGAGTTGAGGCTCAGAGAAGTTAATTGACTTGTTGAAGGTAACGTGACTAATAATCTACTGACCTGACACTCAAACCCAGTCTTTTGACACCGGTGTTCCTCCAAAACATTTTTGTTAAAGAAGAAATAGAAAAATCAGAGTATAAGACAATGCTTTTAAAAGTAAATTTGTCAAAATCAGTTGTAATTATTGACTCACAATAACAGCTATCATTTACTGACTTTCTATGTTATAGGCCATTTACATTTTGTATTTTGAATATTCCCATTTTTACGGAAGATGAATCTGTGGTTCAGAAATGTTAACATACTGTGTAATTGATTTTTTATGTATGTTTTGTATTTTTACCAATGTATCATAGTTATGCATATTTGGGGGGTACGGGTGATATTTTGATACATTTGTACAGTGTTTTGTTGTGCTTATTTTAATTATACATCTCCACACAGATTAGTAGATTCTAAACTCCTTAAGGACACAAATCTTCAATTCCTAGTGTAGTACACATAAAGTCTTCTAAACTTTTTTTTTATATATATAAATGCCTGTATTAGTAAGGGTTCACTAGAGAAATAGCCAGTAGCAGATACATATAATTTATTTTAAGGAGTTGGCTTACATTGTCATGGGGGTTGGTAGGTCAAAAATTTGTACAACAGTCTGGCAGGCTGGAAACTCAGGCAGGAGTTGACATTGTAGTCTTGACACAGAATTTCTTCTAGTGTTGGAAATTTTACTTGTTGCTCTTAATGCTTTTAACTGATTGGATGTGACCCACTCACATTATTGAGGTTAATTCCATTTGTTTAAAATCAACTGATTGAAGATGTTAACCATATCTGCAAATTGCCTTCACAAAACACTTAGATTAGTGCTTGGTTAAGTGAAACACATTTGATTAAATTAAATACACCTATAAAATTCCAAGATTAGTGTTTGATTAAGTAAATAGATACTATACCCTAGGCATATTTGACAGATGAAATAAACCATCACAGTGCTCAAAATCATGCAGTAAAATAACTGGTAGTCTTGGGAATTTAATCTAGGTCCCTATGATTCTAGAGCCTATCTTATTTTTTCTATATCATAAGAATGTCTAATCTGGAAGGAATTTTACTGATCATCTAGTCCAAACCTATGATAGCATATATAGTAATACTGAGGGTGGATTGGGAGAGGAAGGGATAAATCTCAGGAATTGGCCCAAAATTAGGCTCAGATTCTCAGACCAATGCTAGATCTATAATGACTGGGATTTTTCAGGGCCTGCTCTGAATTACTCCTTCTATGACCTAGCACTGGGTAAGGCAATAGAGAGGGTATCATAGACTGACCTGAATGTGTGCTTAGAGTGATACAGGCCATATTTTGGAAACAACTTTTATAAAAAGTTGCTGAGGATTTCTGTTGTCATTTTCACTATCTTTGAAAAGGTGATCACAGGTATTTAAATACCACAGAGTTTTATACTTTAGAATGCTTAATTTTATGTTACATATATTTTTATACAATTATTTTTTTAAGTTAATCACAGAGTGGAGATACAAACTTGAAATCAGAGGAATTCTGGGAAGATGGCCAACTGGTAGCAACCTTCATCAGAGGCTCCTGACCAGAGGGAGAAAAACTGGATGGAATCAAACTCTATGAAGCCAAAGGTGGGGAGCTGAGCCAAGAAAGAAGTTCGTCAAGGTGTAATTCCAAGAAGAGCATTCAAGAAAACAAATTACAGCTGCAAACCCTATTGACTAGACACCCCTCCCCCAAACAGGAGGTCTGCTGCAGGCTATCTGCAAGTGAGCAGGGAACAAAAGACCTCTCATTTCTCTTGCTGGAGACAGCCAGTAAATACTTGGTCTCTTTCTCCATGGCAATCCCACTTACAAACATAGACACAACCCCGCGAGGCATAAAATTGAAATGATATTTTTCCCTCACAAGTACAAACTCCCAGTCCACCCTTCCCCCCTTGCATGGAGGTCTGAAGTTCTACCCCCTGCAGAGTGCAGAGTGTTTGGTCATTTCTTGAGAGATCTGGGCATAATGAGGACCACCAACCATCAGGATGGAATCTGTGACTAACAGAGAAGAAACAGGGTATGGGAAGAACTGGACACTTGGTGGAAGGAGGAGCAGGTCCCTGGTTATGACTATGCCTGGACAGAGGTGGTATTGACCTTTGGTTCTGGCAGTGTCTGGCAGGACAAGGTGCAGACCCCCTGGCTCTGTCAGCAACCACAGGGGGAGAGGGGTTGTCCCAGGTGGACAGAGTTTGGCAGGCAGGGCTGGTCCCCAGCCCCTGCTGGGCCTATGAGTAGAGGCTTTTCAGGCATGGACTGAGACCTGTGGGTAAGAGTGCTGTCTTCTGACCCCAACACAATCCTCATGAAGTGGCTTGCTGAGTGTGAACCAAGACCTGAGAGCAAGGGTGTGGTCCCCTGTCTCCACTGGGGCATGGGCAGAGGTTTACAGGGTGAGTACTAAAACCTGCAAGTGGGGTGTGGTGCTCTGACTCCAACAAAGCCTGTGAACAGAGACTTGCAAGGCAGAGGACTGAGACTGGCAGGCAGGGGCATGGTCCCCTGACTCCAATTGGTCTGGCAAGCAGAGGCTTGCTGGATGTGTACTGAGACTGGTGTGCAGGAGCGCGGCCCCTGGTTCCAACTGGGCCTGTGAGCAGACAAGTGGACAACAGTGTGGACTGAGCCTGGTGAGAAGAGTCATGGATCTCTAGCTCCATTTGTGCTGTTGGAGACCCTTGAATCCCTCTCTGTTGATCATGGTTTTCACTGTCTAAGACAATTTAATTGAAACTCGTATCTGGGGCTGTCCACTCAGTAACATTCTGAGGTTGACCTTTGAAGTTCTGTAGCCCACTACTTTGGTAAGGAGTTATCTCTACTATCTGAGAACCCCAATTCAATCTCATCATACCAGTTCTTCTAATAACCAAATGGTGGAAAATAAATATGGTGCAGAACCAACAGAAGAACTCTAGCAACATGAATAACCAGAGTAGATTCATCTCCTCAAGAAGTAACAAAGGAGATATGACTGAAGATGCCATGTATAGACAAATGGCTGCAATGTCAGAAATCAAATTCAGAATATGGATGGCAAATAAGATTAATAGAATGCAAGAAAAGATAGAAATTGAATTCCAAAGAGTAGTTCTAAAGCTGCCTGAAGAAATTAATGAATTCAAAGACAAAGTAAACTAAAAATATGGACATAATGAGAAAAGAGATAGCAAAGCTCAAGGAAACAAAACGGTTTAGGACCTCTGAAATACAGTAGAAACCCTCAGTAATAGAGCTGACCGGGCTGAAGAAAGGATCTCTGAAACCGAAGACAAAGACTTTGAATGTTCCTAAACACTCAAAGAGGCAGACAAATGAAGAGCAAAAACTGGTCATTCCATCTAAGAGATGTGGGATCAATCCAAAACTTCAAGCATTCATCTTATAGGAATTCCCAAAGGAGAATAGGATGGTCCTAAAGATACAGATGCTATACTCCAAGAGATCTTAGAGGAGAATTTCCAAAGCATTGCAAGAGATACAGAACTTCAGATAGTAGACAGTTTCAGAACCCCAGAAAGACTCAATCCAAATAAAGGATCTCCCAGACACATTGTGATTAACTTTGCCAAAGTTAAAATGAAGGAGAAAACTCTGTAAAGAGCAATTCATAAGGAAAGCATCCCCTACAAACGGAGAAATATCAGACAAATATCAGAATGACTGTAGATCTCTCAGCCAAAAGGTTTCAAGCCAGAAGAGGATGGTCCTCAACCTTCAAACTCCTAAAACAATACAACTTCCAGCCCAGGATCATGTATCCAGCTAAACTGAGTTTCATTTGTGATGGAGAAATCAAACACTTTAATGACGCAGATATGTTGAAGAAATTTGCCATAACTAAATCAACTCTCCAGGATATTCTAAGGCCCATCTTCCACAATGACCAGGAGTATGCTCTATCTTTAAAGAAAACTCACCCAGAAAATTTTGAACAAAACCCACTTCCACAATGTTGAAAGGGTTAAAAATGTCCACTGGACAACTGAAAATCATGACACTCCAAACACAACCAGGTGTATCAACTCTCTCAATTAATGTGATGGTTTACATTCTCCTCTAAAGAGGCACAGGCTGGCTTACTGGATACATAAACTCATACAGGATATCTTCTGTATACAAGAATCGCATCTACTTTAAAGAATAAAAATAGACTCAGGGTGAGGGGATGGACTTCTATAATACAGATAAACGGAAAAAGCAGAGGTCGCAGATACAATTGGCTTATATAATACAGACAAACAAAAAATCAGGGGTTGCAGATACAATTGGCTTTAAACCAACAAAGATAAAGAAAGATAAGGATGGTCACTACATATTTGTCAAAGGAAACACTCAATATGAAAAGATTTCAATAATTAACATTTATGCACCCTACCGGAATGCTCCCTCAAATTATAAAGCAAACCCTAATGTATATAAAGAAGTTGATATCTTCCTGCACTATAATAGTTGGAGATTCTAACACCCTTTTGACAGTTTTGGATAGATCCTCTACAAAGAAACTAAACAAAGAAATATTGGACTTAAACCTGATCCCAGAAAAAATGGACTTAACAGACCTCTACAGAACATTTCATCCTAATAAAACTGAATATACATTGTTCTCATCACCCTATGGGTCATCCTCCAAAATTAATCATATCCTAGGACACAAAGTTAACCTCAGAAAATTTTAAAAAAATAAAAATTATTACTTGTATCTTCTCAGAACACCATGGAATAAAAGTTGAATTCAACAGCAACAGGAATCTTCATACTCAAACAAATTCATGGAAACTAAATTATCTTACACTGAATGATAGCTGGGTCAAAGGCGATATTAAGAAGGAAATCACCAAATTTTTGGAACAAAATTATAATAAAGACACAAATTATCAAAAACTGTGGGATACTCCTTAGGCAGTCCTAAGAGGGAAATTTATAGGTTTGGAAGCCTTCATCAAGTAAACAGAAAGAGAAGAAGCCAACAAGTTAATGGATCATCTCAAGCAACTGGAAAAGAAAGAACATTGCAAACCAGCAGAAGAAAAGAAATAATCAAATTAGGGCAGAATTAAATAAATCTGAAAACAAAAGAATCATTTAGAAGATCAATGAATCCCACAGTGCTGGTGGGAATGCAAGCTAATACAACTTTTTTGGAAAGTTTAGAGAGCACTCAAGGAACTAAAAGTAGACATACCATACAATCCTGCAGTTCCTCTACTAGGTATTTACCCGGATGATAAAAAATCATTTTACAACAAAGACATTTGCATCAGTATGTTTATTGCTGCCCAATCATAAATGCCAAGACATGTAAACAGCCCAAGTGCCCATCGACCCATGAATGGATTAACAAATTGTGGTATATGTACACCATAGATTTCTATGCAGTTATAAAAAAAATGGAGATTTCATATCTTTTATGTTTACATGGATGGAGCTAGAATATATTCTTCTTAGTAATGTATCTCAACAATGGAAAAAAAAAGTATCCAATGTACTCAATACTACCATGAAATCAATATGTAATCACCTACACATTGATATGAATGGCAAAACATAACTATATTCCAGAAATTAGAAGCGAAGAGAAGAGAGATGGGAGGGGAGAGGGTAAATAGGAGGAGGGATGGTATTTAGGGGGACATCATCTAATGTGCATGATGTAATGGTACATTTCAAAACTTTTAAGAATTGAGTATAATTGTGATAGGTGTGTTACTTAGTTCAATGTAAGCATTTAACATTGTATATCAAAGCAGTACACTGAACCCCATAAATACATCAATGTATAAAGTTATGATTTAATAAATAATAATAATAAAACTTGAAATCAGAAATCTAGTTACTTCATCAGGAGAATTATATATTAGATGACTAATCTATTCAATAAATTTTGCATACAATATCAGTTAGTAAGTACTATAAAGCAACTGAGTCTTAGAAAAGCTAAATAACTTATTCCAGATGAGATAGTTAGGAAAAAGAAAGAGGCCTGAGGTCAGTATCTTGACTCCCTTCCCAAGGTTATTTCTGTAGCATCATGAAGATTAATAATGATATATGGAGAGCCCCTATTCAAAGGCCTCTTCAGGGGAAGACTAAAGTCATCTTTCATTCAATTTATTAAAATTAATTATACAGTATTAATTATAATAATTTATTATATTCATCATTATTACATTAGCATAAGTCAATTTCTCAGACCTATTATGTTACTTGGGAAGACCCTGAAAACATGGAACATAAGACATGAAAATACATCAAGGAAGAGAAAACTCTGAATTGTAGAATGATGGAGGGGACAGGCCTGATGGCACCACGGAGGGGGGGTCTGGCCAGCTGATAATGTGGTTAATACAACATTTCAGAGTTCACAGATTGAAGGATTTTGGCTCACTTCCTCAGTGGAAAAGAAAGAACACCCATTTGATATTCGGAATACCTGGTTTCTAGTACTTATTCTGTTTCTACCAACAGTACAGCTGTGAGTAAATTCTTTTTTCGTCCAGAACTTTAGTTTTCCTATCTTAATACAAAAAGAATAGAACCAAGGTTGTTCTCAACTTTCTGGATCACAGATCTCCTTGAGAATGTGTTAAGTATTGAGGACTCACTACTTTCAAAAATGCACTTACAGGCTAAATTTCAACTCCTATCCAAAAGAATCCATAGAGCCACTCTATCATATCCACATGCTCACCTCCATACATGCACAGGTTGACAGTCTTTACACCAGCTGACACTGTGTGCCATAAGTCTCAGCCTGAGAGTGATTACTCATGATAAGTGTGATGGTTCAGGGCAACTAGAGACCCTGCATATGGGAGTAAGCCATACTGAGAATCAGGCTTATTGCTTTACTCATTTGGAAACCTGGCTTGTCTTCCAGACTTGCCTGTAAACATTTAATTAAACTAAGTCATCTTCTTTAGAATGGAACAATGGCAACAAGTTCCTTGCATAATTCTTGCCAAACAAAAATATAAGCTAATAAGCTAATGGTACCTGGGGTTGTCCCATTTCCACAGGTATTACTCAGTTATTACAGTGACTGTGTGTTTTCCCTTCTGTCTGTCGGACACAGGTAGGAAAACAGAAGTGCTTTACAGGGAACTGATAGAGGTGGGTGGGAAAGAAATCAGCTCAGTTCACCAGCTAACGGTAACTCACATGGTTTAACTGGGTCTGTGATAGGTGGGAAAAAATTAATAGGGGCATGGACTCAACAAGTCAGTGCAAAATAAAGCATAGGCCCATAAGTGGAAGTTCAGAGTATCTTGATTGATGATGGGTTCAGATCTGTTCTATAGCTTTCAATACCTATTTTCATGTTTTTTTGGGTTCCACTTCCACAATAAGGCAATCAGTCTTTTTTTTTTTTTTTTTTTTTTTTTTTTTGAGACAGAGACTCAAGCTATCCCCCTGGGTAGAGTGCCATGGCCTCCCAGCTCACAGCAACCTCCAACTCCTGGGCTCAAGCGAGTCTCCTGCCTCAGCCTCCCAAGTAGCTGGGACTACAAGCTCCCACCACAGCACCGGCTATTTTTTGGTTGCAGCCATCATTGTTGTTTGGCGGGCCCAGGCTAGGGATTCGAACCCACCACCTTAGGTGTATGTGGCTGGCTCCTTAGCCTCTTGAGCCACAGGTGCTGAGCCGAGGCAACCAGTCTTAACTGTGCTATTCACTGATTGCCCATGTAGCCTTGGGCAAGGATCCACCTCCTTCCTGGCCTCAGTGACTATTTCTGTATGCTCAGAAAGTTTTGGACTAGCTGATCACCAAGGACCCCTTCAGCTTTGGCAGTATATGATTTTAGAATCCTTTGAGTTCTTCTCTGTCTTCTTTATTCTACTTTTAGATTCAGGAAAAATATTGGTCCTGCATAGCCACAGAAATACAGCCAGGAATACAGTGGGTGTCAATAAATGCTTCTTGAATGAGTAAAATCAAAATAATAGCAGATAATAGTTACTGAGCACTTACTATGTGCCAGGCTGGAGCTACAATTCTTGTTGAGATACCTAGAGATCGAGGCCTTTGTCTGATTCATTTTTATGAGCATGAAGTTATCTTCAAGGTCATAGAGCACGAAACTGATAGAACTTGGACTCAAACATAGGATGTCTGGATCCATAATCCATGGTTTTAAATACCTATACTTGATTACTGTTCACAAAATGCTGCTACTCAGTAGGTGTACTGTAAATATTTAAAGAATTAAGCCCATTTGCATTATTAGGCAAGTTAAGGCATCATATGCTCTGACTATATTATCTCATTAGGTAAAGCAATGGTTTTACACTACTGAAGCCTAAAGGTTAGAAAGATGAGTTTAACTCATAATTTCAGAGTACACTATCTTTGTGAGTGTGAAGTACTTACCCTCTTTGAACTTCCAATTCCTCATTTATCAAGAGGGGTAACTGCAACTTCAAGACTTATGGTATACATTAGTGAAGTGGCTAAAGTAAAAGCCACTAGCACTTGGCATGACAGATCAGAAGCTTAATCCAGAACTGTGAGTTTGGGTTTTCTTATTTGACTATTAGTTATACAAGGCTATGAGAAAATAGGAGTCTACCTCTGTAAATGGGGGAGTGGAAAAGGGTATGGGGTGACACAAAAGAGCTAAAGAAACAAGGGTTGTGGTCCAGGGAAGGATGGAGAAAGGAAAAAAGAGTATTGGGTCCAAGTATTGTACCTACTGTGTTTCTCAGACTCAGAAACTAGCCTTCAGCATATCCAACAGCACAATAATTCTACCAGTTCTTCTCAAAACATTTTTGTTGCATGTAATATCAGTTGTCAAAATTATACAAAAAGTCCCCTCTTGTCTGAAATATATGTGTTGGCATCATACAAAGCCAGAGACACTATAAGTTTCTGGCTGGGAAGAATTACAAGAGGCCAAAGGTCTTTCATTTGGATAGCGAAGGTTTAGTATTAGATTAGTTTTTGCTTACCATTATAGTGTCTCACACACAGTGCCAAGTAATTGTTTATTGAATAAATTGAATTTTTATTTATTTTTAATAGAAGAGGCATCTTCCCAAGGAAAAAAATTATCTTTTTTAAAAAAGTTTTGGCAAGTATTACACAGTACAGCCACCAGCTTTGCCCTCTTAATGATGGTGAAAGAAGGCAGACAGATTGGTGAAGGACAGACACATGAGCAAACATTGAGCAAACACACATATGAAAATCTGCCTTCAAGCCAAGGAATAAGTGCCTCTATCTTTTGCACTTAATTCAAATTCCTGGCAACATTTTCTACAAGTCTTCTTTCAAAGAGAAGTAAAAACAGATTTAGTGAAAATTCAGCCATTTATTCACAGGCTCACAAAGAATTTTTGACTTCAACTACTTCATTGTGTTGAGCAAAAGAGACTATTGTTCAAGGTCTCAGAATCACAGACTAAGCTGGGACTTGAACTTTTGGCTTCAGGATCAGTGCAGTGGAATAACACTGCTCATTGATAGGTATATCACTGATTGGGGAATATGTAATTCAAACTCACAAATTAAGGAAGAACCATGAAGACTTAGATTTCTTATTACTTTATTAATAACTTTTGTCACATTTACCATATACAAGTGTTATCTTTACAATATCCTATAAAAACAGACTTTTTCCTCATTTCTCTAGAACAAAAATGTCTAGTAGAACTTTCTGTGTTTTTAATATCTACACTATCCAATATGTAACCATTAGCCACATTTAAACTATGGTTAATGCTACCAAGGAACTACATTTTAAATTGTATTTAATTTTGAATCATTTAAATTTAAATAGTCACATGTGAATAGTGACTATCATATTGGGCTGCACAACTATAAAATGAGAATGAGGCTCCTCGTCATGCCTTCCTTCTATGACTGATAAGGATGGAGGAGGCAGAGGTGGCCAACATGTAAAGAATATTTTATAATGAATATTTTATAAATAAAGGTCTATTTACCTACAATTACTCATTTTCCCTATGCATGTTGACATTTTGGGACACCCAGTAGAATGATAGAAAGAGCTTCAGAGTCAGATAGTTTTGAGTTCAAATCTTGTTTTATTACTTGATAGCCTCAATAGTTCTCTGCCCTTGAATTCCTTTATAACTTGGAAACATAGTTTTCTCATCTGTAATATGTGGAGAGTAGTCTCTAATCTTACAGAGTTTTGAAGCTAAATCATATTAGTTTGTCCAGCATAAGACTTGACACAAAATTGTTGGGTAGGGTCTGTGGATTTGTTTTTTTCTTTCATTTTATCAAAGGCCATAAGTGAGCCAGGGCAGGAAGTACTAGCAGGTGGCCACAGGATAAACACTCCTCAGGGAACCTAAAGAACATATGGTGACAGGTAAGGTGGAGATGGATGGTTAGAGGTAGAGACCTAGCCCATAAGGTATGATTTTAGGCAGGCTAGAGCTTCCTCTAGCCTTGTAGTGAAGGGAAGCCAAGGGTTAAGGCAAGTGAAGGACCAGGAGTTAGGAGTCCAGAGATCTGAGTAATAAATCCTACTCTACTAGCCTCTGACCTTCTTTAAGCCTTAACATTATCATTAATGAAATGGAGTGGTAGCATGTGGTGGTAATTGGGGGAATGGAGATAGTAAAATATAAAATCTCTAAAGTTCTTCTGGCCTTTAGGGTAACCCAGTCTATTATATCAATAAGACTAGCAATTTCTGTGAATCTTGAGACCCACCCCTACCATCTGGCCCTATAGTGGTCTTACCAGCTTTAGCTCCTTCCCCCACCATCAGAGTATTCTCTTCAACCTTTATAGGACTCAGTTATTTAGTCAAGTCTTCACAAAACCCTTCCTCCTGTTTATTCTTGTCCAAGTTCTCCTTACTCTGTTGGATCTCCCTTAAAAGTTACCTCCTTCATAAAGCATTTCATGATCCATTAGGTAAAATTGACAGCTTCTTTTCATTCTTGATGGTCTCTTTTTTTTTTTTAAAGGAAGACAATGGGGCATGGTAGGTGCACAGAATTTAGAATTTGACAGGCCAGAATTTTAAGTAAATTACTTCATTTTCCAGGTTTTCAATATTATAAATGGTAAAACATGGGTGGTAACTTTTATGAGGATTAAATGAGAGAATAAATGTCTTAACACTTTGTAATCTGTGAAGGGGAGTATACATAGGAGAAATTAGCAGATGAATTTTTATTCTCCTTTTCTTACAGCTCCAGGGAGCAGTTACTTGTCCGCTGTGTTTTAGAATCATATATTGACATGTCTGTCTCCCACCCCAGATTGTGACCTCTTGGAGGTTCGAAACTGTATCTTAGTTGTTTCAGTAACTTCAGCCCCAAGGGTGCTCCCTGACAGAGCAGACACAAAGTCAGCCTGCAAGAGCATATTTAATCCATACAGAGCTAGACCTAAGAAGCAATAATATTATTCTCATTTTATAGTTCATCACTAGAATAAACCTTTGTTTCTGTACAGAAACTACTAAAACTACTAATACTTCTTATTTTGTCCTGGCTGCCAGGAAGCTCAAGGTACAGCAATCATGTTTGCACTGCTACTCTGTTTTACCTCCTCTTTATTTTCTCTTATTCATGATACATCATATATTTCAGGTGTTTTGTATGTAAGGTACAGCAGATATTTTGTGGAACTGAATACTAATTATGTACAATAGGCTGTAGGTAAGACATATGAGATTCAAATTCTGCATCTACCATGTCCTGGCAGGATGACTTTAGACAAGTCCCTTCATTCTTTTGAGCATTGTTCTCTCTTAACATAAAAGTTGATAAAACTTACACCTCAATGTGATGTCATATTGAATGAGGAAAACAGCACCTGATATCCCATAAGCACTCCATAATCAGCTGATACAATTTATATATATATATATATCACTTTTATATATAATATAAAAGTT
>NW_003852601.1:1419542-1428510 GCF_000181295.1 Otolemur garnettii | reverse complement strand
CTTTTCTGATTGTCTTTTCTCCAAGAAGTAGTAGTAAAGGTGAACATATTAATTCATAATTACATTCTACTTTTTTGCTGTTTCCTACTTACGGAATCAGAGGTAAGGACAATGACCATTCTCAATAAGAAATGAACACAGTGGGGGGTGCCTGTGGCTCAAAGGAGTAGGACACTGGCCCCATATACCAGAGGTGGTGGGTTCAAACCCGGCCCTGGCCAAAAACTGCAAAAAAATTGAAAGAAAATAAATAAACACAGCAACACAGGATATGTATTTCCTTCAGGGCATTGGAGCAGGACTGAAAAATTCCATGCCATCAGACAAAAACTATAATTTAAGGATTGTCTTTAAATTTTTAAAGAAGAAGGATAAGAAGAGGAGAATCAGGAGGAGGAGGAGGAGCAGCAGCAGCGGTAGCAATCTCTTGTTGCCTGCAAAACTTAAAGTATTTCCTATCTAGCTCTTTAAATAAAAAAAGTTGCCAACCTCTGACCTAGAGGAATATCCCTGCCCAAGACAGTGAAAAGCGGTGTATACTACTAGAATGCTACTTTCGAGGCTTAGATTTTGGCCCAATAGCAGTTACCTCAGGTATATAGTCTAGAGTCATCACAAGAGTCAAATCGGATAATGTATCTGGTACCCAAAGTGTACAAAAGTCTTCTTCTTTTCCCTTTTATTTGTCAAGGTAAATGGATGAGTGTTTATAAACCTAGGGTTTGTAATTCAGGGTATGGTTAGTTTTGCCCTCCCTTTCTTAACCTCTTCTCTTTAACTGGGCTGGTTAGTGTTTCATAACTTCAACCCATGGAGAAGCCCATGGGGCCCTCAGTGGGAACTCAGTATATATTTGTTTATTGCTTTGACTTGAAGAAATGCCCAAGATAAGTCCACTTTCCTCTTCAGATCCCTCTTTTCTTAGGTTATACTGAGTATTCTAATACCCATTATCACATCTACCTTTTATAAAGCATTTACTGTATATCAACTGATATTTAGTTAGATGCTATTCTTACTTTCTCTGTAATCTTCACGTAACCCTGCACCACAAGCTACACTCTCCTCTATCCTTCATATAAAGACACTGAAGCTCTGAGAAGTTCTATTACAGTTAGTAATTGATTTAAGCCTAAGCCTAACCATGTCTTATATCCTCGTTACATTGTCCCTGAGTAGATAATTTAGAAAAAGCGTTTGGGGGAACTGAGATTGGGGTATGAGAAGTAGTAGATCCAGAATTGAACAACCTTCATCCCCAGGATTATTTGGAGTAAGGAATTTGAGGATGTCTGGCCAAAGAGTGGGGAACATGCTGGAAATAGAGATAGTTGTTTTTCAGTAGCTGGGGGAAATAAGGAGGACTTATGGATCCTGAGAACCACATGGATAAAGACTATAAAGCTCTTTACATTAATAAACTACAGTCTACAATTACCCTGCATATCTACCATCTAATTTTAATGCTTAACGTAGCATTTTGAAGACTACAAAGCCAAGATTCACATCATACAGAGGAGAGCCATATCATAGAAAGGAAGCTAAGGCCTAGAAAGAAGAAGGGCCTGGTTTTATGTTACACAGTAAATCTATTCCAGCAGCATACTTGATTCCTTTATCTACTTGTCCCCTAAGCCCAATATTCCTGCCAGTACCTTCCCAGCAAACTCTGTGACCAATGGCCTTATATTGTTAGGTAAGAGAAGAAGGAAAGGTGGAGGCAGCCTGAGTAAGCAGGATAAGCATCACACCTCCTTTCAAAGGAAAGAACATCAGCCAGGAAAGCTGCTTCTTGTATTATTCCTACTTGCCTACTATAGACTACCCATGTATGCCATACATTGTAAACCTAGGCAGGAGGAGACCTAAAGAGGTGGAGGAGTATGAGACTAAGCCATGCAAGTATAGGAGGGAAGGTTTTGGAACATAATTAATAAACCATTGCTGTCATTCAAGTCAGCTTGACAACTATCCCATAAAACTTCTCTAGGTCAAAATCTGTATGGGTCCAATATGAATGTGAACTGGGACTGTCCTCAGGGAGGTTCCTGTCTGGCCTGGCAGGCATAACTTCCAAGGTCAGCTGCAGGTTTAGTCCTACACAGGAATCTAAGTGAAGCAGAGGCAATGTGATGGGGCAGGGAAGAGAGGAACCTGTAGATGAAACCACTGTCCTCATCACCATTCTCAGGGACTACCCTGATCAAGACCAGCATAATTTGAGTTAATTAATTAATTTAATATTTTTAATGAAATTAATATTAAATATAAATTCACTAATAATAATTGAATAACTTGTATTAGTAGATTTGTAGTAGGGACTGAGCCAAGTATTTTCACATATTAACTTATTTAATCCTCATAGTAATCTTATGTAGTTATATTATTAATTCAGTTTTTCTAATAAGGAAACTAAACATAAGGAAAATATCAGGAGGCTACAAAGGCACTAAGTCAGCCTGATTCTACAAACATGAAGCATCTCTCCATGCTAAATTTTGTGCTGATTCTAGCAATACAGAGCACTATGGGAATACATAATACATAATTTTAGTCATGGGAGACAGCAGAAAGACCAGCAGTTAGACAGATAATCATCAGTTTTGTATATAGTTATACATATAGTGTTAAACACTGAGGTTAGACAATAAACAAAACAGAGTGTTACAATGCAGAATGACAAGTTTTATGGCAGAGGTAAGCATGGGAATTATGGAATCTCAGCCTGAAAAGTTGCAAAGGATATTACTTAAGGCATCCTGGAGAAGGTGATCCTTTGGGCAATTGCTACTCCTCAGATATTTATAAGAGAACATTCCCAGGCTCCCCTTTCCTAACTAAAGAGCCAGATCCATTACCCTCTAGTTCAAGGAAGCCTACAGTTACATGTTGTTTTTCTGAGGCTTAGGTCACGCTTGAGGGGATTTCTATTCATTTTCCAGTTAGACCATTCAGCCTGAGAAGCTTCCCTCTTAATTCTCCTATCCCAGGCAATAAATACAATCTGCCTATCCAGCCTGACTTAAAAAATGTTCTGTAAAATGACTAAATAAGAAAGAAAGACCTGGCATCTCACTGAAGTGTCTTTCTCATTGTCTCCATAGGGACTACCTTCAGACAGCTCTTGCCTGGAAGTTTTGTCTGCAGTATTTTTCTATCCTTTCATTATATTCATATTTATTACAAGGGCATAAGAAGTGTCTGAGAGTCTGTCTGCTCAGCACAGCAATGAGGAGTTTTTACATTCAGAGCAACTTATTATTATTTTTTTTACAAAATATTCTAATCCTCAGCAAGAATGTGTGTCTATGTATTTACACATGGACATATAGGGAAAAAGAGAATTTTGTACATGAATGTATACAGAAAACTGTGTGCTTATAAGCATTTGTATGTGTTTATGTTCATAGATTGACTTATATGTCTAGAACACTTTCCATAAAGTTGTCTTTCCTTTAACATAAAGGATAAAAAGGTCATAGGTAGTTGCTGATATCTGAAATGATTGTATCCATGGAAAGTATGCTCTGACAAATAAACTAACAATATTAATAAGAAAAAAATAATATAATTGAACCACTAATAAAATTGAACCAGCTGCTATGCAGAGCTGGTTCTTGTAAAGGAGAACTTGTAAAAGAGACACCATTTCATCCCCATTTTTCATATAATGAAACTGAAGGAGATTGAGTCATTGGTTCAAGGTTGTGAAACTTCTTATAAGTGGCAAAGCTAGGTGTCCAACCTAGGATTCTGATGAGAGGGATCTAACTTGAAACCACTATACTTCTAGATTGAAACCAACTCCAAAGGTGAGTACAACTAGAGTATCTTTTTGAGTATGTGAAAGACAAGAATGTGGATTTCAGAATTAATATGGAAAACATAGGGAGTTACTGACATTTCTTGAGCAGAGGAATTCATAGAAAGTGGTGCTTTGGAAAGATGGATTTCTAAAGACGGGAGACACCTTTAAACTAAACATTTGTGTATTTACTGCTCTTGTTTGTGTGATTCAACCAAGAGCACAGAGATTAAGTTGAGCTTTCTTGTGGCCCATGTCTTTCTTAAGGTCATGAAGTCATGGCAGCCAGTCTTGAGGAGATGCTGACTTGAGAGGAAGACATAGGGTTTTGTCTTTTAGAAAAAGTTCCATAATGCAGAGTACTGCATTGTAGAACTGTATTGATTTGTAGATAATGCTTTTGTTTCTTCATAAACTTGATATATTTACCCCAATGTTATCTTCAATGATTATGTCAATATTTTGCCTATAGTTTATGTTCTGTAAATATTCATGGAATAAAGGAGCCTCAAATAAAAAAAAAAATTGTTCCAAGTAAACTTCCTGTAGTTGCTGGGAACTTGGTCTTTAGAAGCTTCCAGAGGTTCTGTCTTTATTTCTATATTTTATTTAAGTCTTATTATGTCTCACTCTAGCCCTTGTTATTAGGTATACTAATTTCTTAACTTCTATGAACTTCTGGAAGACAGTTCTTCCTCTTAAGTTCTCTACTCCCACTTCTTCTCCCCACCACAACATTCAGGTCTAAAATACCTCAAGTAAAGTATGAAAGGGTACTGTGTAGGTTATTCTTGTTAACAAGTGATTCTACCTCATTTTAACAGGTAACTAACACAGAAATGCATAAAGAAAGTATTAATTATTTCCTCCAAGTCTCTCATCATCTCATTTAGGAAGTAACTGATGATATAAATTTAGCATAATTCCTTCCACATCTTTCTCCATGTTCCTATAAATTTATTTAAATAAACATACACATATTATGCACATGTTTTTACAGTATCATCTCACTTTACTCTCAGACAGTAAAAAGAAACTTGCTTTGTTCATTTAATGTTAAAAAGATTATGGATTTTGCTATAGGCCAATAACCATTGGGAGAACACCAACAGACTCAACTACATGAAAACAAAAGTCTTCTGGGTGGAAAAAAAGTTATCTGACAAGGACACTAACCTTTTATCTCATATGAGTTTATTCTTTATATTTTGACTGGTTTTGTTATCTTTTGTCAAAGAAAATATTTGCTTCATCTTGGAGTGAAGGAGACACTCTCAGACAAGACAGAAAATCCAGATGGCAACAGAGGAAAAACAGACATGAGTTCAGAATGTTTAAGACAAAAAGTTGAAGCTTTTAAAGGAGCTCTTTCTAGGTAAAAAATGGGTTAAAGGTAGAAGCTTGGTGATGAAGGCCAGTTTCCAGGGGAAGAAACAAAAGTATTAGATAGGCATTCAAATACTTACAGGGAGTGCAGTTTGACCTAAAATTGAGGGTTTGTACCTACAACTAGAAAGAAATAAAAGAGAGCCTGTGTGGGAGTATCTATAGTGACTCATTGTGTAAATGCAAGTAAAGGCCTGGAGAAATGACCCTCTTCAGAGAAACCCAAGTCTTCATGTAATTGACTAAAACATGGACAGTGGAGTGAGAAGAGGGGAGGAATGCAGACAATCAGATGATTCTGAGGCCACAAACTTCACCACAATTAAATTTAAGGTGGAAGTTCTCTGAAGGCTTTTTTCTAACTGTAGTCAGAAGATTTATAATCCTAGATACTTCATTAAATCCATCAAAGCTTTCCACTACACTTCTCATCTCAGTCACCGGTGCAGATGCCGTTAATTGAGGTAATTTTTGTGATCACTATGGCAGTATGAGCAGGAGCTATTCCACCCTTATGGTGAGATTGTGCTCTGAGTTTCTGGCACTTGATAGCTGTGATACCTTGGGCAAGCCACCTTCTATATCTAAGCTTCAGTTTCCTCATTTGAAAAAAAATTAGGTTAACACAGGTCAATACTGACATCAAATGTTTTCAGGAAGAAGAAATCAGATAACAAATGTATGTGAAAGAGCTTCAAGGAATTTAAAGGTCAAGAAAAATACAGGCTATTATTATTATTCTAGCTTAGACAGATAAATAACCTGAAGTAAGTCAATCATGCCAAAGAGTAGCTTTCTCCTACTCCTGGAATCTTCAGACTATTTTGAATAAGGGAGGAGAGGCTATTTTTATGAAGCTAGATGGACTCAGAAAAGATCTTGAAGCTATTAGTATTTCTGCTCCCAATCCATGCAACCTGTGGCATGGATGGCAGAGAGTTTGATGAAACATAATGAGGTCATGTCCAGTATTTATTTAGTAGCATCAAAAAATTATTAACTTGGGTGAAAAAGCCATCCAGAAAGTGTGTCATGTTATCTTCATTGAAAATGAGAAAAAGACCAACAGCTAGAACTCTAGAAAGTTACAACCAATGTCATGGAAAGAGCTCTGAGTGGCAGAGAGATGACCAAGCCCATGTAGAACAAGGCCACATGGGGTGGCACCTGTGGCTCAGAGGAGTAGGGTCCCAGCCCCATATACTGGAGGTGGCAGGTTCAAACCCAGCCACAGGCAAAAACTGCAAAAAAAAAAAAAAAAAAAGGAAAGAACAAGGCCACATGAATATTCAATCTCAGAATAGGCTAAGGGTATGGGAGTGAGTGGCTTAGTTTGGGGTATAATAAAGAGATTATTATTCTACTTCTGTATGGACCCTGAAACCAGAAATCCTAGGTAGGAATCTTGGTTCTTCTGGTTACTATTTTTAAGATGTGGGGAATATTATATAATCTCTGTGTGTATCAATACTACTATTCGTATCATAGGATTCATTCGAGGATGAAATGAATTAATATTTATAAAGTTCCTGAATAGTGTCTAGTGTATAGTAAGTGTTACACATGTGCTGTTTACATATAATAATTTAAAAAAACCAATTTTCTTAGTAGGGCATTTAAGGTTTTTTTCTTAATGAGGCCCCAAATATATCTTTCCAGCTTCATTTCCATTGCTTTCTCTTAAAATTACATTTTCTAAGAATGGAATAGATGTAGCATTTCCCAATTATACTAGGTGATTGACTGTTTCTGTGTCTTAGCCTTGGTCTAGAAAGCCCTTCCTATCATGTTTATTCAGAAAATTATTTTTCTCTTATCAAAAGCCATGTGAGGCATCACCTCCTTCAGAAAGCATTTCCTGACTACTTCAACAATGCTTCCCCAACCCCTTGAAGTAATTGGACTTTGTATACATTTCTGTATTGATGGCTCACATATTCTATTTTATTTTACTTTCTTTTCTTTTATTTATCTTGTTTACTTTTTTCATAATCAGACTTAGGCAAGGTTTGGTCTCATTACCCATGGTATGCAGGGCTGGTGTTCTAACCACTGAGCAAAGGCAACCAACTACATATATTTTTTATTTTAATTATTTGTCTATAGGAATGTCTGCCACAATTGAACCATGAAATCTTGAATAAAACTCAAATATTACCAAAGATTTTCTTCCCAACCCTTACCAGGCATCCTCAAACTATGGCCCGCAGGCCACATGCAGCCTGCCTAGGACATTTATCCAGCCTGCCAGGTATTTTTGCCACCACTGCCTGTCCTGCTTAGTAGCCGACTCATCCCAAGGTCCATAGTCTGGTCCTCCAATGGTCTGAGGGACAGTGAACTGGCCCCCTGTTTAAAAAGTTTGAGGACCCCTGCCTTACTCCATAACTCAGCACATAGTAGGAGCTGCAAGAATGTTGGTTGATAACATTTGAATGCAAAGTATTTTTGACTACTGATCTTGTGCCATTGTTGCAACAACTTAATTAACAGGCATTACCATTATCACCATTTTATGGCTGAGGAAGCCAAGGATGGGAGAGGTTGAAGGTGAATTAAGTTCTTACCCAGCTAAAGAGTAAGAGACCTAGAAATTAATACCAGTCCTTCTTGTTCCAAACACAGTGCTTTTCTCATGGTAACACTTTTGTTGTCTGCTTTTGTTATTAACAATATGATTAACATTTATTGAGCAATTGCTATGTTCTAGGCATTGAGCTAAATCTATAATACAGATTAAGTAATTTAATTCTCTCAACAATTCTACAAGGATTACCCCATTATGATTTCCATTTACAGATGAGAAACTTCAAGAATAGCTAGATAAATCAATTTGTCCAGACTCATACAGAATTTGAATCCAATATAACTTCATAGAATGAGGTTGTAGCTATAACTCTCTACAGAGTCTCAAGTTAGGCTTACAGAAACTACTTCCTCAAGATTCTACTATTAAATGCATTTTTGAATCTAGGCCCTGGTGCCTCTAAAAATTTTCAGTGGGCTAAACAGGAATAGCTCCATTTGAGTTGAATACATCTGTGGAGTTGAGAGCTCAGGTACTCCGCTTAACTTATAAGGATGTGGCTCCTCATAGTGTGGATTTTTTAAGAGGTATGAGAGAGGAGAAGTAGGCTGAAGTTCATGCCTTGTCTCCTATCCTCAGGGAATAGTAATGAGCACATATTACCTACCCTGAAAAGAAATGAGAAGCAGACAAAAAGGACAATGGAAGAGGGGAAAAATCAATTACTGAAATGAGGCCCCACCCACGCAAGCTTCCAGCAAGGCAATACTTTTATATTGTGCTTTCCCAGCAATAATATACCTAGGCAAGTATTTGTTTAACAGAAAAGTATGACAGAGTTCGTCATCATCATTTTATTTATTTTCTCCTGCCACTGGAAGTTGACCATCTTTGAGTTCGCAATGATAAATAAAATATATCATCTGATCTCCCAGATTTATGAGTTAGGATGCACCAATCACAATTATCTCTGGCTGTCTACCAACAAAGCATAAACACACAAAGGGAGGAAGGCAAAGAGCAGAATTTAGGAGCTTCGTGGTTGGGAGAATGTTTGCTAAGTAGGGAAAGAGATGCCTTTAATAAAAATGTGGTGAAGTACATGCACCAAAGTCAACCAAGCCCAGTGGTTCAAGGGGTATCACTCAATCATTAAAAATATTGCCATGAGGGGGGGCGGAGCCAAGATGGCGAACAGCAGCCAGCTTTTTACAGAAGCTCCCGTCCAGAAGGAGGCTGAAAGGACAGAA
>NW_003852601.1:1373644-1392513 GCF_000181295.1 Otolemur garnettii | reverse complement strand
GGAAAGATCACCTATATTTCTGTCTAACAAGGGTACAAGTGAACTTTTCTAGAGATAGAATGTAAATGTTTTGACACAATGACTATGCAAATGACATGAAATTTATGTGAACCAGCTTGATGAAAGTATTTCAAAATGTATATGAAAACACTACACTGTACCCCCTGTTTGCATTAATGTATAGAGCTATCGTTTAATAAAAAAAATAAAAATAAAAATAAAAAAAGAATAATAAAAAAAAATAAAATAAAAAGTTTGAGGACCCCTGGAGTCCTCTCAATTAGTGCTGCCTTCCTTGAGCACTCCTCTCCCCTCCTTATCTACCATTCATATGATTAGAAGGCACATCAACTCTAAAGTCTTCTTGACATCCCATCTTCCCATTCTGGTGCCAATGACTTCTGTCACTAGTCCCCAGAATCAACCACCCTTTACAGAGTTCATTTCTCCCATAATCTCTCTCACTCCCAACACCATCCTCACTCTCATCTTTACCTCTTGTATTATTTATTTATTTATTGCCTATGATAACCATACTTTCTCATCCTTTGCGTATCAGTTACAATTCCACCTAGTATTTCTCATTATCTTTCTTTTCGGAGTTCCTAAAATTTGAACCATATAGTTTTTATTCTAAAATATTAAAGGCTAAAGTTATTCCAGGATGTTTGTTCTGTCTTCTTAATTTTACCCCAGATTCTTGAAGGCAGGAATCAAGTCTCCTTTCCTTCATATATTATGGCTAATTTTTGTCTCAAAAATAATGACTTGTACTCTGATAATAGCTGGGGTGCAACTCAAACGTGTGTCCTTTTATTGCCAACATATTGACACTTGTGGAATGTTGAAATAATTTCATCAGTTTACGGTAGGAATTTTTCAACCTACTTTTAACAATAGAACCTTTAACACAAATAAAATCAACAGGGGTTCATACTGTAGAAAATAGATAAAGTAGATCTGTTAGGGTAAGTGGGGAACCATCATTTCCAGGTAAATTCCTAGGCTACCTCTTTAGAATACCTTAGGATCTATGAGGCACAGTTTTACAACTGTCTCAAAAGACCAAACAAGCTAGAGTATGTTAAAATTAAAATACATGACTGAAGATTTCACTAGCAAATGTCATAACTCAGAGAAGCAAATGTCATAACTCAGAGACCCAGGAAATGGGGGTACATGGGGCCATGGCTCATGAACCATGTTCATAGTTTGCTTCATAATTAGGGAATAAGAGTCATAATATCCACCCAGAGAAAGAAAGAATGAAAGCTCCCAAGACATGGAGTGCCTGGGTAGGGATTCTCTTCTCCCTAAAGAAGGTGAGGGTCCAAGGACTGGCCTTTAGCTACTTTCCATTACTAAGAAAGTTTAAGCCTTTCCACTGCCATGGATAACAAATCTCCTTGTCAGAGAACCTGCTTTTCTCAAGGTTTACTTCAGTGTTCAAAACTATTTCCAATAATCATCTTACTGTGTTTTTCTCTGTGGGTGGCATTCAAAGAGTCAGGAATTTTATCTATGAGAAGCCAGTGCTTTTAAAGAAAAATTGAACATATATCTTAGTATCTATATAAGACATAACTTTGATCCTTTTAGGGAACTCATACAAGGCCAACATCTATTTGGATGTCAGGATATGCTGCATGACTTTTTCTGAAAGGTTCTCAGCTTGTCACATATCTCACTTCCACAAAACAATATCTGAAGCATCTTTAGGATGACTTATGCTGTCTACTCTGGGAATCTAAACAGATATCAAAGGATGTACTTATGCTACAAGTCTAGCTGCCATGGGTTCTGAGTTTTAACAGTGATGACCAGCTAATTATCACTCTTTTAAGTGTTTTGCCTCTACTGACACATTTCTTAGAAAGACTGTGTGAGATAGATACTATTTTATCCTCATTTTAAATAAGATTGAGGCAGAGGGAGGTTAAGGAATTTGCCTAAATTTAAACAGCTAGACAGTCACAGGGATAGGACTCATACCTAGACATCCTCAATCTAGATTCTGAGTTATTATCTATACATTGCACTCTCATGTCAGCTTCTCACAAATGAAGAACTTGAGGCTTTGAGATGCATAGCGTACTCTTCATATTAGTGAGGTGTTTCTTTTCCCACTGAGAAACAGTCTTAAACCCCTCTTTGGCTCTCTTTTCTACATTCTATTGGTTAGAATGTTCCAGAAGCTGTAAAGCACAATTGTCTGGGAGCCCAGTGGTTTAAATTCAAAGTCCTTCTTTGTTGTTAAGTATCTTTTTCACCCCAGGAAGGAAGATTCATAATCTCTGGATATCAGTATTTCTCCAGCAATATGATGAATTAAAAGACTTCATCTTATGTGTTTTCCAGTCTAAGTCAGAGTACAAATTATTTCCAAGTTTTGTTTTACTTTAAAAAGCTCCTCCGTATTTTTTTGTATTTCATTCTATAACAAACATCTTCATTTTAACATAATTCTTCCAAGTCTTCTAGTAAAGTCAATTCTCCAGAGGATAGTGCCCCTAATAGTCCATGTACCTACAGTGAACTGAGGAGGACCCCTGAGAAATACTCCATTTTCAAAAACCACTCATGTAAAAGATGTGCCCAAAGACCCTGAGTGATCAGACATTTTACAATCTGAAAATACTTCAATGACACAAAGGAAGTGTCATCCTGGTTACTGATTAACTAGGTAAATATAGCTTTGGGTAAAAGAAAAGAGAAAGAGGATAAAAGAAAATATGGGCTGAGTATGTATTCTTTGACCTTCCTAAGGCTCTTTACTCATTTTTTGAAGAAAATGAATCAGGTAAAATTTAAGGAGTGGCTTAGCACATGATCAGTTCCCATTCCACTACAAAGAAGTTATATGACCTTTAACTCATCTGTTGCTTCTAATGTCATCTCCCCCAATTACCTCACTGAATGGATATGGTAATTGAGGCACAGAGACAGGAAGGGCTTTGTTTGAGGACAAGGGCATGTAAATGAAAAGGTCTGGACTAGAACCATGACACACAACCTATTGATTCTAGAGTCATACCAGTCACATTAAGTTCCAGGATTAATTTCTAAAATGGGAAAAGTCATCCCTTTATCCTATAATGTTGATCTAATGAGACAATGGACATGAAAGTTCTTTGGATTAATCTCTTCTTGCAATTAGAAAAGTGAAATGGGGAGTAACAGAGAGCTGGCAAACTAAAGAGGGGGTGTGGTGTCTGATGAAGGGTAGAGGCTTAAAATAAGTAAAGCAAGGAGAAAGTCTCATAAAGGAGAGGCTGGGAATCTCCAAGACAGACTTCCTCTTACTTCTGCCTGGTTTGAGCCAATGAGTTTGCTTAGAATTAAGTGAAAATCTTGCCTATTTTATTTAACCAAAATTTATATAATGTTTACTTTATGACAAACATTGCTGCAAGTGTGAAATATTAACTCCATCAATCCTCATGAGAACTTTATGAGGATTGTTACAGTATCATCTCCATTTTACAGATAAGGGAATGGAAGTGCAGAGAGGTAAAGTAACTTCTTCAGGGTCACAGAGATGTTAAATAACAGAGAATAAATTTGGAAAGATCTTTATGATTTATTATTATTTTTTTAAGAGACAGAGTTTCACTTTGTCAAATAAATTTGAACCCAGGTAATCTGGCTTGAAAATCTATGTTTCTAACTGCTAAAAAGCATCTAGTCAGGTGAAATTGGGTGTGCAGGGCGGTGTCATGAAAAGTCCCATATTCTAGTCTAAGTTTTGCCACTAAACTGAGTTTACTAATCATAAGTTAGTCACTATGCCTCTCTTTATCTGTACAAAAATATTTCCCTTTATCTGCCCATTTCTGGTATTCCAAAAGTCCAGATTTCTTTCTTTATTCCATAGGCATTTTCTCAAGCAATAGCTTTAGTTTTATTCCCTTGACTGAACTCCCAGCCCAAACTGACTTATCATCTCCAGGGAACAATACTTCTTCAGCCTCAAGAGAATTTCCCTGGAACACATGATATTTTACTTTTTAAGCCTCAAGATATCTGAAAAAATGTAGAGCTTCAGGAAAGTTCACTTTGCTTTTGCTCATTTAGATTTAATAGATAATTACTGTCTGCTATTTAAATATTATTGGGGTACTAAAAGCATTAAGAATTCTTTTTTCTTTCATTCTGCTTGTTTACTGTTTATTTGAGAACAGAGTGTGATTATCGAACAATTTTTTGTGTGTGTATTATAAATGTTAATTTAGAGAGGTAGCTCAAGAAACCACCATATTTGCTTACATGACCCATGGACTCATCATTTAGCATTGGAAACCCTGGGCAACCAGCCATTCAGGAGACAGCCCCCTTGATCGTTCAAGCCTCAGTTTCTCTTGAGCTGTAAGAACACCATGTGTACAGAGGCAGCAAATGGCAGTCGTCAGAATATTGGAGAGTTTGGTTATGGTCCCCACGCCATCACTTACTGTATATGGTCTTTGGTGACTTTGTTCACCTTTCTGACCTTCATTGACTTCATAAGCAAAGTAGAGATATGATATCTGCTTCACAGGGTGGTTGGTTGTAGGAATGAAATGAGATTTGGGATTCCAAAGAGTTGATAATCTAGCACAGAGGAAGGATTTCAGTAATGATGACAGAGCTATGACAGTGCTTACTCATTTTTCATGGTGTGAAGAGGTATTAAGCATATCGAGATTTTTACAGTTACTTTCTGGAGACATTATCCCCACTTAAGTAATATAAGTAGTGACTCTACTAGACTGGAAAGAGAGAGCGAAGTGAAGTGAGCAGGAACTACTTTGACAAGCTGGTGTCTAAAATTTTATTATTTTGTGTATTTCCTTTGATTTAAGGTAGCATTGTAAGCTGGAAGACTAGGAACCACCTCTGGGCTTCAGGGATGTTTTCTTCAGCTTACTGAGTGCTTTAAATGAATTTTAAAATTGAGAGATTCACATAGATATAATGATTTTCAGCCTCTATAGAAACAATTGGAAGATCTGGCAACCTTTACCTCTCATTCTGCATAAAGCAATGACTGTATTTGAGTAGGTATTAGATGAGCTATAAGCTCACCAGCTCACCATAGTCTTTGTCACTCATGAAACAGAAAGAATTTAGAACCTCTGTAAGTTGACCACCCAAGGGACTGTAACCAACTAGTCAACATAAGCAATTAGGCCAGTAGTACTAATACACACATGTGGTGCATGTCTGTCTGGTCTATGAAAATTAGGTCAACTTAAAGAGGGGGCCACTGTAGGAAGGAGGTCAACTATGGAGGTTCTCTTGTATATGCTGTTTTATCAAGCTTGTTATCATTACTAACTTTATTTGTCTGGTCCCTATAGCCATTTGAATTTGCATCCCTTTTGTGCCAACTTACCAGCCCAGAAAAATGCTAGCATCTCTTGAGACCTGTGAGGAAAACACAAGAGCCTTTATTTAAGTCATTATCACCTCACTGTGAATGAGTTTCTGAGAGCTCTTCCTATGGACAACATCTTAAGAGGGGTGGGGTTAGAGGAAGAAGATAGATGACATGAAGAGAGCCAGAAAAAAAATTCAAAGAGGAAACAGTGAAAAATGGCCTTTATAATTTTGTAATTCATGGCCTATTGTGTCATTCATTAGAATACTATCCAGGAGGACTTAAATGATATGCTCTGTAGTACAAGGGAGTGGGAGTAAGGGCTAGAAAAGCAGGCCTTGAAGAAGGTAGGGGGATGGTAAAGAACAAGTCACTTAAACCTGAGTGGATTTGCTATGTTTTTTATAATGTCTGACTTACAAAAGTAGTAACAGTTTCTGTCTTTTTAATATGTTAAGTGCCTATTCAGAAATAGGGTACAAAATCAGGCAGTAGGTGTGTAAGGTATTCTTCTTTTCACTAAATCTTATTTCTTCTTTACTGAATCTCTCACTATTGAAGACTGAGATCGACACCTAGTTTCTTTCTGGGCCCTTATTTTCTTAGTTATAAATTTAGGCTTGTATACAAAGTCAGAGATTCTTAAATTGAGATTTTATATGTGAGGTCCAGAGGCAAAAGAGTCCCATGACATGTTATTTACACCTACGTGCACTATTTTGCAGACAGGGTCCATTCTTTAATAAGTTTCAAAGGGGGTCCTGATTCTTTAAAATGAATTAAATGATTCATTCACTCACTCATTCCACATTTAGTAAACATTTACTATTCTTCATTATTCACTTTAAACCAACTAAGCATCTACTGTGTACAGGGCACTTAGAACAGGGAATATATAATGGAGAAATAAGAAAATAATAATTGGTGCTTACATTTCAGTGAGGAAGAAAGAAAAACAAGGAAAATAGGTAAAATGCATGATATGTTACATAGTGGTAAGTACTAAGCAGGGAGAAAGATAAAGAAGGGCATATTGGTAAATGTAATTTTAGATAGGATGCCCAAGGAGGATCAAGAGTAAGAGTAAGCTATCAGAATGTATAAGGGAAGAGCGAGTGGCAACTGCAAAGGTCATAGTCTATCTGGCTTGTTCAAGAAATAACAGGGAAGCTAGAGGGGCTTAAGTGAATGAACAATGCAAAGAGTAATGGGAAATGAGGCCAGAAAGGTGATGGGAAGATTATGAAAGGAGTTTTCAGTGCCACTGTCACTGATGCTCTTTAAACCTCCCTTGGCTTCCAGCACTCACTTCTGATGCCTCTTCAAGCTGCCTTAGCTCTCTCCCCCATGGACCTGATTCAGTCACTACTTTCTTGAGGTCCTTATAGCTGCTATTGTTATCTTGCTCTCCTGAGCTCTTTTTGGATCTTCTCATCCATCCTGATTCTCTCAGAAATTCCTACAAAAGCAATGCCCACACCTTAGTGTTTTGGAAGCCCCGGCATTTAGACCAGTTAAAACAAAGGGTATGGCTGAGAAGAAGCATGCAACTAAAGCTTGTTAAAAGAACTGATTCTGCTAAAGCCTGTCTCACTAGATTTTGCTAGTTGACAGTGCTATAAAATGATAGATCCTGTTGATTAGTGAAGGTCACGGTCTTTTCTCAACAAGAAGTAATAGTCATGAATTCATAACTGATTCTAATAAGAAGAACACTTAACCCTCTCCTAAGCTCCAATTAAACTCCTCTGATACACCAACCATGGTGATAAATGATCGCATTTAGCCTACATCGTAACCACTTTTAAAGATGAGATGAGAAAACTAAGTCCCAGAGAGTGGGAAGGGGCTGGCCTAACATCACACTGTAGTCAATGTCAAGATGATGCATGTCATTGATGCTGTGGGCCGCATCAGTAGGAATGGACTTTACTGTCCTACTGACCCAACATCAATTCCCGTGTTCAAGAAACAGCTTAGGAAGATGGCTCTCAAATGTGAGGGGAAGAGTGAGGGGACATTTCTTAGACTGCTTCAAAAACCAGAAGGCCGTCAACCCCTTTAGAGGCGAACATTCCTGGAATTGAATCCCACCTATAGCCCTGTGAACTTGAGAAAATCACTCCTACTTCTCCATTGTTCTTTCTATGAAGTATAGTAATAACTTATTTGTATAGGGGACATGGAAAGAGTAGTCAGTAGGCTATAAAGTTTAAGTAAGATAAATACATATGAAATCCTTCAATACCTTCTCTGGCACACATTTTCAGCACTCATGGAATGATACTTTTCTTACCCATCAACTTTTGATTGGCCAAACGTCATTTCTGCTGGGACTTCATATTTTCATGAACATTATCACCTTCTTGTTCAGTCTTTCCAGCCTGCACACAAGCAGCAGGAGTGATGCCAGTTCCACTTCAAGCTTCTGCATTGTCACATATTATTTCTTAAACATGAAACTTTGGCAGTTGAACACAGCTGACAGATATTCCACACTATCTTCTTTTCTCAACTTAGCTTTCCTTGTTTCTCAATATAGGCCCTTTTAACAGTTCCTGCAAGACTTGTCAAGCCCCTTCTTCCCTGCCTTATCCTTTTCATTGGCAAGGTGTGAATTTGGATTGGTGATGACAGTGACGATCATGTCAATTCTTTATATTTATGAATACTTATGTGACTAAACACTTTTTCATACTATATCTCTTAATAGGCCTGGAATGGGCAAGGAGCAACATTTCTGTTTTGGAGATAAGGTACTTGAGTCTTAGGTGAAGTTTATTCCTCTTCTTTTCTTCCTCACTATCACAAGTGAACATGTGTCTACACAGAGATAAATATAAGCCTAAGGAGTTTGTAGAAGTCTTTAATCCCACCATAATCTCCATCAGCCTTCCAAAGCTATGATAGATATAGTATAAAAACTCATTGTATTTGTCTAGGAAAATGCATCTTAAAAATAAATCTCTTAGCTTCACTTCTTACATCCCCTAAGCCTCCAATGTATGAATATTCTGGAAGCATCATTATTAGGGAAGAGTTGATAAGACCCAAGGCTTATCCCCTTTTCCTCTCCTTCACTGTAACTGGCAGCCTAACACTATCCACTTGTTCCTAGCAGAGAAGCAACTTCTAAGGAAACTCAAAACACCAGGTGTAGAGGAGCTCAGACAGGCATCTGTAGGCCTGATTTGTAATTCCCAGGTCAACGGGGAAGCTCTGATTATGAGTAGAGTATATGAGGCCCATGGGAGGATAAAGAACTCACTCTGGACAGATCAATGTTTCTGGGGATCAAGGCAGTAATAAATGTAATTGCCATGAAATTGTCTATTCACATTTCATACTCAGATGCCAGTTATACTAGGGTTCATGCACTGGTCGGTATGCAATTGTGGGAAACCAGCTTCTTTGGAGATGAGGACTGCAGGTTAGACTTGAATGGTGGTACAAAGCATTTAATGCCTAGTTTTACATGGTAGAGCGATTGAGCCTAGGAAAATAACATATTCTTGAACCCTCTTCCCTTTGGAAACTTCAAGTCCCTTCCCACCCTCAACTGAAATCCCATTATTAGAATTTAACATATGGCTAAATTGGTCAGACTTTATGTGAAAGACTGTGTCAAACTCTCTTCCACACTTTAATGGAAACATAGAAAATTGATATCTTGTACAGGAGGGAGTGAGCAAGCTGAAGAGTGAGATCCCTTAGACTCATGAGGAAAAGTTGAAGGATATAAGGTTGTGTGGCTGGAATGAGAGAAGACTAATGGAGATATGCCATCTGGAATGTTTCCAACAGGCTTCCCATAGGGTAAAGAGAACAGCTGGGTTCTAGGGAACCCCAAGAGACAGAGAAAAGACCTGTTTATGGACTCTACAGGAAACTGAAGTTCAGCTCAACCCAAAGAAAATTTTTGTTTTCATAGCAGTCCATAGACAAAAGATCTTCCTTATCACTGTAAGTGTCTGAGTAGGGTATAGGAACATGCCTTTCCAGGTATCCAGAAACCCTCAAATTCTGTTAGCTGTGATCATACAACTGCTAAGAGATGGATCCAAGACTTGAGATCATTGAATCCTAATGTCTACTATCGCACTTTTGATCTCAGATCCTTCCTGATGACACAGTCTAACCCCAAACTCTGTAAAAAGTGGAGGCACAGCCTATGAAGTATTTTATTCCTATTATCCCAAATCTCATTCTCTCAACTCAGAAAGATCTGCTACCACTGTCTCCACCATCCTGTTGATGTCCCAGGGCTCCTAGAAACATTCAGAGGAAGAAGCAACAACAGGGTAGATTTTCATAGGATTGCTCTTGGACCCTCTGCCCACTTTCTCTTCACCCTTTCTCATTGACTTTCAATATTTGTCAATACATAGCATGTGCATCTGCGAGTTGAGGTATGGTTGTGGGAGGCAGTAATTCCCTTGGTGCAAGCTGACCTGAAGGTGAGCTGAGCATTTACACTACTTCTCAGAGGTTTTACTGTAGGAGATAAGCTCCCCTTGCACAGACATGGCAGTTCAGTTCAATGTGCTCCTCCAGGAGACTGATCCTGAGAAACATTTCTTTGAAGATCGAGCTTCTGTACCTGCCTATAGATATGCAGAAATATGCAGAAAGCTCTTTTTGTCAAGGAATTGTGGAGAATCAGCTGGGGTCACAGGTGGGGATGAACATACCGTTTTGAGCATTGGGTTCTATTCTCTGCCTTCTCTCTTCATTAACATCATAATCCCTAGTTCAGTTTGGGCTAACAAGGACAGACATCCAGTCTCTCTTATGTTTTTACTCTAAACAAAATCAATTGTATATCTGTTCCTCAGCCTTCACATTAAATTATAATCTTAAATGGTAGCTTCCTCATATTACTTCACTTCTTTATATATGTGTTAAATTCTTACTAAATGTTTGAAAATATATAAGTTAATCAATAAAGTTTAGCTGGGCTGCCAACCAAAGTGAGTCTCGGCCTCCCTTTGTCATTCCATCTACAGTTCTTTCCCCTATGTCTCCGATCAGAGGCTCCAAAAAACACACCACCATTTTACCAAATGTGCATCCATTGCTTAACAAGCTTCAGTTTCCACTCATTTTACACATTTAATTTTCCTGCTTTTGACAGGAAAGAAAAATAGGAGGAGGGGAATAAAAAGAGAAAGCAACTTAGAAAGGACTGAAGAGGAGGGACAGTGGGGGCACTAAAACCACTGAGATGTAATCGGCAGTGACACTGCATATTTATGGGCTTTGGTTGCCATGGAGATGGTTATGTAACTCCAACTGGTGATGAAATTTCATACTGCTTGTGGTGGTGAGCGATATTTCAGTCACTTAGGACTACTTTTACTGAGAACAAATAGAGTAGCTGAGGGGCCTTTTGTCTTGCCAGCTACAAGCCTGCACTAAGTTTCAGCCCTGCAAGCCACTCATTTTCCAGTTTTCTGTGTGTAACAAAATGTTACCAGTTATTCTCTAAGTAGAGCTAGGCACTTACTCCTCTCTTTGGCCCAGAATGGCTACCCACTGGCCTCAAAGAAAACATAAAAAATAAATAAACAAAAAGGCCCCTTTGGGGGATAGAAAGTCTATGTGGAAAATTTCAGCTTGGAAAGCTTAATTTTTGAGAAAGGTATGAGTTGAGGAGAGGGCATCTATTCAGTAGCACAGAGTCCAAAGAATAGGTATGTTCTCTATATTCAATCTCCCCCCATCTCTCTCCCCCTGCTACCCATCTTTCACACACATATACACACCCACACACTTACACTCACATGCATTCACATGCACTGTCAGTCTCGGCCTCATCTTTTCACCTAAACCTTGCATTCACTTGCACATTCATGTAGATTCATATGCACAAAGACATACATATTTGATTGCACTCATAATTCACTCACAAAAATACACATTTGTTTGAACATAGATATTCATTCATTCATTCATTCATAAATGTGCCTTGGCTTGTTCATACACAGTTTACTCCTACATTGTAAAATACATGTACATTCTTACACACTTATCTAATTAGCTGAACCGTATGAAACTGCCATTGTTAAAGTTTTGTGAACCTATAAAAATGGCAACTTCATATATTACAACCTATACATTTACATCCATATATATGCACACTATCACCCATATTCACTCTCTTACACACATTCAGATTCTCACAAACCCACAGATATTTTTATTTCCTCCCTCATATTCTCTCTCATATGTTTATAAACATGTGAGCTCTTACACAAAACCCCCCACACATTTATTTTTCACTTGTTCATTTTCTTACATACATTCTCACAATTGTCAATATTCCTTTCTCTATTTTCTCATTCCTAATCTTTCATACTCAGTTACACACACCTACACGATGAATGTCTTCCACTTATACACAGTACATCACCCACTCACTCATATACACTCCTTACAGAGGCACCCTGGACCCAGAGGGCTATGGGAAAGGAGATAGGAATGTGACTATTATTCCTATTAGACAGATGAACTAAAGGACAGAGATGGACAAGTGGCCTAATTTTACCCGTAGACTAAGTAGAGAGTGGAATGTCGATGTTTTGGTGCCAAATCCAGTGTTTCTGCTCCTGCACTGTTTGCCTGTTAATGAGAGAGTAATTTCAAGTGAAAACACTGTGCATGAATGAAAGAGAATGTAAATCTCTGACTATAATGATCCATGTAGAAAGTCAAGGCTAAATTTTAGATAAGTGGTTCTCAACATTCCTAATGCCATGACCCTTTAATACAGTTCCTCATGTTGTGGTGCTCCCTAACCGCAAAATTATTTTTGTTGCTACCTCATAACTGTAATTTTGCTGCTGTTATGAATTGTAATGTAAATAGTTTATATGCAGGATCATATTTACATTGATCGCAACCCACAGGTTGAGAACCGCTGCTTTAGATGATGCCTTGTGGTTCCTCTACATTCCATTCGCAACTTAGTAAATAGTCTCTTTATTAAACTCTCCTTGAATTCTCCTAATTTGCATGTGCTGTTTCCTTGTTGGACCAAAGTATAAGGGAAATCTTTGGAAATCAGGTCTGTTACTATTCCTCTGAATTCTAGAAGATGAACCTGGCTTGATTTTCCTGTATTGACCAAGGTGCCTTAGAATGCCCAGTTGTTGCTACACTGGGAGCCCTCTCAGAGTGGCTCTTCAGCAATAATTAAGATGTTTGTCTGAGGATCTTTCAAAGCCACATGCCCAATTTAATGGGAAAGAGCCCCACACATTTTAGAAGTATATTCTTTATATCATTTCAGCTTGGTTTCTACGTTATTTACCTCATAAACTAGGCCTAGAGCCCAGGTCCCAAGTTTCAGGAAGTTATATATTTTCCACATGAGCTCTGCAAAGGGTTTAGGAGAAAAATCATCAATGACATCTCACAGGGCTGTTTGAAGGGTTCAAACATGGGACAGGAAGCAAAAACAAAAGAAAGTCTTCCTGCTCCAACAGCCAACATTTTCATCCAAGTTGCCTGAGCCTGCCCATGATGTTAATTGATGTGTCCCTTCTAGTGGAAGAAAGGCAGAAATATACCCAGAAATGGATAGAGAATCATTTGTCAAAGGTTGCACAGTAAGTTAGAGCTGGAATTAGATGAGAACTCAGGAACCCTTGGTTCTTGCCATTGGCTGTACCATTTCCAGTTTGAACTGATGCCCCTCAACTTCCCTCCCTAATTAAATTTTCTACTTTCAAATAAGATGAGGGTACAAATTATGATGTTACATTGTTTGCATTTCTTAGGTAAAGTTCAAGTTGTAAGTGAGCTCTTCACCCAGGGGGCTGTGCTATATATTCTCACATTGTGACCATTAGATAAGAGCTCACCAATATCCTCCCATCCTTCTCCTTCCTCTCTCATTCTTATACTTAAAGTTAGAGGCTGGGGAAAGGAGACAACTTTTTCAATCTCACTTACCACCTGGAAATGCATCAATGTTCCTGGATCATGTTTTTTTCTGTGAAAGACTGAGAAGAGATACTTCACTGCCCTTATCCTGAGCCTATTTCCTCTTACCTATTCTCAGGCACGATGTTTCCCCATTATTGACTATAGATGCATCATATTTAGGAGGAACCTCAAGACTATTTAGATTAGAAATTTTCAAATTGTTTTCCCCCAAGATGCTTCAGAACTACCATGGAGTTGTGAAGATAAGTCTAAGCAAGTAGGGCTCCATAGTAGCATCCCTTCCCTTTAACCACTACTGTTCATTGTGTTTATTCTATCCTTAAGCCACAAAAGCAGGTCTGCTTTTTTTTTTTTTTTTTCAAAATCATACGATAAATTAGTCTGTAGCAGATTCAGTCAGGCTGTGGCTAGTAAAGATTCTTTCCATGTGTCCCCAACCCAGCTATCATTTGGCATTGACCTCACAGTTTTCCCTGCCAGTAGCCTTGAAGTGCATGAGGGCAGGAACAAACACATTATTTCCTAGGGACCTAGAATATCTGATTGTGAAAGGGGAGCCACTACCAGAGTGCCTGCAGGGAAAGGCCCCTCCTGGCAAAGTGTTTGAAATGGCTAGGGCTGGATTGTTCAAAGCCACCATTTCTGGCCTGGCAGCTTTTCCCTCTGCATCCAAAATCCTCAGTCCACCAAGGAGCTTTCCATCCAATAAAATATACTTTGAACTTGGAACATAAGCTTTAGCCATGGAAATCACTATGATGATGGGTAAAGAGGGGAAACTAATTGTCCTCCAGCCTATAGAAGGATTTTGGTTATTGCAATAGTAAAGTGCTGGTAGTACCTGTATTTTGGGGAAAAGTACATTTGAGCAATTCTTACAGATCATGTTCTACCACCAGAGAATTGTAAAATGTTGTTTTGGGGCCTCTTACTGGACAAAAGGTTAGAGGGAAGTATTATATCAGTGGGCATCCTGTTTTATCATCTAAATTGCCCTTGCCACCTCACAATGAGGTATAATGACCATGTCCAATTTCTCTTTCTCTGTATCCTGAATATTTAGGAGGGAAGACTCTGGGATAGTGAAACATAATTCATCTTTGAAGTGTGCTTGTACAATGAGTTCAGAACATTCTCAACTGTCATAAATGATTCCCCTGAAGCTTCACTGGGCACTTGGATAACCTAAAAAAAGTAAACAGAGTAGAGCCAGGAGAAATTTTGGTGGATATGATCTGAAACCACCAGAGCTAAGATAGTAAATGCACAGTTTCATCCATTCCCTGCTTATTTTACGTTGGTGCATTACATCTGAGCACAGAAGAACCCAAGGCTGGCTATGAACTTCTGCCTGCTACCTGAAATATGGCTTTTACTTCTAGAAGTAAAAAAATGATGTGAAGTAAAGCAGACGCACTACTCTTTGTATGATAGGCTCAGTTCATGGGATATAAGAGGAAATTTTGAATTGAGCTGGCGGAGACAATTGTGAAGTGGAAAGCAATAAATCTAGGCTAGAAAAGGGCAGGTAGTGACATGGGTAATGAGGAAGTTGTTACACAAAAAGGAAGATTTTGACAAGTTCACCAAGTAATTAAATTAAACTTACAACAGGTACTAACACGTACACATTGGTGCAGCACAAATTGCTATGTGCTGGGAAAGTAAGAAAGGAGAAGATTGGGTAAACATGGAGAGAATTTCAGCTGATTGATAAAATGATTGGAACAAATTTCTTATAAACATGGCAATTTTGGACTTTGTGGGGATTATTAGGTGTGAGTAGAAGGTGTTTATGGTCTTCAAAACAGTGAAAGATTCTGACAGAATCTACATGGTGGTGTACAGATTTTCACTATAAACCTTTTGTAATTTATTTGAATGAGCGGAAAATATCTTACAATATTGGAGAAAAAAGTTGATAATAGGAGAAGAGGGTGTAAAGCCTATCAGTGTATAAGAAAAGGATGGCACTGGGTTCAAGGTACAATTTTTTCACCATCCCCACAAGTCCTAAGTGCCTCATGGTGCCCAGCCTGCTGTAGGCATTCAGGAAGTAAGATTTATTATTATGTTCATTGCATAAGACAGGCAGGACACTCATGACTCATGAGTCTTGGCAGGAAAACAAGACCAAAAGATTTGCTTTGACTGATAGTATTATAACTTGAAAGGTTTATTGCTGAACTGATTATGTAATGTAGCTTCGAAAGAGCACATTTTAGGATAAAGATTTGAAGCCATCAGGCAGGCTGGGAGAGTTGGGAGAAAGCATTAATCATATATCCTTACTGCATTTTCATCAATATGCTTTATCAGTTACTATTAAATTTGTCCCATTTTCAGCTTGTCTTCAGCTAAATCAGCAGTTCTCAACCTGTGGGTTGTGACCCCTTTGTAACAATGAAAATACATTCTGAATATCAGATATTTACATTATGGTTCATAACAGCAGCAAAATTATAGTTATGAAGTAGCAACGAAAATAATTTTATAGTTTGGGGTCACCACAACATGAGGAACTGTATTAAAGGATCACGGCATTAGGAAGGTTGACAACTACTGCTTTAATGCATTAATAGACCATTTAAGAACTGCTTGCCTGGGGGAGTGGTCAAGATGGCCGACAGGCACCAGTCTCTGACAGAAGCTCCTGTTCAGAAGAAAGGATAAAGTCCGGAGAAACACCCAACAAAGTCGAAAACTGGGAGCCCAGCTGAGAGAAAAGAGTGATACCGGCAGGACACCTCTTCTGAGATGGACAGAGACTCCTAGAGGACAATCCACAGGTACATAAATCTCTCCAAAGGAATAGCGCTCATCCCCTCCCCCAAGAAAGGTGTGTTTTTCTTTTGTTTCCTCTTCAACTGCTCCTCTGAGTCTCCTACAGGCCACTGATAAACTGAGGACCTATTCTCTCACTCCACGAGTGAGAGCGAGTGAGAGCCGCCAACAGGGAAGTTTACTACCCTGGAGGAACCCAGTTGAGACTCAGAACACCCTCCCCCAGGCAGAAAAGTGGAACTGGCGTTTGCACTGCCATTTGGAGTTTCCAGTCCACTCTCCCTCCCCTTGCCCAACCCCCTGTCCCAGTCCTTCACCGGGAAAACTCCTTGATCCACAGTTTCAGTGTGCAGATGGACCCCCCTCAGTCAGCGCATTCTGTGCTCAGCTGTCTCCCCGGCTGCTATCTGCACTTCCCGAGACCTTGGTTCCGGTGACCGGGACTGACGCCCAACAGGGAGGGCTGCACACCCCACCAGGCGTCAGCCTCCGGGGCTTTGGTGGCCCTTAACAGTGATAGACTTCTGCTGGATCGGGTCACTGAGCTGCGCCCACCTCCCGGAGTCCCGCTGGCCCACGACTTCCATTGACTCCTGGTCCAGCAACCGCGCTTGCCTCCTGGGGCTCCCTGGCCCTGGATCACCACCAGCCCCTGCCTAAGAGGGTCGCGCTGTCCCGCCAATCGCGCTCCAGCCTCCAGGGCTTTGGTGACCAAGGAGGGCAGTCTCGCACCCACCTCCCAGGGTCTTGTCAGCTGGCAGTCGCCAGCAGCACCAGCGGGGAAGGGTTGCGCCATCCAGCCAGTGGCGAGTGTGCCGCCTCTGGGGCTTGGCGAATTGCAACAGCAGCTTACTTCTGCTGGGGCAGGTCGCGCAGACTTGTGCCTGCCTCCTGGGACCTCCTAGCGCGCCATCACTGTGACCTCCCACCGGAGTGAGCTGTGCCATCCCACCAGGGGCAGGTCACGCGCCCTTCTCACCGGGCCTTGCCAGCTTGCTGTCGCCAGCAGCTCCTGCCTGGGAGGGTCGCGCCATCCCGACAGAGGTGCACCTGTCTCTGGGGCTTTGGTAGCCAGCAAGGACAACTGACCTCTGCTGGGGCAGTTTGCGCCTGCCTCCCAAGGCCTTGATGGCTACACTGACTCCTGTAGGGGTGGGCTGCATCACCCCGCCTGCTGGCCCCACCTCCTAGGGTCTTGCCGGGTTGTACCCAGGAGAAAACTAGAAGAATTCACTGGCAGAACGGTTTTAGGGACGGTTTCCAAAAGGTGCAAATTGAACATGAGATGGAATCAGCGGAAAAACTCTGGCAACCAGAATAACCAGAGTAGATTAACGTCCCCAAAGAAGGATGGAGTAGACACAATGGAAGAACCACTACATAAACAGATACCTGAAATGTCAGAAATTGAGTTCAGAATCTGGATAGGGAGCAAGATCAACAGGGTGGAGGAAAAGAGGGAGCTAGAATTTCAAATCATTCAAAAGCTGTCCCAGGAATTTAATGATTTCAAAGATAAAGTGATCAAGGATTACGATATTCTGAAACAAGAGGTTGCAGATTTGAAGAGCACCATTGAATCCCTTCGTCAGAGGATGGACGAGGCAGAAGATAGAATCTCCGACACTGAAGACAAAGACTTTAAACGCACCCAGACTTCCAAAGATTTTGACAGATGGAGAACAAATACAGATCTCTCACTCAGAGAGATCTTGGATAATTCAAAGAAAACTAATATTCGCCTCATAGGAATCCCTGAAGGTGACGAAGTTGCCTCACAAAACACAGAGGCTCTCCTTAATGAAATTGTGAAAGAGAACTTTCCAGACATGCCAAGGGATCCTGAAATTCAGATAGCAGACAGCTTCAGAACCCCAGCACGACTCAACCCGAACAAGACATCCCCCAGGCATATCATAATCAACTTTACTAAAGTTAACATGAAAGAGAAAATCCTGAAAGCAGCTACACGCAAGAAAACATTAACTTACAAGGGGAAGAATATTAGGATGACTGCAGATCTCTCTGCTGAAACCTTTCAGGCTAGAAGAGAGTGGTCATCAACCTTCAACCTCCTAAAACAAAACAACTTTCAACCCAGAATCCTCTATCCAGCTAAACTGAGCTTCATTTATGATGGAGAAATTAAATACTTTAATGGCATTCACATGCAGAACAAATTTGCCATCACTAAGCCAGCCCTCCAGGATATCCTCAAACCTATCCTCCATAAAGACCAATGCAATCCTTCACCACACAAATAAACCCACCCAGAAAATTTTGACTAAATTCCAATCTCCACAGTCACAAAAGGATCAAAGATGTCTAATGAACCTTCAAAAAACTCAACACCCCAAATTATGCCAGGATTATCAATGGTCTCAATCAATGTAAATGGCTTAAACTGCCCTCTACAGAGACACAGGCTGGCTGACTGGATACAAAAACTCAAACCAGATATCTGTTGCATACAGGAAACACACCTTATTTTAAAAGACAAGCATAGACTCAGGGTGAAGCGATGGTCATCTATTTTCCAGGCTAATGGAAAGCAGAAAAAAGCAGGTGTTGCAATACTATTTGCAGATACAACAGGTTTTAAACCAACAAAAGTGAGCAAGGACAATGATGGTTACTTTATATTTGTTAAAAGTAGTACTCAATATGACGAGATTTCAATTATCAATATTTATGCACCCAATCAGAATGCACACCAATTTTTAAGAGATACTTTAACAGACATGAGCAACCTGATTACTCCCAGCTCCATCATAGT
>NW_003852601.1:1298737-1370058 GCF_000181295.1 Otolemur garnettii | reverse complement strand
GAATTTGTCTAAAGGTTGAATATAAATGTCTTAGCATAACAATTATGAGAAAGACATGATGGCTATGTTGGCCACCTGGATGAGAGTTTTCCAAACTGCATATAGAAGTAACACACTGTATCCTATGAGAGAATTAATGTACACATCTATGATCTAATAAAAAAAAATTAAAAAAAAAAGAACTGCTTGCCTCTTAAACCTAGCTTCTGACTATGAAGCAGTAAGGCAGTAGGGCATGGTAAAGGGCACAAATTTGGAATTGGAAGACTTGGGTTCTGCCAGTGACTCTCTGTGATCTTAGGGAAGTCTCTTCCCTTCTCTTCACATTAGTGTCTGTCTGCTTTGGGTAAACTGATAAGGTGTGGGAGCAGGAGTAAGACTTAGGAAACACCAAGGGCCCTTCAAGATCTGACATCTTAGGATTCTTTATAACTGCACCTTCAATGCCTAGGTATTTGGTTCCTCACAACTTCCAAAGCTCAAAAAATGACCTAAATGGATTAGTTTTCCAGGTGAGCACTCTTTTCTTTATTCTTCCCTCTTGGTCACATACAGTCTTTCTTGGCCTAGTATAGTAGTTTTCCATTCTGGCGGTCCATTAGAATCACACAAGATACTGTAAAAATGCCAAGACTAGGGCCTTACCTCCAGAGATGCTGAACTGAAACTTCCCCTGATGATTTCAATTTGTAGCCAGGGTAAGGAACCATTGACTTAGACAAACTCTTTGGCAGACTTGATATAAATTTCTTAATTTCCTCAATTTTGATTACTTATCTCATTTTCTATTGTCTTCAAATTTGTTTAATAGTCCCTTAACCACTCACAAACCATACACTTCTCATGCATTTTACACTCGTGACCTTACTATTTTAACACTGGTCAGCTATTGAAACTAAGTTTTATAATATTCCAAACCAGGTTAATATTTACTTTTAAGACTCTTATATCTAGGTACTTAAGTAATTGAGGTTAAATTGGCTTGTGCACTTAACCCCTGAACAGCATGGGTGCTAAGGGTACCAACACCTCACACAGTCAAAAATTCACATATAACTTTTGATTTCCCCAAAACTTAACTACTAACACCCTACTGCTGACTGGTAATGTTACAGATAACATAAACATGTTATTTGTATGTTATATGTATTATATTCTATATGAACAATCATTCAAATTTCATGGAAAATTTATGAGAAAAACTATGTATGCATTTCAATTTTTTTTGCACCAAATAAAACTCGTACTAACTTATTACAGTTAATCTGCACAGTATCTAGTTTGAGGCAATAAGAAGGATAGGACATTAATTTGAAAATAACTTCTATCAGAGTAATAGAAATTAGGCTAAAATTGAAGAAAGAACAAACATCAAATTTATGGTGAAACTTGGTTGAAATTATTTATACTTTATGAAAATTTTACAGGGACAACACCCCCAGAAATCTGAAGTTTACAAATAGATAACTCATTTTAAGAAAGGGTGAGATAATGTAGTATGTGAGTCTCATAGTGGCAGAGTGGTCCTTCATTTTCCATATTTGCAAGAACACGTGAAGATTAATAGAATTCAGAAATGAATTCATCTGGGCCTTAACTTTTTGTTGGCAAATTTTTGATTAATGATTTGATCTTTTCATATGTATAGACCTATTCAGATTGTCTATACTCTCTTGAGTTAGTTGCTAGGAAGTAAATTTTATAATTTGAGGAAATTTTCCATTTCATCTAAGTTACCTAATTTGTTGGCAGACAGTTATAGTATTTCTTTATAATTCTTTTGTAGTTTTTTTTTTTTTTAAGATGGATAATAATGTCCCTCATTCATTTCTGGTTCTAGCAGTTTGATGCTCCTATCTTTATTTTTCCTGATCAAATTAACTAAAGGTTTGTCAGTTTCATTGATCTTTCCTAAGAATTTTTTTCTTTGGCTTAATTGTTTGTCTCTATTGCTTTCTAATAACTAATCATTGTTTTTTTTTTTTTTTCTTTTAAGTTCAGTTGCTTTAGGTTTAGTACGTTCTTCTTCTTACTACTGTCTTAAGTTGGAAGGTTAAGTTATTGATTTAAAATCTGTCTTCCTTCCTAATATATGTTTGTACATCTATAAGTTTCTTTCCAAGCACAGTTGTAGCTACATACTGTAAGTCTGGATATGCTGTACCTTCCTTTTAATCTATCTCAGTATTTTCTTATTTTCTTTTTGATTTATTCTTTAACCCATTGGGTGTTTATAAGTGTGTTGTTTAATTTTCATTATTTTATAAATTTTTCTAATCCTTTCCAATTAAAAATTAATTCCATTCTATTTTGACCACAGAACATATTTGGTGTTATTTTATGCTTTTAAATTTATTAAAGGTCATTTTATGGCCTACCATATTCTCTTTCAGGGAGAATATTACCTGTGCACTTGAGAAGATGTGTATTTCTACTGTTGGGTGGCATTTGTCAGATTTATCTATTAGGTCTAGTTAAATTTTAGTTGTTCTAATCTATTTCTTGTTAACCTTCTGTCCACTCATTGTATCAGTCATTAAAAGTAAGGTATTGCAATCTCCAACTATTATTGTTAGAGTGCCTTTTCTTTCCTTCATTTCTGTCAGTTTTTGCTTCATGTATTATATTTTGTGCGTTCTGCTCTTTAATGAATATATATTTACATTTGTCACATCTTCTTGATGGGCTGAAATGTTTATTATACTATGTCCTTCTTTATCTCTAGTAACTTATTTGCATTAAAGTCTGTTTTGCCTGATATTGGTATAACCATTCTAGTTTTCCAGTAGGTGCCATTTACATGATATGGAATTTTCTGCCCTTTTAATTTCAGTCTATTTATGTCTTAGAATCTGAAGTATGTCTCTTGTACAGAATATAAAGTTGGAGTTTCATTTTTATACAGTCTGAAAATCTTTGCTTTTTGTTTGGATTTTTAGTACATTCACAATTTTTGCTAATATTTTTGGAGTTATGTCTGATTTTAATTTTTATATTCTACATGTTTCATGGTTTTATTTTTTGATCCTTTGTTCCTATATTGCTTTCTTTCACATGGAATGAATATTGTCCAATGTAGTATTTTAATTTCACTAACGGTTTTCACTATATTTTCATGTTTATTTTTAGTCATTGCTCTAGAGTTTACCATATAGACTAGTCTTCATTTATTCATATATTTTCTCCTGGGGCTTCTGTTATCTGTGGTCATCATGATCCATAAATAGGTGGATATAGCCCAATAAGATATCTTAAGAGAGAGATAAAACATATTTACATAACTTTATTACAGTATATTATTATAGTTTTTACATTTTACTGGTTATTATTGATCATTTTACTATGCCTAATTTATAAATTAAACTTTATCTTAGGCAAGTATGCATAAGATTTGAATTACCAACTAGGATCACTTGCTTTCAGCCTTTGGAACTTCCTCTAGTGTTTCTTACGAGGCAGATCTGTTAGAAACAAATTATCTGAGTTTTTGTTTATCTGGTATGGTCTTTATTTGCCTTATTTTTTTAATGGTAGCTTTGCTGGATATAGGATATTTGTTTGACTTCATTTTTTCTTTGAGTACTGTAAATATGTTATGTCATTGTCTTCATGAGAAGTCAGTTTATCTTATTGAGGTTCCTTTGTGAGTAATATGACATGTTCCACTTGCTGCTTTCAAGAATTTATCCCCCTTTTTGACGTTTAGCATTTTATTATGTTGTGTTCCTTGTAGGTCTCTTCCAATGTATTTTACTTGGAGTTCATTGAGCTTCCTGGATGAGTAGTTCATTGTTTTTCACTCATTTCTTTTGAAGAATTTAGCTATTATTTCTTCATATATTTTTTTCTTCTACATTCTTCTTTTCCTGGTGCTCCCATTATAGATATGTTGGTATCCTAAAAGTGCCCCACGTATTTCTGAGGCTTTGTTCAGTTTATCTCTTCTTTATCTGTGTTCTTTATTTTTTTGATTTGTGTAATCTCTATTGATCTTTATTCAACTTTGCTAATTCTTCTGCCCAAGTGAATTTATTGTTTAGTCCATGTGGCAAATATTTACTTCAGTTATTATAATTTTCAACACCACAATTTCCATAGGATTCTTTATTGATATTTTCTATTTTATATGTCATTGTAGTTTGACCTTCTTTTACTTCTTTGATAATGCTTTCTTTTGGTCCTATGAACATATTTTTAATAGCTACTTTTAATGGTTTAGTCCAACATCTGATTGATCTCCTATGCAGTTTCTATGACCTACATTTTCCTCTAATGTGGAGGATATACTTCCTTGTTTCTTTTCATACTTTGTCTTTTTTGGTTAGGAACTAGACATTTCAGATATCATATAAAAACTGTGTATATTCCTCCCCCTACTCTGGGAGTGGCTATTAATATTTACTGATTTATTTGCTTAGTGAATGGCTAGATTATTTTAGTGGCACCACAGTGTTAAGTCTTTGATATTGTTTCTCAGGTCAGCACAGCATTGGGGCATGTCCAAATCATTCTTGGATGATGGTATTTCTGGTATGGTTCTCTTTCACTCATACCCTGACCAGCATCAGGTGTTATGGCTGATTATTGGTTGATTTCTCTATAATTTACAACAATTCCATGGAATGCAATTTCTTCTACGAACTAATCACATCTTATTGGGAATCTTTTGACAAAACAGTTTTGATATTTGGATGCAATATTTGTTTTAACCCCCAGGAGAACTCTGCCAAGCTGTTTTGTTTCTAGGTTCTGTACTAAACACTAGCCAGCCTACATTCTAGGCTCTATCTTTACTAGTTCTATCAATCTCCTTCTAATTGCTTTTTACTACAACCTCTACTGTTCTTGAGAGGGCCCTCAGGTTTAAAGTCATCCAAACTTTATTGCGAATGATGTAATTTCTTTTGAGAAGAGATTAAGAAATATTATTATTATTTTTGAGACAAAGTCTCATTTTGTTGCCCTCGGTAGATTGCTATGGTATCATAGCTCACAGCAACCTCCAGCTCTTGGGTTTAGGCTATTCTCTTGGCTCAGCCTCCCAAGAAGCTGGGACTACAGGTGCCTGCCACACACCCAGCTAGTGTATTGTTGCAGTTTGGCCAGGGTCGGGTTCAAACTCATCACCCTAGATATATGGAGCTGGTGCCCTACTCACTGAGCCACAGGTGCCACCCAAGATTAAGAAATATTTTATGGCTTTTTCTCTCCACCAGGAAAAATCTGTCAGTCAGAGCTCTGGAACTGAGGGTGGGAGTATTGCAAGATTCCCACTAGTGACACTCTTGTTGTAGAAGCTTAGCATTCAGTGAAAGTATAATGAGAAGTCAGCAACCTCTGGTGAATGATCCTGTTTTTTTCCTTGTGTGGAAACACTACATCATGAGTTTTGGTTCAGAGTCAGAGAGAGAGGAAGCCCTGCCTTTTTTTTTTTTTTTTTTTTTTTTTTTGGCTATAGTGTTCAGGAGTGGACTTACTATTTTACTGAGTTGGAATGAAAGAAGGGAAAAGTCTTATTCAAAACAGCACAGAATCTATTCTTTCTCACCATATTTTGATAGTTTTTTAAATAGATGTTTCTTTATTTGCTGTATGATCTTAGGCCTACTTCCAGAGGATTTAAATGATTATTTTTACATTATTTTTATTAGTTTCACTGGAGAAAATATCAATAGAGCTCCTCATGCTAGAAATAAATTCCCATTCTTCTATTCTTTTTATCTTTTTTTTTTTTCTTGAGACAGAGTCTCACTTTATCACCCTTGGTAGAGTACTGTGGCATCACAGCTCACAGCAACCTCAACTCCTGGGCTTAGGCGATTCTCTTGCCTCAGCCTCCCAAGTAGCTGGGACTACAGGCACCAGACACAACGCCTGGCTATTTTTTTGCAGTTTGACTGGGGCTAGGTTCTATCCTGCCACCCTCAGTATATGGGGCTGGCGCCCTACCCCCTGAGCAACAGGCGCTGCCTGCCATTCTCCTTTTCTGGCGATAAGACTTACTGATCACTTGTGTGTGATAGACTCTGTGATAGCTGATGGCAGATGGATATTGTTAAGGAGTAAATGATTATGTCTCTCCTAAATATAGTTGAAACTCTAATCCTCATTTATGGTATGTGGAGATGGAGCCCTTGAGAGGTGATTAGATGAGGTCATGAAACTGGGTCCCTTATGATGGTAATAGTGCCTTTTATACATGAGCTTCTCTCTCTGTCTCTTTTCTCCTCTCTCTTTAAGTACACACAAAGAAGGGATAATGTAAAAATACAATAACATGATATCCACTTATAGGCCAGGAGAAGAGGCCTCCCAATGAAACCTACCTTGCAAGCATCTTAATCGTGAATTTTCAAGTCTCCAAACTATGAGAAATATATTCTTCTGGCTAATCCACAGCATTTCACATTTTATTATGAAAGCCAAAGCAGACTGAGATAGGTGAATGCTGTTGAGTAATCACAATATGGTTGCTATCTTCAGCAACATCTTAGAGGAGAGTAACATTAATTAACTAAACACAGAAAAATATATAAAATCACACATGTCCAGAGTGACAAAAAACAAAGCACCATAAGTGCATATAAAACTGCATTGATCTAATCAAAAAGGTCAAGAAAGAAACAATAAATTCTACAGGAAAACATAAAATGTTTCTGTTGAGAGTAGTGTATTCCAGGCCTAAGCAACAAAATTTCCTACCCTAAGACTAATATTTGGACAACCACTAAGGAACCTTTAACATAGGGATGACATGACCTTTGTGTTATGCAAAGATCATGCTGGCATCACTGGGATCACTGGGGAAAATGATTTGGATGGGGACTCTGAGAAAAGCATATTATTTTTATACACTCTTACACAGACTATTTCTGACACCATATATGTGGGGTTTTTTCCACATTGGCTGATTCTCCATGGACACCAACTGGGTGCCCTACAGTTCAATTAAATTCCAACAGTATCCACCTGTACCTAGCCATCAGATCCCACAAGTTAAGAGCTCATACAAGATTGTCCCCTCTTCAGACACCAGTCATAAGTCTGAGCCTCCTGAACTTTTGAACAACTGTGTATAAATCACAGGTTCTCATAGCTTCCCCTTTGGGACCTCCTTGGGCTCCCTGTCCATGACCTCTGCGGTTCTTGAACCACACTCTGGGAATCATTAGGATCTTCCATGTTGCTCCTGATGTGTCCAGACCATGACATATAAGAGATTTGTTTAGTAGTATGTTTGTGTACTTTTTAAAAAAGTATTCTAATTTTTTTCATTTCTAAATATGAGCACTTATCCATAGAATACTTATTTTGTAGCTCTTTACTTAATTAACCTCTTTATATATAGCAACAGAGGTCATGTTACAGCAAAGGCAATCATTATTTTCTTTCTTTTTTAAAATTTCAGATTAATATGAGAGTAAAAATTATTAGGTTATGTAGTTTGCAATTGTCTGGCAAAGTCCAAGTTGTAGTTGAGCCTTTCACCTAGAGGATGTACTGTATATCCTTATCCTTACATTGTGTATATCCTTACATTGTGCCCATTATGTGAGAGCTTACCAATACCTCTTCTCCCCTTCTCTTATAACTCTCCTCCCTCTCTCCACATTTGAAATTAATTGTGTTTTTCCAAGTAAGCATGTATTAGTTTTTCTATTGTTTTCATATTAGTATTGAGTAAAATGGATACTTGTTTTTCTGTCCTTGTGATACTTTACTAAGGGGAATGTTCTTCAAGTCCATCTAGGTTAAGAAAATATGTAAAATCTCTGTCTTTTTATGGCTAAGTTTTACTCCATGGTATACACATAGCACAGTTAATTAGTCCATTCATGTGTTGAAGGGTACTTGAGTAGATTCAGCATCTTGGCTACTGTGAATGGAGCTTTGATAAGTTTTCTAGTGCAAATGTCCTTATGGTAAAATAATTTTTTTTTATCCTTCTGGGTAGACACCTAATAATGAGATAGCAGGATCAAATGGAAGGTCTACTTTCACCTCTTTGAGAATTCTCCAGACTTCTTTCCATAGAGGCTATATTAATTTGCAATACCGCCAACAGCATAAAAGTGTTCTCATATTTCCACATCTACACCAGCATCTACAGCTTTGGGACTTTGTCATGTAGTATATTCTTATTGGGGTTAGGTGATATCTCAATGTGTTTTTGATTCATATTTCTCTAATGATTAGAGATGATGACCATTTTTTCATGTGTTTGTTGGTCGTTCATCCATCTTCTTCAGAGGTTATGTTCATGTCTCTTGCCCATTTATATATGGCATTGTTTGTTCTTTTCCTGATGATTAGTTTAAGCTATGTGTAGGTTCTAGTTATCAACTCTTTGTCATATTTGTACCATACAAATATCTTCTCTCATTCTGAAGGCTATCTTTTTGCTTTAGTTGTGCCCTTATCTGTGTAGAATCTTTTTAGCTTGGTATGTCCCAGTTATTTATTTTTTAGTGTTGTTGAAATTGCCATAAAGGTCTTCTTCATAAAATATTTTCTCATGCCTGCAGGGAGAATAGATACCAAAGACCCCATTCTCAGCAAGGGAAAACACCCCAAAGAAAAGGGAAAAATAAAGAAATAAGCTGAGAAAGGCAGAATAAAGAAAAGTCAGCTAGTTTACCTTTAAACCAACCACTGCTAAATTTCTTATTGGAGCAGTTTCCTGGGAGCCTGGCCTGTAGGGGACATAGCTTGCAAACACCCCTACTGGCTGTTTGAACACTCTGAAGGAATAATGCCCACAGAGGAAGCTGTGTGCAAGGCCTGGCAAGAAACATAAACTAGGCTGTCTCTTGCCCAGTCAATAGCCAAAGCAATTACCCATTATGGGGATTTGTATTTGGCCATATCAGAGATCAACTTAACAGCCTGAGCCCTGAAATATGATCAGGAGAGCTCATATCCCTTATCACAGAGGAAAAACCTCTGTGATAGAGATCAGAGGAAAATTCCTCTGTCCTACTGATTCTTCAGAGGAGATTGATGCTGGTGGCATCTTACTCCACAGTGAAATAGTGGAGATTAACACTCCCCTAGGAACCTGTGTGTCTGCTCCCACACTAGGCTCAGGTTTTGAATTTTACAAAGTTTCTAAGACCCTTAAAGTTAATGATTATAGAGACAATAGGAGTTGACATGCTTGCTCAGAGAAACTGCTATTGTCTTTATTCCCTTCCTCACCTTACTCTCTAGCTAATGAGCAAATAGCCTTCAATAAAAGTTGAGTAGAACAAACACTCAGGGCCACTGCTGTGAACCCCACAAGCTAGCAGTGGTCCCCTGTGCTCCCACTTTTGAAAAATTTATATAGTATATATTGTGTCTTTTGTCTCTCACCATTCTAACTTTACTTTTCTTCAGTTGACCACTGCCAGCTCAACAAGTCTTAAAGGACCCTGTCCCCAGGGCAGGACCCCAGCAAGGCCAATGTCATTAAGAGTTTTCCCGACACTTTCTTGTAGACTTTTTATTGTTTGTGTCTTAAATTTAAATCTTTAGCCGGCAAGAGTCAACTTTTGTAAGTGGTGAGAAGTGCAGGTCCACTTTCAGTCTTATACTGTTGCTATCCAGTTCTCACAGCACCGTTTCTTAAATAGGGATTTCCTCCCCCCCGCCAGGGTATGCTTTTGTTTGGTCTATTAAAGATGCTATATGCATCTGTTTTTATCTCTGGGTTGTTTATTCTATTCCATAGTTCTAGATCTCTATTTTTGTGCCAGTACCATGATGTTTTGATCACTATAGATTTGTAGTATAAGCTTAAGTCTGGTAACATGATGCCTCCAGATTTGATTCTATTTCTAAAAATGGTACTGAGTGTTCCAGTTTTTTTCTGCTTCCATATAAAATGATGTACTATTTTTTCAAATTTGTCAAAGTATGACATTGGTGCTCTGATGGGGATTGCATTAAAATCTGTAGATCGCTTTAAGAATGCTGATTCTTCCCAGTCATGAGCATGGTATGCTTTTCCATTTGTTAGCATCTTCTCCTATTTTTTTTTCATGTTTTCCTAGAGCTCTCTGTAGGGATCCTTGATTCCCTTTGCTAAGTATATTACCAGGAATTCAACTTTCTTTGTAGCTACTGTGAAGAGTTTTGTGCCTCTGATTTGGTTCTCAGTCTATTGACTATTAATTGACTATTATTAGCCTATATAAAGGCTACTGATTGGTGGACACTGATTTTATTTCCTAAAACATTACTCTACTTCTTGTTTCCAGAGCATTGTAGTGAAACCCTAGGGTTTTCTAAGTATAAGATATTATCATCATCAACTACAGAGAGTTTGACCTCATTGGTGACATTTGAATATCTTTGATATCTTTCTCTTGCCTGAGTGAACTGGCTAGGTTGTCATTTTGTTTGAGAAATCTAATGATTCACCTCTTTATCTACTCCTTGACACAGATGTCAAGGTTACTTTAGTTTCCATGACTTTATGTGAGGATGGATATTTTTCTTGGAGTTGAGTTCTACTTTAATTTCATAGTGATCCAAAAAGATACAAGATATAATTTCTATACTTTTTAATTTATTGATATTTGATTTGATTCCTAATTTATGATCAATTTTGGAGAATGAACCATAGACTAATGAGCGGAACATATACTCAACTTACTGGGGTGGAGTCTTCTGTAGATGTCTGTTAAGCCCATTTTTTCTAAAGTCTTGTATTGCTTCTTTGTTTAGTTTTTGGTTGGAGGATCTATCTAGTTCTGTCAGTCCCTAGTTACTATGCTGTTGCAGGATATCATACTGTTCAGATCAGTTAGGATCCATTTTATATATCTGGAAGAATTTAAGTTGGATACATATTTAGAATTCAAATGTCTTCTTATTGTATTGTTCCTTTGACCAGTCTATAGTGTCTATTTTTATCTTTCCTTACTTTTATTGGCTTGTAGCCCAAGGAATCTGTCAAGAAGATGATGATTCCTGCATTTTTCTAATTTCCATTTGTGTGTAGTATGGTTTTTCAATCCTTCACCCTGACTCTTGTTTGTTCTTGGAGGTTTGATAGGTTTATTGAAGACATCATATATTTGGATGAACATATAGTATATCTTGGATCAAACAAAGACTTTGGATTGTGTTTTTTTATCAAGTCAGCTAGCCTGTGGCTTTTCAGTGGGGGTATTCAAGCCATTCAAATTTACTGAGAGAATTGATAAGTATGGTGGTGTCCTGTTCATCTTGTTTTTTTAAGGTCTATTGCTTAGTTTTACCATTTGTACCAATTTTTTGTCCCTGGGTGTCTTTGATTCACATGTGGTTCATTGTGATGGTCAGAACACTTCCTGCAGAGCTGATATTCTTGTCATGAATTTCCTCAATGTTTGCATGTTAGTAAATGATTTGATTTCTCCATTGAATATGAAACTTCACTTAGCAGAATACATAATCCTGAGATGAAAATGGTTTTATTTCAGAAAGTTAAAGTCAGATGACTCCTCTTTTTAGGCTTAAAAATTTTCTATTGAAAAGTCCATTGGTACCCTGATGTTTTTCATCTGATAGGTAAGAAGTTACTTTTTTTCTCCTTCAGAAATCCTCATGATTCATATGTTTGTGAATTTCATATAGCTCTTATCTCTCTAAGAAATAGTTATTATTTTGTTCTTTTGTCCTTTTTCTTTTTCTGCCTTTTTGAATGCTTGGGTTAGTTCAAAAGTCTTGCCTGTCTCTTCTTTCTTCTAAATTTATTTTACATTTTTTTCAGGGTTAATACAGGCTACAAAAATTAGTTTATACTAATTGCATTTATTAGGTAAAGTCCCTCTGAGAATTGTGTCCAGTTCCCAAGCAGTGTGTCATACACCACAAACCCCATCACCCTACCTCCTCCTCTCTCCCTGCTCTCTCATTCCCCTGCTCCCCACCTTGAACTGATTTGAGTTTTTAATCTTATGAGGGTATGTATTACACTGTCTACTGACTTCATGTTAGAAATGAACACATTGGATTCTTGCTTCTCAATTCTTGAGATACTTTACTAAGAAGAATGTGTTCCAACACAAGGCAGGTTAATACAAAAGATTTAAAGTCTGTCTTTTTTATTGTTTAGGATTCATTGATGGCACAAAGAAATATATTACACTGATTGCATTTGTTATGTAAAGTCTCTCTTATAATTGTGTCCACCTCCAAGAAGTGTGCCAGACACCATAAGCCCCAATCTCCCTTGCTCCTCCCCTTTCCCCACTTCCTCATTCTTCTTGAATTGTTTCAAGTATTTCTCTTATAAGGGTGTGTAGTACATTATCTACTGGCTTCATATTAGAATTGAGTACATTGGATTCTTGCTTCTCCAATCTTGTGTTACTTTCCTAAGAATAATGTGTTCCAACACAAACCAGGTTACTACAAAAGATGTAAAATCTACATATTTTTAATGGCTGAATAGTATTCCATGGTATACTTATACCACAGCTTGTTAATCCATTCCTGTGCTTGTGGACATTTAGGTTGTTTCCACATTTTGGTGATTGTAAATTGAGCTGCAATAAATAGTCTAGTGCAAAAGTCCTTGTGATAAAATGATTTTTTTTTCTTCTAGGTAGATGCATAGTAGTGGGAATGCAGGATAAAATGGAAGGTCTAGTTGAGTTATTTGAGGATTCTCCATACTTCCTTCCAAAAAGATTATATTAATTTGCAGACCACCAGCAGTGTATAAGTGTTCCCTTCTCTCAACATACATGCCAGAATTTGTAGCTTTGTGACTTTTTGACATGGGCTATTCTCACTGGGATTAATTGATATCTCAGAGTAGTATTAATTTGCATTTTTCTGATGATCAGGGACAATGAGCATTTTTTCAAATGTTTGTTAGCCATTCATCTTTCCTCATCAGAGAAGGTCCCATTTATATCTCTTGCCCTGTAGCAGATGGGATTGTTTGCTCATATTTTCTTGGATTTGAGCTCACTGTAGATTCTAGTTATCAACCGTTAGTCAGATTGATACCCTGAAAAAATATCTTCCCATTCTGAATGTTGTATTTTTGTTTACTTGTTGTGTCTTCAGCTGTGCAGAACCTTTTCAGCTTAATTCAGTCCCTTTTGTTATTTTCTTGTTGGTATTGTGATGGCCACTGAAGTCTTTGTCACAAAATCTTTCTCCAGTTCAACATAATCCAGGGTTTTACCCATACTTTTTTCTAAGATTTTTTTTTTTTTTTTACCATTTCTTATCTTAGATTTAAGTATTTTATCCATCTTGATTCAATTTTTGTAAGTGGTGAAAAGACTGGGTCAAGTTTCAGCTTTTACATGTTGTTATCCAGTTCTCCCAGCACCATTTGTTGAATAGGGATCCTTTTCACCACTGTATGTTTTTGTTTGCTGTATCAAAGATCAGATGGCAAGAATATACTAGTTTCATCTCTCAGTCTTATATTCTGTTCCATTTGTCTATATCTTTATTTATGCAACAATATCGTGCTGTTTTGAATACTGTGGACTTTTAAGATAGCCTAAGTTCTGGTAGGGTTATGCCTACAGCTTTGTTTTTATTACTAAGAATAACCTTAACTATACAGATTTTTTTTCTGGTTTCATACAAAATGAAGTACTATTTTCCCCACTTCTTCAAAATATGGTGTTGGCATTTTAATGGAGATTGCATTGAATCTGTAGATTGCTTTGGGTAGAATAGATTTTTTACCAATGTTGATTCTTGCCATGAAGAGCATGGTATGTTCTTTTTCACTTGTTACTGTCTTTTGAAATTTCTTTTCTTAGGGTTCCATAATTCTCTTTGTAAAGATCCTTCACCTCTTTGGTTAGGTAGATTCCTATTTTATTTTTTTCATTTTCTTTGAAACTCCTGAGGAGGGAATCGTTTCCTTGATCTCCTTATCCACTTGGCTGATATTGGCATATACAAAGTCTAGTGATTTGTGGACATTAATTTTTTTTATCCTGAGATGTTACTCTATTTATTGATCCCTAGCAGAAGTGTTATGGTTGAGTCTGTACAGTTTTATAAGTATAAGATTATATCATCAGCAAAGAGCAAGAGTTTGACCTACTTTGTCTCATTTGGATGTCCTTCATATCTTTATCTTGTCTAATTTCATTGGCTAAAATTTCCAGTACAATGTTGAATAACAGTGTTGATAGTGGACATAATTGTATGACTCTAGTTCTAAGTGGAAAAGCTTTTAGTTTTAATTCATTCAGTATGATGTTAGTGGGTTTGTTATAGGTGGCTTCAATCAGCATAAGAAATTTGTCACCTATTCCTATACTCTTAAGTGTTTTTGTTAGAAAAGGATGCCGAATTTCATTAGATGCTTTTCCCACATCTGGATCATATGGTCTTTATTTTTGCTTCTATTGATATGGTGTATTATATTTTTGGATTTGTGTATGTTAATCCAGCCTTGCACTCTTTAGATGAAGGCTATTTGATCATGATGTATAATTTTTTAATGTGTATCTATAATCTATTATTTAAGATATTTAAGATTTTATTGACTATTTTTTTCATTAATATTCATTAGTGAAATTGGTCTGTAGCTATCCTTTTTCATTGGGTCCTTTCCTCGAATCAAGGTGATATGTGCTTCATAGAACATGTAGGGGAAGTTTCCCTACTTTTCCATGTTTTGGAATAGGTTCTGCAGTATATGTACAAACTCATCTTTGGAGGTGTGATAGAATTTTGATATGAAGCCATCTGGTCCTGGCCTTTTTCTTTTGGAGCCTTTTATATTGTTTCTGCAATCTCAGTGCTTGATACTCGTCTATTAAAGAAAAGCATTGCTTCCCGTTTAGGTCTAGGGAGATGGTGTGATTCCCAGTATGGGTCCATTTGATCCACATTGTCAAATTTCTGGGCTTAGAATTGTTGGTAGCAGTCAGAAATAATCTCATGTATCTCTGTGGTATCAGTTGTTATTTCCCCATATTTGTTTCTGATTGAGATTATTAGAGATTTTACTTTTCTCTTTCTGTTTAATCTAGCCAATGGTTTATCAATTTTATTTATCTTCTCAAAAAACAAACTTTATTTCATTAATTTTCTGAATGATTCTTTTATTTTAAATTTAATTTATTTCTGATTTAATTTTGTTTTTTTTTTCTTTTTTTATCTGCATCCACATGTTTATTGCAGCATTATTCACAATACCAAAGATACAGAATAAACCTAAGGGTCCATTAATGGCTGAAGGAATAAAGAAACTATAGTACATGCACATATTACTATGTGGCCTTATGAATGAATGGAATCTTGTCATTTGTGGCAACATGTTTGATCTGGAGGTCATCATGTTAAGTGAAATAAGCCAGTTACATAAGGACATATAGTACATAATCTGATGATGTGGGAAGATACAAAAGTTGATTTCTTACAAGTAAGTAGTAGACTAGTGATTACCAGAGGCTGGGTAGTGTTTGAGGGTGGAGAGGGAATCAGAAGAGACTGGTCAATGTGCAGAAAGTGACAATGAGATAGGAGAAATAAGTCCTGGTGTTATATTTCACAGTAGGCAACAACAGTTAACAATATTGTATTGTATTTTCGAAAATAGCTAGAGAGAAAGATTTTTTTAATTAATTTTTTATTTTTACATGTACATGTGATTATTAGGTTTTCACTTTTGCCTTCACAGAATTAAACAGGCTTAAAATTTAACAACAATAACAATGTTTAAGATAAGGACTAGAAACAAAAACCTTGTAAAGAATGAATGAAGATAAATATGTTCAGAAAAGAAATCCGAGGATTGCTGCAACAAAATATTAAGCAATAATAATAATAGTAATGCAAAGAAAGTAACATTCACATTGTCAGATGGGAGTATGACTATTATAGAATGCTTTGACTCTGAGGTTCAGTATAGAGTCATCAATTAATTTCTTATCATTTTTTTCCAAAGTCTCAAAAAATAGACAACTAATATTAATAAATAAAAATAAAAGATAAGTTCAAAAAACAGATCAAGCCAAATCTTATAGAGTTTTTTCTTTTCTCCTTCTAGTTTTGTTATTTAATTTATCTTCCTTTTCCATTTCCTCAAGATGACCCATTAGAGTGTTCGTGTATTCTCTTTCTATTTTTTGGATGTAGGCACCTAATGACATAAAGTTCCCGCTTAGGACTGCTTTTTCAGTGTCCCACTGGTTTGGGTAGCTTATGTCTTTACTGTTGTCATACTAAAGAAAATCGATAATTCCCTCCCTTATCTCTTCCTTGACCCAAGTGTCATACAGCATAAGGTTGTTTAGTTTCCATTCCTTTGTGTGGCAATGAAAACTTTTGCTGGAGTTGAGTTTCACCTTTATTGCCTTGCGTTCTGAGAAGATATAAGGTATAATTTCAATTCGTTTGATTTTTTTGAGGTTTGATTTGTGTCCTAGGATATCATCTATTTTATTCTTATTTCCATTTGTCTAAAATATGGTTTTCCATCCCTTAACACCTGAGTCTTATTTTGTCATTCAAGAGTAGGTGTGTTTACTGTAGACGGCATATGGATGGCTTGTGCTTTTTTCTCCAATCAGCCAGCCTGTGCTTCTTCAGTGAGGAATTCCAGCCATCAACAACATTTATTTAGAGAAATGATAATTGTTGTGGAGTTCTATCCATTTTATTTTGTGAAAGTCCATTGCCTGGTTTTATCTTTTGCAACATTGCAAAAGCTAGGTTTATTTTATTTTATTTTTATTTTGTTATTTTCTGACTGTTTATTTTTTTATCATTATTATTTATTTATTTATTTTTTGGAGACAGAGTCTCATTTTATTGCCCTCAGTAGGGTGCCATACATCACAGCTCACAGCAACCTCCACCTCTTGGACTTAGGTGATTCTCTTGCCTCAGCCTCCCAAGTAGCTGGGACTACAGGTACTCATCACAATGCCTGGCTATATTTTTGCTGTTGTTGTTATTGTTGCAGTTTGGCCTGGGCTGGGTTCAAACCTGCCACCATTGGTATACGGGGCTGGCGCCCTACTCACTGAGCCACAGACGCCACCCTATTTTCTGTTTAGTTTGCTGGTGGTCCATTGTTATGGTCATGTGGAGAATAGGTCTAAGTATTTCTTGTACAGCTGATCTTGTTGTGGAAACTTCCTCAAGGTTTGCATATCAGTAAAAAATTATATTTCTCCAGCCATTTTAAAACTTAGCTTTGTGGGATATAGAATTCTAGGCTGAAAATTGTTCTGTTTAATTAGATTAAAGACAGGTGGCCATTCTGTTCTGGTTTGAAAAGTTTCATTTGAAATGTATCTTGTCACCCTGATGGATTTTCCCCTGTAGGTCAATTGGCACTTACTCCTGCTTCTTGCAGAGTATTTTCTTTTGTCTTGACTTTGGACAGGTTAATAATAAAGTGTCTTGAAGAAGCTCTGTTTGAGTTGAGACATCCTGATATTCAATATCCTTTTGATTGGAGTGTCAGAATCTTTGGTGATTCTTAGAAATTTTTATTTATGATATCCTCTAGTAGGGCTTCCATTCTGCCTGGGAGTTCTTCCTTCTTTTCTGAGATACCTATAATTCATATGTTTGAACAGTTTATAAAATTTTATAATTCTCTCAGTGAATGTTCTGATTTCTTTGTCTCTGTTTTGTTTCTGTATCTTCAGCTGCCTATGTTAGCTCAAGAGCTTTATCCTCTACTCCTAAGGTTTTTGGTTTGGCATGGTATAATTTGTTATTGATACTTTCTATTGCATTTTTAAGTTCCCCAATGGAGAACTTCAAGTCCTTAAGCTTCACTATATTGTTTCTATATTCTTCATATCATTCATTTCTTATTTGATTAATTTTTGGGTTTAATTTTCATTATTCTACATTTTCTCATCAATTTCCTTCATTGTTTTTACCTTCCATATTTTAAATTACCTCTCTGTCATTTCTAGCATTTCTCTTTAGGTGGAATCCTCTACAGTAGCTACTCATAATCCTTTGAGGGAGTTGCTCTGCTCTGGTTTTTCATGTTGCCAGAATTTTTCTGTTATTTCTTCCTCATGAGTGTTTTCTTTTTACCTATTTACCTTCCCTACCTTTTACTTTCACTTCCTCCTCCTCCTCTTTAAGTTACTATGCCTCTGACCTAAGATGTCAAAGTGTCCTTTTGGTATAAGTCCAAAAGGAAGAGAAGAGTGAAGAACAAGAAAAGATAAAAAGATAAAAAAAAAACAGAAAAAAAGGGAAAGAAAGGAGTAAATAGGAAAACTGACAATAAGAATAGAATAACAGAAGGAGAGAGACAGGAGTAATATTGGTATACAGTAGTGTACTTTAACCCACACTTACAAATCTCAACCTCTGCTGTCTGGATTGGGTGTGTCCCTTGAGGTCAGGACCTATTTGCCAGTCTGAGCAGATAGAAGACCCCATCTCCACCAAATACGAAAGAAAACCAAAAATAGTATAAATCAAGTGTTTATAAAAAGGAACAAAAGATTTCAAGGGATAAAAATGGGGGAGAAAAAAGAATAGCAGGGGGCGGAAAACTAGCAGAAATTGAGCCCTAATTATTAAAGAAGGAAAAAATTAAAATTATAATAACAAAAGGAAAAATAAGAGAAAAAAGTGAAACAAAAATCTGGGGGAGAAATTTGAAAAATATTTTTTAAAATATAAGAAAAAATATATATCTTGCTGTATATTGCCTGGACAACAGGTAATCTAGGGTATGAGATGTTAATCAGAATGCTAATCAGCTGTATAATATGGATACTGGAAGCCTCTGTCTTGTTGAGGGGACCTGGTCCCATCTTCCTGACTTTTTTACCTTTAATCCCCACAGGGTTGGGAACCTGAAGCTCTCCTAAGCCTGCTTAATAGACACTCCTTAACCTTTCCAAACCATGACATTTGGTCATGAAGAGGTTTTTCCAGTAAACTTTGTGTCACTGAAATCTCCCCAGGAGTGGTTGTTGAGCTTATCAGGTACACTAGTACAAACCTTACACTTGGACCTGAGGGTGGATTCTGCAAGGCAGCTTTCTCACAATGGCTGTGCTTGGCCTGCAGCTGAACAACATATGCTCTGCTCTACCCAGTGGCTCAGCCCTGGATCCTGGGAAGAGTTAAAAATCACTCTTTTAGTTGCTCAAGCTCTCCCAAGATAACTCAACAAGGGCCCAGGTCCAAAAGTAAACTGGCAGATGAGGCCTTCCTGCTGCTGCTGCACTGGCCAGCCTCTGCTGGCAGGCAAGTTTTCACACTCGTGCTACTTCGCCACTGCTTCTATCCTCCTTTTGGGGTCCCGAAGTCTCCAACTGCCTCCCTGTGACCTATAAGGGATGTTTAGGCATAGAACCCACCATCCAGATGTGCCTGAATTTTTTTCTCCTCAATCTTACTGTGCACGGCTGCAAAGAAGATGCCTGTAGTCCACCTTTTTGCTCTGCCTAGCTCCTTGATTTCTGAAATTCTTTCTTCTACATGTTTTTCTCTGTTGCTGAAACTCTCTACTGTGTTATGGAACTCCCTGAAAGTGACTTTAAATTTTTTAAGCTTTGCTATAGCCTTCCTAATTATGGCCAAATCCTTGTTGACTTGTTCATTAATTTAATTGATTTCTTGATACACTTTTCAAACTTCTTTGTAAATGTCTTTTTCAATCTTCTCCTCAAGTCTGTTCATCTTATTTGCCATCCATTTTATGAATTCTATTCCTGTCACTTCATCAATTTCTCTGTAGATAGTATTTTTAGCTGTATCTCCTTTGTAATCTCTTGAGGGAATTGATTTGTTCTTATTTTTCATGTTGTCAGGATTTCTCTGCTGATAGCTCCCTAGGTTTGTTTTCAATTTATTTATATATTTATTGTACTTTTTAAGCTAGAATATTATTTTGTCCCTAAACTTTTTAAAAGAGATATTCTAGTTGGGTTTCTTAGGCAGTTCCCAGGAGATGATTGGGGCCTGATAGGTGGAGCTTGGGAGTGCAGCCATTCAATTGGTTCTGGGGAATTTAGATGTAGATTCTGGTGTGCCAGTAGTAAAACTAGCTATCCCAAAGTACAGAGCTGTCCCCATCTCTTTCAGAACTTCCCATTTGAAAGTTACAGTTTGAAATCACACCCAAATGCCCCAGGATATGGAGCTTGGCACTCCCTTTCAACACTGACTGTTCAAATGAGCTGCTACTTATACCTATGGCCCTTCCCATATACAGCCTCCCAAAATTCCCTTTCGTGGTTTCAGTGTGTGAGGGTCCTTCAAAACTGGCCTTGCTTTCCCTAAGCTGGGTGGCTTGAGGCTGGCAGCAGGACCACCAAGTGATGCTCCTGGACTTGGGGAAGGTCACAGATAGTGAGCCTAATTATTCTATTCACAGTGCCAGCCCTGCACACCAAGAAATTGTAAAAGCTGTGGTTTCTACCATAGCCCCTCCCTACAACAGAGTCAAAATGCCATGACAGATTTTTTTCCCATCATTATAGGAGGGAATAGCTGAGACTTGCTGTATGCTTCTCAATATTTCTATGAGTGAGGTCGCCCAAGGCCAGGCACTCCCCTTTCTAAGCTGGCAGGTGCAGCACTGGGATGAACCTCTAGGAGAGGCATGCAGGACACAGATGCCAGACCAAGTCTCTCTATAGGGTAGAGAAAGCTTCCCCTTAGGAAGAGGAAGACTTTGAAGAAACCTTGCATCATCAATGTTAATGTACTTGAGCTATAGATTCCTCCCACTGTGCGTAGCAAGACACTCCCCTTTTACCATGCCACACAATGCAGAGAATCATCAAATTTCCCACCAGATATGTTGGGAAGGCAAAGCTTGTCTCTTTCCTCTCATGGCTGGTTATGAATCCAGCCTGTTGACAATAACAAAAAGGAAGACCATGGCCTCTGCAACCATTGCTTCTATGGTAGCTATAAGGACTGAGTAGGGTCCAAAGCTCCTTTGTCTTTTTTTGTGCCTGTGGGTAAAGCATAAACTCCAGGTTGTCTGAGCTGAGTCACCCACACAGGGAAGCAGGCCTTCAAAGGAAAAAATCTGTTGGGCAACCAAAGAAAGAAGCAGAATTGTCTGTGGTCTCAAGTCTGTTAGAGCCAAAATTGTTCACTATTCTGCCAGGAAGAAGGCGGAGCTAGAGGAAGATACACCTTTGTGCAGGAAAAATGAGTCCTTTATTCCTCAAATGGCACTCTTCCATGGGGTGAAATATCCTGTGTGTCACTGTTTGTAGAGAGCCCCTGTGAGGGAGAAGAGGCCCCCCCTTACCCTTCTTTTTGGCTCTAGGCTCCTCCACATCTGTTCTGCTCTGTAACTTTTCTCAGTTAACTCCCTTCCTCCTTCTCCTCTTTGTTATCTCTGAAGGTTTTAGGATAGAATATGCCCTATTACTTTCTGTTAGCTTCTGGTGTTGTCAACAATAGTTGGTTTTCCTTGGTTTGCACATGTATCACTCCAATCTCTATTTCCTTTTTTATATGGAGTTATCCCTATTTATCGGGTTCTATGTCTGTTCTCCTCTTCTTGTAAGGTCATCATCATATTAGAATAGAGCCCACCTTACTACAGTATGATGTTATCTTTACTAATTACATTTTCAATGACCCTATCTCTCTTTTCAGGGGAAATATTTAAGGTTAACTCTCTTGAAATGCACCCTCTAGCCTTCATCACATCAGATCTCTAGGAATCTGTTTCTTCTTTAAGAATAGTGAGAAGGTCTTCAAGGAGACGACATAGATAGCCTTAACATTTGCCCCCTGGTATTCAAAGGACACAGTAGGCAGTTGAAAGGCTGGGTCAAATACTCTATGATGATGGCTTGGCACCCATAGCTCAGTGATTAGGGCACCAGCCACATGCTCTGGGGCTGGTGGGTTTGAACCTGGCCCAGGCCTGCTAAGCAACGACAACAATAACAAAAATATCCAGTTATTGTGGCAGGTGTTTGTAGTCCCAGCTACTTGGGATTTTTTTTTTTTTTGCTAATTGGTATGTTAAGGCAAGAGAATCACTTAGGCTCAAGAGTTTGAGGTTTCTGTGAGCTGTGTTGTAACAACAGTCTATAGAGGGCGACATACTGAGACTCTGTCTCAAAAAAAAAAAAAAAGAAAGAGAGAGAGAGAGAGGAAAAGTCTATGATGGCAGAGTAGAAGAATGGTACGGTAAGAAATAGTTATTACATCAGCTGGCAGTCAGAGTCAAGCTATTCAAACTTTGAGGCAATCAGGGAAATTTGAATGCCATAGCGATATTTTATGATATTAGGGAAATATTATTCATTTTTGTTGTGGTAATGGTATTTTAGTTGTTATGTGAAGTTTTTGCTTTTAGAGATGCATGCTGAAGAATTTATAAATTCAAACAAGTTGTAAAATGAACACACACATACATAAATAAGTGATTAATGGAACAAATGTGGAATTCATGATAGAAATGTCAGACTCAGAAAATTTTTAAAAGTGATTTTTCCTAAGACAAATTTTGCTAGAAAATCAAGAGAAGAAAGAGGATGCAGATGTTATCACTGAGTGACAAGACTTTGAAAATGCTAGGCAAGCCACATGCTCCCCTGTATGAGAAGCCCAGAAAAATACCTATGACAGAAAAAACTTAGCACAAACATGGTCAGAGTAAATCAATAACAGATTGATGGACTCATCAACTCTTTGAGTAAGACCTTTCTTGCTTCCTCTCCACTCTGCCACCAGAGGAAAAGTGAATCAATGTCTCAAAAGTAACACATTAAAATGCAAAAGTTTCATGGTAAGCAGAGTAATGATCCTTCAAGGATATCTACACTCTAGTCTCTGGAACCTGAAAATATGTTTTACATAGCAAAGTGAGATTAATGTCTCATACGGAATTAAAGTTGTTAATCAGTTGGCATTGAGATGGAAAGATTATCCTGGATTGTCTCAGTGGGTCCAGTATAATTATGAGGCTTCTTATAAGAGGAAGAGAGAGAGAAAAGGAAGAGAACCAAAAAGATGGCTGATTTAGGAGAATTTGGACTGATGTTGTTGACTTTGAAAGTGGTGGAGAACTTAGTCCAGGGAAGTGGGCAGCCCCTAGGAGCTGGAAAGGGTAAGAAAATGGACTCCCCCCTTAGAAGCTACAGAAAAGATCTTAGCCCCACTAACATACTAATTTTAGTTTGGTAAGACCCATTTCAGAATTACATCCTCCAGAACTATGATAATTTGTGTTGTTTTAAGCTACCAAAAGTGTGATACTTTGTTATAGTAATAATAGAAAAGTAATACAAGCACTAATTCAAATAGTCACATAATTTTTCCAACTCAGTATAATGTCATGAAGGCAAATAATAAAATAAATATAAATATAAAATGGAAAAATTTATTTGTTGGGACAAATGAATTTTCATGTGTATTGATATCACTCAAGCAGTAAAAATAAAGTGTGAACAGAAAATAATACATATATCTCAAAATTGTATACTATTGAAACAGTAATGCATTCACTCTTATATCTCAGTGTGTTGCTATAAAACATTGTCAAATGATGGTATGAAGCCACAAACAAAAAGCTTTCGCATAATTTTCAAATAATCATGATAATTCCTTTAGTTAACCATTCATTTGGTTTCAAAACCAAAGCAAAATAATACTTTAAAGTACAATTTTTTTTTTGCAAATTAGAGAACAAATCAAAAGTAAACTTGCACTATTCAAAACTGAAATTCACATACCAACGATAGGTGATACTATTACCAAAGAAATTGTATAACCAACTGCAGTGTTAATATGTACTAAACAGTAGCCCCAAAGAGAAAACAGAATGTTACTGGCAAAATCTTTTCTAAATCACAGGTCATTGTTGGATAATGGTATGTGATGTGGAAGACCAATTACTGACCAATCTGTATCTTCCAGCATTATTTTTTCTATAGTGAGACAAATACAATAATGTGCAAATAATTTTTAACATACAATTTTATATATACATATGGCAATACATACATGTATAAAATACATATATATGTGTATCTAATTATGTTATATATAATGGAGAAGTGAAATGTTAATTTTTCTTCTCTCTGTAACTTAAAAACATAAGAAACAAAAGCTTTTTGTTCAATTTTATTGTTGCTCATTTTATTTTGTTTTTGTTTGTCTGCTTTTAGTGAGCTAAAGTACAGACTAAAAGTTGCTGACTTTATTATCTATAGCAAGCCAACATTTTCCAGCACGATATAGAATTGCTACACAAATGAGAGAGGGTATTTTGGATGCCACTATACACACTACTTTATTCAAAAAGAATAAAGCAGCTAACCCCCCTGAATCTGATTCACCTTTGAATGACAGTGACATAGTGAAAATTATAAATGTGATCAAATTATTACCACATATTTCTTTTCAATATGTTATGTGAAGAAATGTACAGAAATTAGAAGAGTCTATTTTTTCACACTGAAGTATGTTGTTTGATGAATCGAAAGGTGGTTGCATAAATTTTTGAAATAAAAGATAAAATTAAAAACATGACACTAATAATGGCAATTTCAATCATCTCAAGTGAATTTCTTAGCTGGTATAGCTTATGGTTATATTCAGTATTTTAAACAAGCTAACTCTATCACTTAAGTGCCAAAATATGACAATTTTAATGGTAAGGATGGGATATTAAGGTATCTTAAGAGTGCTAAACTGGTGTGTAAATAGCTCCATCAACAAGATATTTACTTCTACATAATTCCTTCTGACTTTCCTTATTTATTAGAGAAAGATGAAGAAATTGTTTTCAAAAAAGAGTGAATTACTATTTTCAATTTTATCATCCATGTTAAAACATTCACCTTTCATCTCATCAAGTGAAATCTCTACCTAAATTTTTGGCATATGTTCAATATTCAGAAATGTCTCAAGTAATTGCTGAAGTATAAATAAAGTTATCTATCCTTTATCAAGTCATATATATATATATTTTGGTTTAAGACTATAAACTATTTTCCCTTTCTCACTGATGTTAAATACTTATTCTTTGTTTTTAAATTGAATTCTATTTTGCCTTAATAAATTTTAAACAGTGTTTTAAAATGAATCTTTATTATACCAACTGCACATCAGTATGCTCAAAATTTGATATACAAGACTACCTGATTGGTAAAATTATTTTTATTTTTCTAATATTTCTTCTAACAAATATTCTCTTTTTTTTGAATATAAATATTTTCCTTTATTTGCACATATTCATTTTCACAAATGGGGCCATTTTTTCACCTTAAGAATTCTCCTATGTAAAACTAGCACATGGTACTCCATGATTGCATCAATGTACACAGCTATGATTTAATTAAAAAAAAAGGAATTCTCCTTATTTCTTTTCATGCAGACCTACTAGGAATAAATTTTCACAGTTTTCTTTGTTTGAAATGTCTTTATTTCATCTTCATTTGTGAAGAATTTCTTTTTTTCAGGGTAAAGCATTCTATGTTGCCATCGTTTCACTTTCAGAAATGTAAATATTCTTTCCATTGTCTTCTGGCTTCTATGCTTCCGTTTAAGAAATCAACTGATTGTCTAATTAAAGGAAGGCTTATTATTTGATCCTTTTTACCTTGGCTTTTTCAGATTTTCTTTAATTTTTAGCAAGCTTATTTTGAAGTATCTAGATGAGCTTTTCTGTGTTCTGCTTGGGATTTATGTGGATTATTATATTTGTGGGTTGATATCATTAATCAGTTCTGGGAAATTTTCTCTTCAGGTATTGCACTGTCCTTTGTTTCTTTCTTTTTTTTTTTTTTTCATAAGACTGCAGTTGACATGAAGGCTGTGTTGACCAGTTTGATGGAAGTATTTTGGATTGCATGTGAAAACCCCACACTGTGCCCCAGAAGTGCATTAATGTACATAGTTACCATTCAATAAAAAAAAAAAAGAAGAAGGAAAAAAAAAGGAAGAGAAAATAAGCACATATGCAAAACAAATATTCTAAGTGTACTAAATCCAGTCAGTTGTGGGCACTAGAAGGAATGCTAAAATATATAAAAAATCTTCTGTGCCCATTCAGAATCTCAATCAAGAGAATAACACTGGCTAACTTACAATCATACACAGTCTTATGACATACAAGGGGATTTTTCACATAAACTAACAATGTACCTTTGCTACTTCAAAAATATAACTTGAGTTAGGGAAGTTGACTTATTGTATTACAGTAGGCAATCCTTCAATATCTTTTTCACATCATTGATTCATAGAAAATATAGTATCTGGATAAACAGTGAGCTAAAGTGAAGACATTGTTTGAAGTCAGAAGCAACAAGAACAGAGGGATTTGTCATAGGGTTCTCCAAGCCTCCCCAAGGTCTAAGTCTCCTTAGCTATACATAGCAATATCTTAGTAGACCTGAAACCCATTTATGGAATACCTGTTAGGATGCTCTGGTATAGGAATTAAGGATTTGATTTCTAGAACAAGAAAGAGGTTTCAGGTAGGTGGCCCTTTGCCTTTATTCTAAGAATATTCAAGAAGAAATTTTGAAGTTCAAAAAGAGAAGTAATAACACCTGAGTTGTGTTTAATAATAAAAAACTTGGACATAGTGTGAAAGATAAATTAATTTATAAGTTACTTAATTTCTCTAACCTTCAATTTTCTTATCAATAAAATGGGATAATAATTTTAGTACTTTATAAGCTTTAGGGAGGTAATGCATGTATTTATTAATTTATGTAACAAATAAATATTAAGAGACAAAAGACTAAGGTAGGCATTGGTAATATAGTAGCAAGACAGCAGACATTATCTCCAGCTTAATGGATCTTAAAGTTATCAAGAAAGATAAATATTAAACAAGTAATTACAAAGGCACTGAGTATGAGAAACAGTGAAGATTGAATCTGCTTTAGTTGGTATGTGTTGAGGACGGATGGATAATCAGACTCATGAATAGATAATATATTTACTTATTCTCAGAATTCATGAGCTATTTGACCTTTGGAAATTTGTATTTTTTCCAGTAGCACAATCTTAAAAAACCTTGGGTTTTACCCTACGAATAATAGAGAACAACTTTTGAAGTTGTTCAGAATTGTTTTTTTATTAAATCATAGTTGTACACATTAATACTATCATGGGGTACAGTGTGTTGTTTCCATATACAATTTGAAAAATTCTCATCCAATTGGCCAACATAGCCTTCATCTCGTTCAGAAGTTTTTAACAGGAGGTGAAGTAAGATCTGAGTTATGTTTAAGAGCAATAAAAATTACATGGACATAGTATGGATAATGAATTACAGAGCCTGTTGCAGTAATCTAGGTGATGGAGACTTAGATTATGAAGACTTTGACCAGCAGTCAGTGGCATCCTGGATAAATAGAAGATAGATTTGAGGAAGATGGTAAGAATGATGATGATGATGACAATGATAATTATGTTGAAGAAAATGAGGAAGAAGATATTATTCTCAGGTGGCATAATGTCTGTGAAATAATATTCACAGTAGTTTCCTCACCTTACTTTCCAATCTATATGACCTTTGGTAGCTTCACTCATCACATTTTTCAAGACACTCCATGGAATTATCTTTATTTCCCTAATGTCTATCCTCTGATAGACTTTTGGTTCTATTAAGACACGGTACATAACAATAATCAAGATCTCTGTGCCCAAGACACAATATCTCAGAAATTTTCATGGAGTAGATATTGTTGGGACCAAGGGCATCTGAATTTTGAACAATAGATTTAGGTGATTCTAATATAGTACTAGCCCACAGATTTTTTTTTAGAATATATAATCAAAATAGTACAAAAAATAAACAACCATAATCCCACAATCCAAACCAAAAGTTTTAAAATGAATGATAACTTTAACTGATGTAATCTTCCCCTACCTCATCCCCTATTTCCATTTAGATGTAATCTTAATTCTGAATTTTATGTTTATCATGTTCTTGATTGTTAAAAGTGTTATATTAGCCTGTATATAAGCCTTAATAACATGTTTTGTACTTTATTAAAATAGAATTTGCACATCATGCAATACACTCATTTAAAGGGTATGGTGAAAAATCCAATGGTTTTTAGTGTATTCACTGAGTTGTGAAACCATTCCTCAATCTAATATTAGAATATTTTAATTCCTCCTCTAAAAAGTATGCATGTGTATATGTGTGTGTGTGTGTGTACACACACAAGCAGTCACTCTCCATTTCTTAAATCGCTTAGGGCCAGCCCCAGACTACCACCATGTGAATGGAATAATAAAACATGAGAAAAATTGTGACTACCTTCTTTTAATTAAAACGATTTATTTATTTATTCATTCATTCATTCATTCATTCATATTGTTTGGTATTTATTGAGGGTACAAAGAATCAGGCTACACTGATTGCGTTTATTATGTAAAGTCCTTCTTACAATTCTGTACTCCCCCACAAAGGTGCCATATGCCTACGCCATGACCCACCATCCCTCACACACCTCCCCTCTCCCTGCTCCCTCATTCCTATACTCGGCACCTTGTATTAAATCATTTACTGCCTTTTTATTTTAGGTTAATGTGAGAGTACAAAAAAAAATCTCAATATTTAAATTTGTTAGGCAGAAAAATTCCTGTAGCTATTTACTGCACCCAAAAGATGTGCCATAAACTTCTACATTGTGCCTATTCAGGAGGAGCACCACAAAATCTCCCCTATCTCCCCGCTTGAAGTGAAATGAGTATTTCTCCAATATGGTCGTCTTTTTTGTAGCTTAATAGAATTCCATGGTAGGCATATACCACAGTTTGTTAACCATTCCTGAATTGATAGGCATTTGCATTGTTTCCACATCTTGTCAATTGTTAATTGAGCTACAATAAACAATCTAGTGCATATGTCCCTATGATAAAATGTTTTTTTTTTTTCCTTCATTGTAGGTGCCTAGTAGTAGGATTGCTGGGTCAAATGGAAGATGTAATTTGCATGCTTTGAGGATTCTTTATACTTCTTTCCAAAGAGGCTGTATTAGTTTTCAGTCCCCCTAGCAGTGTAAAAGTATTCCTCTCTCTCCACATCTGTGCCAGCATCTGCAACTTTGGGATTTTTTGATGTGGGCTCATCTTACTATGGTTAGGTGATATCTCAGGGTAGTTTTTATTTGCATTTCTCTGATGATTAGGAACAATAAGCATTTTCTCATATGTTTGTTAGCCATTCGTCTGTCTTTATCAGAGAAGGTTTTGTTCATGTACCTTGCTCAGTGATATATGGAATTGTTAGCTCTTTTTTTGTTGATTAATTTGAGTTCTCTATAGATCTTCATTATCAAGCCTTTGTTAGATTCTTAATATGCAAATATATCTTCCCATTCAGAAGGTTGCTGATTTGCTTTCACTGTTGTTCTTAGCAGTTGAGAAACTTTTAAGTTTAATTAAGTATTATTTGCTAATTGTAGTTGTAGCAATTGTCACAATTTTTCTTCATTAAATATTTCCCCAAGCCAACATCCTCAAGAGTTTTTCTCACACTTTATTCTAAGATTTTTACAATTTTATGTCTTAGATTTAAATATTTTATCCATCTTGAGTCAATTTTGGTAAGTGGTGAAACACACAGGTCAAGTTTCTTTTGTGTGTTGTTATTCAGATATCCCAGCACCATTTACTGAATAGGGATCCTTTTCCCCAGTGTATGCTTTGACTGGGTTTATCAAAGATCACATGCCTATAAGGGCCTGTTTTCAGCTCTTGATTTTTTATTCAGTTTCATATGAATATGTCTCTATGTTTGTGCCAATACCATGCTGTTGTGATCACTGTGGACTTGTAATATAGCCTGAAGTCTGGCAGGGTGATTCTTCCAGATTTATTTTTTATACTAAGAAATGCCTTGGCCATACCTTTTTTTTTCTGGTTCCATACAAAACAAAGAACTATTTTTTCCAGTTCTTCAAAGTGTGATTTTTATATTTTTAATAGGGATTACATTGAATGAGTAGATTGCTTTGGGTAGTATAGACATTTTAAGAGCGTTGACTCTTCCCAGTCAGGGGCATGATGTGTTCTTCCATTTGTTAATGTCTTCTGCTATTTCTTTTCTGAAGTTTTCATAATTCTCATTGCAGAGATCCTTCAGTTCTTTTGTTTGGGGTATTCCTAAGTATTTCATTTTCTATGAAGCTACTGTGAAAGGAATTGTATCTCTGATGAGTTTCTCAATTTGGTTGTTATTGGCATATACAAACGATTTTTGTATTTATGGATGTTGATTTTATACCCTAAGACATTATTATATTTCTTGATTACTTCCAGGAGTTTTGTGGTCGAGTCTCTGGGGTTCTTGAAGTATAAGATCACATCATTATTTGACTTGCTATATTCCCATTTGGATGCACTTTTTATCCTTCTACTGCCTGATAGCACTAGATAGAACTTTCAGAACTATGTTGAAGAGTAGTGGTTATAGAGAGCATCCTTGTGTGGTTCCAATTCTAAGTGGAACAGCTTTCAGTTTTACTCCATTCAGGAAGATAGTAGCTGTGGATTTGTTGTGAACGGCATCAATCACTTCAAGAAATGGGTCACCTATGCCTATATTCTTAAATGTTCTTGTTAGAAAAGGATGTTGAATTTTATCAAATGCTTTTTCTGCGTCTATTGAGAGAATCACATGGCTCTTGTTTTTGCTTCTGTTGATATGGTTAGTTATACTTAAAGATTTGTGTATATGAAAACCAGCTTTGCATCCCTAGGATGAAGCCTACTTAATCATGATGTATAATTTTTTTTTTAACGTGTAGTTGTAATCTACTTGCTAGAATTTTGTTGAGTATTTTTGGCATCAATATTCATTAGTGAAATTGTTCTGTAGCTCTCCTTTTTAGTTGGATCTTTTTCTCGTTTTGGCATTAGGGTGATGTTTCTTTCCTAGAACATGAGGAGAAAGATTCCTTCTTTCTCGATGTTTGGGAATAGTTTCTGTAGTATTAAGTATTAGTTTTTCATTGAAGGTTTGATAGTATTCTGATGTGAAGTCGTCCCGTCCAGGGCTTTTTTTTGTTGGAAGCTTTTTTTATTGTTTCTTCAATCTCAGTGCTTGATATTTTTTCTTTTTGACAGATATATTTCTTCATGCTTAAATCTAGGGAGAGGGTGTCATCCCAGGTATTGGTACATTTCCTCTGCTTTTTTCAAATTTCCGTGCATAGAGCTTTTTGTAATAGTCAGAAATAATACCTTGCATCTCTGTGGTATCTGTTGTTCTCTCTCCTTTTAAATTTCTGATTGAGGTTATTAGAGATTTATTTTACATTTCTAGTTTATTTGACTTATGGTTTATGGATTTTATTTATTAAGAAAACATCTTTTTGTTTCATTAAGTTTCTGAATGATTCTTTTTTTCTCTTGATTTATTTATTAAATCATAACTGTGTACATTAATGCATTTATGGGGTACAATGTGCTGATTTTATATACAATTTGGAATGCTTACATCAAAGTGGTTAACATAGCCTTCATAGCACTTACCTCATTATTGGATTAAGACATTTATGCTCTACTCTTAATAGATTTGACATGTCTGCTTGCAATATACAGCATAGGTGAGGTCTCACCAATTACCCTCCCTCCTCTTCCCTCCTTCATCCTAGACTACAGTTGTGTTTTATCTTTCATGTGAAAGTGTGGGTAATTATATGTTGGTTTCATAATAGTACTGAGTACATTGGATAAAAGAAAAGAAAAACTATCCAATGAATGATTCTTTCGTTTTTTATTTCATTATTTTCTGACTAAATTTTGGTTATTTATTTTCTTCAGCTAAGTTTGTGATAAGATTGGTCTTCCTTTTCCATTTCCTTAAGATGATTTGTTAGTATGTTGATGTTCTCTTTTTCTGTTTTTCAGATTTAGTCATCTAATTTGAAAATTTTCTCTCTTAAGACTGCTTTTGCGGCATCCCACAAGTTTTGGTAACTTGTGTTTTCATTGTTGGTATGTCTGAGATTTTTTTTTCCTTTTTTTTTTTTTTTTTTTAAGACAGAGACTCACTTTGTCATCCTCGGTAGTGTGCCATATCATCATAACTTACAGCCACCTCAAATTTCTGGGCTCAAGCTATCCTCTTGCTTCAGCCCTCCAAATAGCTTGGACTATAGGCTCCCAACACAATGCCTATTTTAAGAGATGAGTTCTTGCTCTTGCTCAAGCTGGTCTCGAACTCCTGAGCTCAAGCAATTCTCCTGCCTCAGCCTACCCGAGAGCTAGGATTACAGGTGTGAGCCAACATGCCTGGCTCTATTTTTAAAGACTTTAACAACTTCCCCCCCTTCATGTCTTTCTTGACCTAAATATCATTCAGTATAAGGTTGTTTAATATTTATGCCTTTGTGTAGGGATGAAAATTTTTCTTGGAGTTGAGTTTCATCTTTATTTCCTAGAGTTCTGAGAAAATACAAGTTATAATTTAAATTCTTTTAATTCTGGCGAGTTTTAATTTGTAGCCTACAATATGATCTATCCTGGAATATGTTCCATGGGCTGATGAGAAAAATGTATATTCCTTAGCTTTGGGATGATGTGCTCTGTATAGGCCCATTAAGCCTATTTTTTCTAGGGTCCCATTTACATCCATTGTATCATTTTTAAGTTTCTGTTTAGAGGATCTATCTGATTGTGTTAGAGGATGATAAAATCCCTAGCTATTATTGTGTTAAGGGATATCATATTGCTCAGACCAATCAAGGCATGTTTCCTAATTTTGGGAGGATTTAAGTTCGGTTCATAAATATTTAGGATTGAAATGTCCTCTTGATGTTTTGTTCCCTTGACTATCTTTGTCTCTGAACTTCAGTTGCTTTAAATCCACTTGTATCTGAGAATAAGATTGTGACCCCTCTTTTCTTCTGATCTCCATTTGCCTGATATACTTTTTCCTTCCATTTATCCTGAGTCATGATTTGTCCTTCAGGGTTAGATGTGTCTTCTGTAGACAATAAACATATGGATGGCTTGTGCTTATTGATCCAGTCAGCCAGCCTGTGCCTTTTGAATGGGGAATTCAAGCCACTTACTGAAAGAACTGATAAGTATGGTGGAGTTCTATTCATCTTATTTTGTCAGAATCTGTTGCTTGTTTCTATCCTCTGTGCCATTCTGGAAACTAGATTTTGTCCTTCAGGTTCTGAGTGTTTGTTCTACTGGTCGTCTAGTGTGATGGTCAGTGTTAAGAATAGGTGTAAATGTTTCCTGTAGAGCTGGTCTTGATGTGATGAATTTTCTCAATGTTTGGATATCAGCAAAATATTTGATTCCTCCATCAATTTTGAAGCTTAGTTTTGCAGGATACAGAATTCTGAGCTTAACATTGTTTTTATTAAAGAAGGTTAAAGGTACATGACAATTCTCTTCTGTCTCAAAAAGTTTTATTTGAGAATTCTGCTATTACACTAATGGATCTGCCCCTGTAGTTCAATTATCACTTACTCATGGCTGCTTACAGAGTTTTGGCTTTTGTCTTGACTTTGTATGCATTCATTACAATGTGTCTTGAAGATGCTCTGTTTGTGTTGAGGTGACCAGGATTTGATGTCCCTCTGAAAAGACAGTTTTGGAATCTTTAGTGAAACTAGTGAAGTTTTCATTCATGACATCCTCCAGTAGGGCTTTCATTCCTTTGGGACATTCTTCTTCTCCTTCAGGGATATCTATAATTTATATGTTTAAACACTTCATGAAATCCTGTAATTCTCTGAGTGAATTTTCTGCTTTCTTTCTCTTCTTTTCTGTCTCTTTAACTATCTGGGTTAGCTCATGAACTTTATCCTCTAGCTCTGAGATTCTTTCTTCTCCATGGTCTAATCTGTTATTGATTATTTTCTACTGCATCTTTAAATTCCCTGATTGACTCCTTCATTTCCTTAAGGTCCACTAAATACTTTCTATATTCTTCATGTCTTTGACCCATTTTTTATTTCTGTTTTTTCTCTTTCTTATCAATTTCCTTTATCATCCATATTTTAAGTTCCCTTTCTGTCATTTCCATTACTTCTTTATAGGTGAAGTCCTTTGGAGTAGCTGCCTCATGTCCCCCTGAAGCCCAACTAGCAGCCACTTCCCACAATATCCACCCAGCTAGCAGTGAAACTGCTGGGAGATCCACTCCACCAGGTATTAAAACTAGTTGCTCATCACCAAGTCCACTCACTCATCTAAAATTTCCACAGCAGTTCCAATGCAGTACAGCCCAAGATCAGAAATCTGAAGGACTGTGCCTTCCCATCTCCAGACTTTTGTGTAAGGGCTAGCTAACTGGCTGGCCCCTGCCCATTCCCACATACTTGCTTTTTGTGCAGGATGTTCTTAGCTCTTGACATCCTCACTGGCTTGTGTAGTCCACCACTGCCTCAATGTGCCCTCCGCATTGATGTCTCCAGGTAGATTCCTCCCACTGGAGATGACCAGGACTTTTTTTCTCCTGCCTTGTTGGGAGTGAGCTATTAGGCATATGTTTCTAATCCACCATCTCACTCTGCCCTGAATTGACACAACTTTTTAGAGATTCATCCAGGTCAGGTGCTGTGGCTTTGTCCCTGTAATCTTAGCACTCTGAGAGGCCATGGCATGTGGATTACTTGAGCTTAGGAGTTCCAGACAAGCCTGAGAAAAAGCAAAACATATCTCTGCTAAAAATAGAATAATTAGCCAGGCATTGTGGTGGGTGCTTGAAGTTCCAGCTACTCAAAAGTTTGAAGCAAGGGAATGCTTGTGCCCAGGAGTTTGAGGTTGCTGTAAACTTTGATGCCACAGCATTCTACCCGGTGCAAAAGATTGACACTCTGTCTCGGGAAAAAAAAAGAAAGAAAGAAAGAAGAAAAGGAAAAAAAAGAAAAGAGTTTCATCCATGTTGTATGATGTATCAGCACTTTCTTTATATTAATAAATGGTATTACATTGTGTGGATATATCACATTTTGTTTATATATTCATCAGTTGCTAGACATTTGGATTATTTCTACTTTTTGGTCAGTGTGAATAATACTGCTATGAAGAGTTATATACAACTTTTTATTTAGATATATGTTTTAATCTCTTATTATATACCCTAGGGTGGAGTTGATTGACTATATGATAATTTTATATTGAAATGTTTGAGGAAGTGTTGTTCTGGTCTCCAAAGTGAATCCACTATTTTATATTTGCACTTGCCAACACCTGTTACTATTTGTCTTTTTGATTATAGCTATCCCACTAGGTCTGCAGCAGTACCTCTTCATAGTGTTAACTTAGATTTATATAATGACTAATGATATTAAGTATCTTTTCATATGCTCATTGAGAATGTTTACATCTTTTTGGATAAATATCCCAATCCTCAGTTCATTTTTTAAATTGGGTTATTTGGATTTTTATTATTTATTTTAAAAAGATCTTTATGAACTCTATACAAATACCTTACCAGAATGGTGCTTCAAAATATTATTTTACGGCTCGGCGCCTGTGGCTCAAGCAGCTAAGGTGCCAGCCACATACACCTAAGGTGGTGGGTTCGAATCCCCAGCCCGGGCATGCCAAACAAGAATGATGGCTGCAACCAAAAAATGGCCAGGTGTTGTGGCGGGCGCCAGTAGTCCCAGCTACTTGGGAGGCTGAGGCAGGAGACTCGCTTGAGCCCAGGAGTTGGAGGTTGCTGTGAGCATGATGCCATGGCACTCTACCCAGGGGGATAGCTTGAGGCTACGTCTCAAAAAATATATATATTATTTTACCATTCTTTGGGTTGTCTTCTACTTTCTTGATGTTATCCCTTGAAAGTATAAGTATTAACTCTTGATGAAATCTAGTTTTCAATTTTTTTTCTTGATTTGTAAGTAACTTTTTCTACATGGTGTAAGGAAGGAGGTCTAAATTCCTTCTTTTCTACATATATATCAAGTTTCTAAAGAGTACCACTTTTCAAAGGAGTATTCTTTACCCCCATTGAATTGTGATATCACCCTTATCAAAAGTCACTTGAATGTATAAACTTGTTTTTGTAGTAAAAATTTTATTCTTTTGATCAATATATCTATTGCTGTATAAGTACCAGGCTATCATCATTCCTGTAACTTTTAATTAAATTTTGATTTTGAATTTAGAAAGAGTCCTACAACTTCTTTTAGAGAATTGTTGTGGCTGTTTTGTGTCTCTTAAATTTCCATATGAATTTTGTGATCAGTTTGTCAACTTCCTATAAGGATATCAGCTGGGATTATGCTCAAACTTGCATTCAATCCATAGATAGATTTTGGAAACATTGAAAATTTGGCAGTATTAAGTCTTTTGATCTGTGAACACAGGTGTGCTTCTCTGTCTCTTTTGATTTTAATTTCTTTGAATGATGTTTTATAACTTCCAATCTATAGGTCTTTCACTTTTTTTTGTAAATTTTTTCCAAAATAAATTATTACCTTTATGCTGTCATAAGGGGAATTGTTTTCTTACTTTAATTTTTGAATTATTCATTAATAGAATATAGAAATAATATTAATATTTGTATGTTGATCTCATATCTTTCAGCCTAACTAAACTCATTTATTATTCTTCATAGTTTTTTATGTACAATAAGATTATCATCTGTAAATAGAGATAAACCAACTATTCCCTCCAAAATGGATGGTAACTATTCCTTGCCTCATTATCCTAGTCATATTCCACACTAAAATATTAATGAGAATTGGTGAAGGCAAGCATTCTCTCTTTGTTTCTAATTTGAGGGGGAAAGTACTCTTTCAGTATTAAATATTATTTGATTTTTGTCCTTAAGTCTATAAATATGGCATATTATGTTGATTAATTTTCAAAATGTTAAACAAACTTTGCATTCATTGGATAAATTTGACTTTGTCATAATGGTAATTTTTTGTATATGTTTGAAGATTCATTTAGCTAGTATTATGTTGAACATTTTAATATTTATATTAATAAAAGATATTGGTCAGTAGTTTTGATGCGATGTCTTTGGTCTTTGTATCACGGTGATACTTGTTTCATAGACTGAACTGAAAAAATACTATATTCTTTTCTTTTCTGAAAAAGCTTGAAAGATTGGTATAAATTTTTTCTAGAATATTTTCTGTAACTTCCCAGTGATGTCATCTGGTTTGGGTTTTCTTTACAGGGGGTTACTTTTATAATTAATTTGTTCTCTCTATTTGTTATAAGTATATTCAGATTTTCTATTGCTTCTTAAGTCAGTTTAGGTAATCTGTACAATTCTAGATATTTGTCAATTTCAGTGAATTTTCATAACTTCTTGGCTCAGAATTCTTCATAGTATTCTCCTTTAGTCATTTTTTTTTTAATTTCCGTTAGTGATACCCCTTTCTTTATTTCTTATTTTAGTATTTTTCTTTGTTCTTTTTTTCTTCACCAGTCCCACTACATGTTTATCAATTTCATTGTTCTTTTCAAACCTAAACTTTTGATTTTATTGATCTTCTCTGTTTTCTATTATTTATTTCATTTTTCTCTAGTCTTCTGCTTCTTTTGTTTTAGTTTGATGTACTCCCTCTAGTTTTTAAGGTTAAAAGGTTAAATTATTGATTTCAAGTATTTTTTCTTTTTAAATAAAATGTAGCTATAAATTTTCAATCAACGACTATTTTTTTCTCTCTGTTTTTCATATTACAAAATCTGTATCTTCAAATTGGTTGATATTTTTATTTTGCCTAATCTAATCTACTGGTAGGTACATCTAGTGAAAATTTAATTTTGATTATTTATATTTTTCTACTCCAGGGTTTCCATTTGGCTTTTTAAAAACTTTTTTGATATAGCTTTTAAAAAATATAATTCATATACCATACAACTTACTAATTTAAAGTGAATGGTTTTAAGTATATATGAAACTAGCAACAAAATCTTTTTTTTCTTTTTGAGCCAGAGTCTCACTGTGTCATCCTTGGTAGAGTTATATGGTGTCACAACTCACAGCAGCCTCAATTCTTGAGCTCAGGAGATTTTCTTGCCTCAGCTTTCGAACTAGCTGGGACTATAGGTGCCTGCCACAAAGATGAGCTATTTTTTTTAAGAGACAGGGTTTTGCTCTTGCTCAAGTTGGTCTCAAATTTCTTAGCTCAAACAGTACACCTATCTTGGCCTCACACATTGTAGGATTGTGGTTGTGAGCCACAATCAATTTTAAAAGAGTTTCAACACTTTCCAGTAAAATTTCCTCCCCTGAACAAACAGCCTTAAGCAACCAGTAATCTCATTTATGTCCACGAATTACCTATTCTGAACATTTAATATGAAGTGACTCAGAATACATGATCTTTTGGGAATAGATTCTTTGACTTAGCATTTTTTAAGGCCCATCCATGTTGTAGCATTTATCAGTAGTTCATTCCTTTTTACAGATGAATACTATTGCACTCAATGGACATATCATATTTTGTTCATCCATTTATTTATGACAAACATTACATTTTTTCCCATCTTTTGGCTATTATGAAAAACAGCTATGAGCATTCATGTACAAGTGTTGGTGTGCTCATAATTTTTCATTTTCAGGGTGTAGGTTTCTAGGAGTGGGATTTCCAGGTCATCTAGTAACTATATAATTTTTATGTATTAGTTTGTATGGCTGACAGACAGTTTTAAGTAGTCCTACCATTTTATATTCCTGCCAGCAGTGTATGAGAGTTTGAATTTCTCTGCATCATCACTAATACTTGGTATTGTTCCTCTCTTTGATAACTATCCAAGAGGGTGTAACATGGTACTTTGCCTGTTTTCATTTTTTTTATTATTATTATTGAGTTGTAAGGGTGTAGAGGATGCCAAGAGCCAGACGACCCCTGAGCAAGAAGATTTGCAGCTGGTGGGGGTGGACCCTCAGACAATTTGTTCACAGGTGCTTGTTGCTGAGAAAGAGCTGGAGTCCATGGCAATCCTTAGACACATAGTCATTGTACTGTCTCAATAAAAGGCTATCTTGTACTGTCTCAATAAAAGGCTACTGCAGAGGTTGCTCAGGGCTACCCTGCAATCAAGGTTAGCCTATGTCCTGCAAGCTTGTACTTCTAATCCATGTCATGCCTGGTCCCTTCCTACGGAGATGAAGACCAGGGCCGTAGGGGCTGCAGCATTTGGCATATCCAGCAGCATCCAGCAGGATACAACAGGACACCAGGGATGTGGAACAATGGGGAAAGTTACACTTGAAAGTAAGTGAGGCCTTTGGCAGACAGTGGGAGGAAGTCCAAAGGGTAACTCTACTCAGGGAAAGTGGGAACTTTGGCCAATCTAGAATCTAGGGAATCTCACTTGGAATAAATGAGGTCTTTGATAAGTAAGCAAAGACATTTAGAGAAAACAATGGGTAACTTCCTGTTTGGGGAGTTGTGAGAATTAGAAACTGAGGAAGAAGGCAATGTTCAAGCAGAATTTGAAAGTGAGAAGAAGAGTGAGGTTCAGTGGGAATCTGGACCTAAGGAGAACTGGGAATCAAGAGCATATGATGATTTATTCCTAGAGATGGGAGTCTGCTTTCTGAGCTTGCCTGAGCCTGAAGAATGGGGGTTCCCTGTCCAGCCCTGAGTGGGAAAATTCTGTATCAAAGTTATATTCCATAAAATGTCTCTCATTTGTAAAATGTGGGAAAAGCTGGGATTTGGAAGTTTATATTTATATGCACTGTGTTGTATTATGAAGGGAGAATATCTGTGCTATATTTTCTCATTACACCCAAGACCATTTACAAGAGCAGGGGGTAAATGTTTTATTTGCAGACATAATACAGAGCAGATATGGGATCTGTGGCCTTGAGAATTTAAACATAACAAAAGACTGGGAAAGTGTATATGAGTGTAAGCAGCAGAAAGAATGTTATAATGGACTTGAAGAGTGTTCAGCATCTACCCATAGCAAAATCTTCCAATGTGATAAATGTTTCAAAGTCTTTGGAAAATTGTCAAATCTAAATAGACATAAGATGACACATAGAGTAGAGAAATTTTTTCAATGTAAATAATGTGACAAAGCCTTTAATTTGTACTCACATTTTTCTGTACATAAAAGAATTCACACTAGAGAGAAACCCTACAAATGTGAAGAATGTGGCAAAACCTTTAATTGGTACTCATACTTTTCTGAACATAAGAGAGAGAAACCCTACAAATGTGAAGAATGTGGCAAAGACTTTAACTGGTGCTCAGAACTTACACAACATAAGAGAATTCACATTGGAGAGAAACCTTACAAATGTGAAGAATGTGGCAAAGCCTTTAGTTAGTACGCTAACCTTTCTGTACATAAAAGAATTTATACTGAAGAGAAACTCTACAAATGTGGAGAATGTGGCAAAGCCTTTAATCAGTGCTTACAGCTTTCTGAACATAAAAGAGTTCATACTGCAGAGAAATTCTACAAATATGAAGAATGTGGCAAAACCTTTAATCAACACTCAAATCTTTCTGTACACAAAAGAATTCATACTGGAGACAAACCCTACAAATGTGAAGAATGTGGTAAAGACTTTAATCAGTACTCACACCTTTCTCAACATAAAAGAGTTCATACTTGAGAGAAACCCTACAAATGTGGAGAATGTGGCAAAGACTTTAACTGCTGCTCAGGACTTATACAACATAAAAGAATTCATAGTGCAAGGAAACCCTACAAATGGGAAGAATATGTCAAAGCCTTTAATCGGTATTCACACTTTTCTGTACATAAAAGAGCTCATACTGGAGAGAAATCCTACAAATGTGAAGAATGTGGCAAAACCTTTAATCAGTATTCAAACCTTTCTTTATATAAAAGAATTCATACTTTAGAGAAAGCATCCTGATGTGAAGAATGGGGCAGTGCCTCTAATCAATATTCCCAATTTTCTGTACATAAAATAATTTTTTACTGGAGAGTAACTCTACAAATGTGAAGGATGTTGCAAAGCTTTTAACTGGACCTCAGACCTTACTAAACATAATAAAAATCATAGCAGAGAAAATCCCAAGAATGTAATGCAAGTGACAAAGCATTACCCAGTCATCACAATTTTCTGTACAAAAAAAGAATTCATTCTGTAGATAAACTCTACAAACATGAAGAATATGGCAAAGCTTTTAACTTGTGCTCACCCCTTGCTATGCATAAAAAATTTATAACAGAGAAAACCCTTAACAAATGTGAAGAAGAAAGTGGCAAGTCTTTTAACTTCTATTCACAACTTTCAATAACTGAAATAATTCATATTGAAATTGTACAAATATTAATAATGTGATAAATTCTTTAAATATTTGTCAAGATTTTTTAATCATAATTAATGCAGGAGAATTACTCTACAAATAAGAATAATGTCGCAAAGCCTTTAACTTGTGTTCTTGCTGTTAGGTAGGGATAAGAAGTGAGAGGGTCCAATGATACTAGGAGTTCTTTATAAAAGAACAAACTGACCAGAGGGGTTTTCCAAGAACAAAAATGTAACATGTCAAAAAGGCTTCTATGTTAGTTCTTAAAAAAATTGGTCTGGGCTCAGAACCTGTATCTCAAGTGGCTAAGGCACCAGCCACATACACCAGAGTTGGCGGGTTCATATCCAGCCTGGGCCTGCAAACAACAAGGACAACTATGACTAAAATTGTGGTGGGAGCCTGTGGTCCTAGCTACTTGGGGGGCTGAGGTAGGAGGATCACTTAAGCCTAGGAGTTGGAGGTTACTATGAGCTGTAATGCCATGGCACTCTACCCAGGGCAACAGCTTGAAGCTCTGTCTCAAAAAAAAAAACAAAAATTGGTTGGGTGTGGCAGAGAGGCCACAAAGTGGACATATGACCAAGGCCACCAAAAGTGGTCTTTGGAGCATGCATACAAGTAGGGGATAGTATCTTTAAGTGATTCGTTGTCATTAATTTAGTAGCAATTACAGCTGTTTCATGACAGTTTACAAATACTGTGTGACAGCCTCCGGAAATTGCCTTAAAATAAGGTAGGACTCACCTTTCCAAGAAACATTATGAATATTTTACATACCCCTACCCCACTTAACAGAGAATTAGGAAATGGTATAAAATGGAAACATTTTTTTAAAACCAGGGTGTTTTCAACATGAGGGGTAGCCACTTTCCTTTTTCCTTCTCTGGAATGTAGTATGCTTTAATAAACTTTGGACTTTCGTCTGCTTGTAAAAAAAAAAAAAAAAAAAAAAAAACACAACAACGAAGAAGAGCATATGATACAGACTCAAATAAGCAAGAAATTATCTCTGTGGCCATTATGGCTGCTCAGATAAAACAATTGGAAGATTGGGTAAATAGTCTCACCATCAGAAATGTCAACTTAAAGCACCCAATATTGCCCTCAGCACCTCCCTATGTAAATGAACCATCTGTGACTTTGGTTATGAAGGCTATGTTATAAGGGTGTAAAAACAGTGACTTCAAGTGGGAAGACACTTTTGGGCTTTTTCTGGTTACAGTCGCTGATATTTCTCCCAATCCACAACACCCTCAAGGAGGCCAACGTTTTGATCACTATATGATCACCTTTTGGGTTCTGAAAGATTTGAACAGGCCATAGCACAGTATGGTATGCAATCCCTGTTTTCTAGAGGTCTGTTACAGGAGCTTGCACAAGAGCAGCAGTTCATTCCTTATGCCTGGGACATGATAGCCAGAACTGTTTTTGAGTCTGAGTAGTATTTATAGCTCAAAACCTGGTGGAAGTAGGAGGCTGACATGATGAGTCACCAAAACCAGCAGAGAGGAGTCTCTATAACATCAGAACAGCTCTTTGGTTCTGATCAATGGCTGGGGATTCCCAATGAACTTCAGTATGATGACATAGCTGTAGTCCAGACAAGGTTGTGTTATCTTAGCCCTGGGAAAATGTTCAGGCTCCTGGAGGTATCTCTAAATCTTTTATTAAGATAATACAGTCAGGGAATGAACCTTATACGGACTTTCTAGCCCAATTAAAAACTGCCGTTGATAAAGCCATTGCCCAGCTAGAGCTCAGAGACAGGCCTTTACCTTTAGCATTTGAGAATGTTAACGATGAGTGTCAAAAGGCCTTGAAACCTTTTAGAGCACAAAATGCTCCCTTAGGGGAATATATATGGGCATGTGCTGATATAAGAATGGAATTCCACAAGGCTAATTTGCTTGCTGCCACTTTAAAAGAAGGGGTCAGTTCATACCATCTTAGATGTCATAACCACAGATAATTGGGACATAGGAGAAAAGAGTATTGGAAAGAGAAGATCTATAGAAAAGACAATGAACAAAAGACTTATAGCAAATGGGAACCCCCTCAGTTGTGTCCCAGGTATAAGAAAGCACCCCATTGGGCGAGTGAGTGCAGCTCTCAGTTCAGTAATAAAGGAACACTTTTACTGCAGGAAAACTAGTAGGTGGGCCCAGCCTGGAGCATGCAGGCAAAGAATATGGGTCTGAGAATGTACTCAATCACCAGCAACTTCACTCTGTTCAGTATCTGTTACATGCCACCTCAGGCAGTGTTGCTTTGGACTTACTGGAATATGATAATGTCTTTTTGCTTCCCAGCATGGGAGCAAAAAAACTGAAAACAGAAGTGTGTGGTCCTCTGCCCCCAGGTACTGTTGCATTATTGCTAGGAGAAAATGAATTAGCATCTCAGGGAATGTTCATCCACACAGGTGTTATTGATGTTAATTACTTAGGGGAAATATAGATCATGATCTCAGTAAACCAACCAACTCAAATTTTGGCCAGACAAAAGATTGCTTAATAGCTACTCTTGCTGTAAATTAAGTTACAAGGTACTGGGGGAAAACATACTGGTGAGCCCAGTAACAGAAGCCATATTTTCTGGCAAATGTCTGTCGATAAGAGTAGGCCTCAATTAAATCTTACTCTGAAGGATAAAAACTTTACTGGCATGTTAGACACAGGTGCTGATGTTTGAGTTATAGCTCTAAATCAGTGGCCTAGGGAATGGCCAAAACAAGTTGTTGGTATTACTTTTGTTGGCATCAGAACTGTAGATTCAATCTTTCAGAGTGTTTTGCCTTTGACCTGCTTGGGGCTGGATAAGCAGAATGCTCCCCAACCAATGTTATTTATCAAGGAGATACACTTTTAAAATGGTTGCTCCTTTCTAACAGAGCTACACAAAAATTACAATACTTAGATAAAATTTGTGAATTTATTGCTAAGGGTAGAAATAGAATTCACCAACTGACAGGTTATGATCCTTATTCTATTATTGTTCCTTTCAGAGAAAAGCAAATTCGACTCAATTTTCAATTATCAATATTATGGCAAATTGTTTTTGCATCCTACACAGGCTCAATTACTAATGATTATCCTAATGACAAAAGATTTCAGTTTTTAAAGCTTACTTCTTGGATTCTCCCTTATGTTATTTAAGACTCTCCAATTACAAATGCTGTTATCTTTTATACAGATGCCAGCAAGCACAGTAAAATTGGATATACAAATGGCAATACTTTCAAAGTTGTTCAAAGTCCTTATACCTTGGTTCAAAAAAATGACATATATACTATTTTTATTTTACTTCAAGAATTTCCTTGTGCAATAAATGTGGTCATGGACTCTCAGTATGCCTGCATAGCTATTAGAAAGATAGAAACAGCAACCATCACTTCCACTGATGAGATTTCTTCTCTCTTTCGATCTATTCAGGCATTTACAAGGCATCATACTTACCTTATCTATATAACTCATATCAGAGCACACACCATACTACTACTGGATCCAAAGACCTCACTGAATGAAAAAATAGATCGGACCCTTATTGGTACTCTTCAAAAAGCTTCTATTTTTCACTCTTAGACACACACTAATGCAAAAATGCTCTGTAAGAAATTTCAACTTACAAGAACTCAGTCAGCAGATTCTTTCTACCTGCCCTTCTTGTTCAAGGATACACTTACCTCCCTTTCTGGAGGGAACCAACTCTAGAGGAGAAGCAGCAAATCAGATATAGCAGATGGATGTGACCATTGTCTCATCCTTTGGTAGACTGAAACATGTTCATCATTCTATAGATACTTTCTCACATTTTTTCATGGGCTTTACCAGGAGAAAGGATTCACCATGTCATTCAACATTTGTTAGAGAGCTTTAATATTACAGGTATCCCTAAATGTATTAAAACTGATAATGAACCGTTTTATTCTACTCACAAATTAAATATCTGCCTATCTTTTTATAATATTCAATTATGTTATGGTATTCCTTACAATTCTCAAGGACAAGCCACTATTGAGTAACATCATAAAACATTGAAAGATATATTAGATAAACAGAGAGGGGGAGAGGATACCCTCCTCTTGAATAATAGTCCTAAGTATATGTCACTAGAGCTCTTTTCACTCTCAATTTTCTGAATCTCAGCAAAAACGGAAAGACAGCTGCAGAAGGCCTTTGGACATCTTTCTTTCATTCACCATCCTCTCCAATACAACAACTTAGTTTTTGTAGAAAACCTGACATGTCAGAATGGAAGCTTAGTTATGTACCACACTGGGGTCGAGGTTTTGCCCATATTATTACAGTACATCAAGAGAAGCAGTAGTTACCATCCCACTGGATTAATCCTCAAGAGGAGCAGGAAACCTTGCCAGCACTTTAACAAACTTGTCTTCACTAACAAATTTTTATTCACAGGACCCTGAGTTTTGGAGCCTAGGTAATTTCATAATAGACAACCCTGCATCAATCTCCTCTATGGGAACTGTAGCTGCCTCTCCATGTCACTGTCCATCATCAGCAGGAAGCAGTTAAGAGCAGTCAGCATCCTGTTTCCCTAAGAAGCAGTTGGAGCTTCTATGCCAAGTGGGAAGAATGATACAGGATTTCATTATTTTGACCTGAATAACAAGCCCGAGGTAAGGCTTAGTATGCATATTCTAAACCTTTGAAGGCTATGACAACAAAGACCTTGGACAGCAGGGTGTGAGGTAACAGTTATACTGGTATCAGCCAAGGTAAGAGAATTTCACTTGTTGGATTTATATCTCTTTCAGTTAGGCACCTGATCTTTACTTAGTTACATTGCTTTTTGGAAAGGCTCTGAGTTTGGTACAGCACTTTCCCGACTTAACATAACTTTGGGTTGTGGTTAATACTTCCCATGGAAGTGTCATGGGCCCTATGGGTCAGCCTGTAGCATGTAGTTGGGTGGTGATTAGCACAAAGGGGACATGTTTTCCCCTATGCCTAGTTTGTCAAAAATAGTTTCCCTTATACCCAGATTAGTTCCATTGGTGTAATTTCATTAGACTTATATGCCCTTTTGTTTCTTTTACTTAGCAGGAAAGAAAGCTCCTTGGTGAGGAGAATGTATAAAATAACTAACAACAGGTTTTCTCTCTTATCTATCCAGAAATGTTTTTAATACACTAGACGGGGGAAATGTAGAGGACACCAAGAGCCAGACCACCTCTGAGCAAGATGATTTGCAGATCGGGGGCGGAACCTCAGGCAATTCATCCACAGGTGATTATTACAGAGAAAGAGCCTGAGCCCATGGCTATCCATAGGCATGTAATCATTGTCTAATAATCCCCTCACCTGTCTTGTATTGTCTCAATAAAAGGCTACTGCGGAGGTTGCTTGGGGCTACCTAGCAATCAAGGTTAGCCCGCCTCCTGCAAGTTTGTACTTCTAATTCATGTCATACCTGGTTCCTTTCCTTCCTGCAGAGATGGAGACCGGGGGCATAGAGGCTGTGACATAAGGGATATATATTTGTGATACACATTCCATACAAGATTTATGACTTTTAAATATTTTCTCCCATTCTGTATGTCATTTTTTTCACTTTATTGGTGGTGACATCTGAAACACAAAGTTTTTAAATTCCATGAAGTGTGTTTTTTATGTTTTTTTTTTTCTTTTGATGTTTGCACTTTTGAGGAATAGCTCAGGATTATTTTCCAAATCCAATATCATGAAGATTTCCTCCTGTTTTTTTTTTTTTCTCAAAGATTTATAGTTTTAGCTCTTATATTATGATAATTGATCCATCCATGTTAAATAAATTTTTATGTACAGTGTTAAATACGAGTCCAGCTTCATTCTTCCGTAGGTGGCTATGCAGTTTTCCCAGCAATGTTTGCCAACAGGACTAATTTTACCCCATGGAATAGTTTGGAAGTCATGTTGAAAAACAATTTAGCATACGTACTTGGGTTTTTCTAGACTCTCAATAATATTCCACTGATCTTTGTATCTACAATTGTACCAGCACCACAGCCTCTTGATTATTATTGCTTTCCATTAATATTAAGTTCTTTTTATTAAACCATAGCTGTGTAGATTAATGAAGTCATGGGGTACAATGTTCTGGTTTTCCATACCATTTGAAATATTTATATCAAACTGGTTAAGATAGACTTCACTAGATTTTCCTAATTATTATGTTAAGACATTTATATTCTACACTTAGTAAATTCAGCATGTACCCTTATAAAATGCACCATAGGTGTGATCCCAACAATTACACACCCTCCATCCATCCTCCCTTCTCCCCTCCACTCCCTCTCCTCTTCACCCTTCTTCTTGGGCTATAGTTAGGTTATAGCTTTCATATGAAAGCTATCAATTGGTTTCAAAGTAGGGCTGAGTAAATTGGATACTTTTTCTTACATTCTTGAGATACTTTGCTAAGAAGAATATGTTCCAGCTCCATCCATGTAAACATGAAAGAGGTAACGTCTCCAACTTTTCTTGAAGGCTGCATAATATTCCATGGTGTACATATACCATGATTTGTTAATCATTCATGGATTGATAGGCACTTGGACTTCTTTCATGACTTATAAATTATAAATTGGGCTGCAATAAAAATTATGGTTCAAATATCTTTTTTATAAAGTGATTTTTGGTCACTTTTTATGCCTAGTAGAAGAATTGAATGATCGAATGGAAGGTCTATTTTAGATCCCTAAGTGATCTCCAAACTTCTTTCTAAAAGGAACATATTAGTTTGCATTCCCACCAGCAGTGCAGAAAGTGTTCCCTTTTCTTCCCATCCACACCAACATCTATGGTTTTGGGGTTTTGTGATGTTCGCTAATCTTACTGGTGTTAGATGATATCTCAAAGTGGTTTTGATTTGCATTTCTCTGATGATTAAAGATGATGAGTACTTTTTCATGTGTCTGTAGGGTGTGCACTTGTCTTCTTCAGAGAAGCTTCTCTTCAAGTCCCTTGTCCACCATGAGATGGGATCATTTATTCTTTTCTTGGTAATATGTTTGATTTCTCTGTGGATTCTGGTAATTAAATCTTTGTTGGAGACATAACCTACTAATATCTTCTCCCATTATGAGGGCTGTCTGTTTGCTTTACTTATTATGTTTTTTGCTGTGCAGAAGCTTTTAGTTTGTTCAGATCCCAGTAATGTATTTTTGGTGTTTCTTCAATTGCCGGGGGGGGGGGTCTTCCTCATAAAATATTCACCCAGCCCAATTTCTTCAATTGTTTTCCCTTCACTTTCTTCTAGTATTTTTGTAGTTTAATGTCTTAAGTTTAAATCTTTAATCCAGTGAGAGTCTATCTTATTTACTGGTAAAATGTGTGGGTCCAGTTTCAATCTTCTACACGTTGCCAGCCAATTCACCCAGCACCATTTGTTAAATAGGAAATCTTCTTCCTTCAGAAAGTTTTTAATTGGCTTATCAAAGATCAAATAATGATAAGTAGCTGGGTTCATCTCTTGGTTCTATTCTGTTCCATACATCTACCTCTCTGTTTTTGTGTCAGCACCATGCTGCTATGATCACTATCGATTTATAGTATAGTCTGAGGTCTGGAAGTGTGATTCCTCCTGCTTTGTTTTTATTTCTGAGTAATATCTTGGCTATTCTAGTTTTTTTTTTCTGATTTCATATAAAATGAAGTATTATTTTTTCAAGATTTTTAAAGTATGACAGTGGAGCTTTAATAATGATTGCATTAAAATTGTATATTGCTTTGGGTAATATGGACATTTTGACAAAGTTGATTCTTCCCAGCCATGAGCATGGTATATTTTTCCATTTGCTAACATCTTCAGCTATTTCTTTTCTTAGAGTTTCATAGTTCTCTTTATAGAGATATTTCGCGTCCTTTGTTAGGTGAACTCCCAAATATTGCATCTTCTTTGGCACTACTGTAAATGGAAGAGTCCTTGACTGTTTTTCAGCTTCACTATTGTCTTTATATGTAAAGGCTACAGATTTATGAGTGCTGATTTTGTAACCTGAGAAACTGCTGTATTCATTGATCACTTCTAAGAGTTTTGTAGTAGAATCCCTGGTGCTTTCCAGGTATATAATCATATCATCTGTGAAGAGTGAAAGTTTGATATCCTCTGATACTATATTGATACCCTTGATCTCCTTTTCTTGCCTATTTGGAATTGCTAAAACCTCCATTACAATGTTGAAAAGCATTGGAGACAATGGGAAACCTTGCCTGGTTCCTTATCTGAGTGGAAATGTTTTCAATTTAACTCCATTCAATATGATATTGGCTGTGGGCTTGCTGTAGATGGCCTCTATTAGTTTAAGAAATGTCCATTCTCTGCCAAATTTCTTAAGTGTTCTGATCATGAGAGCATGCTGGATATTATAAAAAGCTTTTCCTGAATCAGTTGAGAGAATCATATGGTCTCTATTTTTTATTTTGTTTATGTGATGTATTATATTTCTAGATTTATGTATATTGGACCATCTTTGAGCCCCTGGGATAAATCCAGCTTGGTCATGGTATATAATTGGTTTTATGTGTTGCTGGATTCTGTTTGCTAGTATCTTGTTGAATATTTTTGCATCAATATTCATTATTTATATTGGTCTATAATTTTTATTTCTTCTTGGGTCTTTCCCTGGTTTGGTGATGAAGGTAATGTTTGCTTCATAGAATGTATTGTGTAGTATTCTTTCTTTTTCTATAGTTTGGAAAAGATTGAGTAATATAGGTACTAGTTCCTCTTTAAAGGTTTGGTAGAATTCTGATCTGAAGCCATCTGGTCCCGGGCTTTTCTTTTTGGGGAGCTTTCATATAGCTGATGCTATTTCAGAGCTTGTTATAGGCTTGTTCAACATTTCCACTTCATTCTGGCAAAGTCTAAGAAGGTGGCATGCTTCCAATTATTGATATATTTCTTTCAATTTTTTGTATTTCTGATAATAGAGTTTCTTGCAATATTAATTAGGGATTTTTTGAATTTCTGAGTAGTCTGTTGTTATGTCATCTTTGCCATTTTTGATTGATGTAGTTAGAGATTTTACTCTTTTTTCCCTCATTAAGTTAGCCAAAGATATATTTTTTTTGTTGACCTTTTCAAAAAACCAACTTTCTGATTTATTGATCTATTGTATAATCCTTTGTTCTGAATTTTATTTAATTCTGCTCTAATTTTGGTTATTTCTTTTCTTTTGCTGGGTTTGGGATTGGAATATTCTACCTTTTCCAGTTTCTTGAGATGTCTCATTCAGTTGTTAACTCCCTCTCTTTCTGTTCTCTTGAGGAAGGCTTGCAGTGCTATAAATTTCCCTCTTAGGACTGCCTGTGCAGTATGCCAGAGGTTCTGGTAATTCATGTCATCATTAACATTTTTTCCAAAAATTGGTAATTTCCTTCTTAATCTCATCCATGACCCAGCTATTATTCAGCATAAGGTTATTTAGCTTCCATGTTTTTGTATGAGTATGCAGATTCCTGTTGTTACTGCGTACAAATTTTATTCCATGATGATCTGAGAAGATGCAAGGAATAATTTCTATTCTTTTAAATTTGCTAAGGTTAGACTTGTGACCTAAGATGTGATCAATTTTCGAGGATGTTCCATGGGCTGATGAGAATGTGTATTCAATTTTGTTAGGATGAAATGTTCTGTAGATGTCTGATAAATTCAATTGTTGAATGGTTAAGTAAGTTTAAGTCTAAAATTTCTTTGCTGATTTTCTTATTGGAGGATCTATCCAACACTGCCAAAGCAATGTTAAAATCTCTGACTATTATGATGCTGGAGGAGATCATGTTGCTCATGTCTGTTAGTGTCTCTCTTATAAATTGAGGTGCATTCAGGTTGGGTGCATAAATGTTAATAATTGAAACCTCATCATGTTGAGTGTTGCCCTTAACAAATATGAAGTGACTATTCTTATCTGTCCTTAATTTTATTGGTTTAAAGCCTATTGTATCTGCAAATAAAACTGCATTTTGTTTACCAAGTTTACACAGTCCAGTGGATATTTTCAAATATTTTGCCACTGTGTAAGTTGGAATTTGATGAAAAATTTCTGAGTTTACTTTGGTAGTAGTAGATTTCACTGGTCCTTATGGAGGATAGGTTTGAGAATATCCTGGAGAGCTGATTTAGTTATGGCAAATTTCTTCAACATGCGAATGTCATTAAAGTATTTAATTTCTCCATCATAAATGCAACTCAGTTTAGCTGGATACAGGATCCTGGGTTGAAATTTATTTTGTTTTAAGAGATTGAAAGTTGATGACTACTATCTTCTAGCTTGAAAGGTTTCACCAGGGAAATCTGCAGTCATTCTAATATTCTTCCCCTTGTAGGTTATGGTTTTCTTACATCTGACTGCTTGCAGAATTTTCTCCCTCATATTAACTTTGGAGAAGTTAATTATAATGTGTCTGTGGGATGCCTTATTTGGGTTGAGTTGTGATGGGTTTCTGAAACTGTCTACTATTTGAATTCAGAATCTCTTGGCATGTCTAGGAAGTTCTCCTTGATTATCTCATGGAGTCGAGCACTTGGGCCTTTGAAGCAACCTCATCACCTTCAAGAATTTCTATAAGGTGAATATTAGTTTTCTTTGAATTATCCCAGGGCTCTCTAAGAGAATGATCTGGTTTTGCTCTCCATTTCTCTTCCTCTTTGAGCATTTCAGAGTGTGCAAAAGCTTTGTCTTCAATGTCAGAAGTCCTTTCTTCTGCCTGCTACATACTGTTACTGAGGGAATCTACTGTATTACTCAGATCTGTGAGGGCTACAAGTTCTTGTCTCAATGTGTCAAAATCTTTGGTGATTTTGTCTTTGAATCTACTGAATTTTTGAGATAACTTTTGAAATGCTCTTTAAATTTCTAATTCCAACTTACCTCCATTCAATTAATCTTATTTGCAATCCAAATTCTGAATTCCATTTCTGACATCTCAGTCATTTGTTTATGAATGGGATTGTCTTGTGTGTCCACCATGTCGTTCCTTGAGGGAGTTGATGTACTGTGATTATTCATGTTGGTGGAGTTTTTCCACTGATTCTGCCCCATGATTATTTTACATAATTTGGGTAGATGAGTAGATAAGGTGAAGTTGTGTTGGTGGCTTCTCGTAGGGATTAACCAGCCCTTTGCCCAGGATCTGGGACTGGTATCTGTACCTTTTCCCCTAGAGCTTTGCAAGGGTCTCATACAGTGCTATGGTCTGAGACATTGGTGACCTGCTTGGTGTAGTGGGGCTAAGTGGCTCTGTCTTGTTTTCAGCTGGTCCTAGTGAATCTGTTACTTTGAGTTGAAGTCTCAGTTGTGGAGAAATACCAGCATCTAAGTCACCCTGCACCCTGCCATGGGCAACAACTGGAAAAGGAAAATCAAACCTTCCCACAACCACACACACAGAGTACCACTTTGATCAGTCCTCAGGTGATTGACCCAGGTCAAGAGTTCCAAATCAATTGTCCCTATCAGCACCCAGTCTCATGTGGGAGACTCCAAACGGTCTCCAGGAACCAGATAGCCTGGTTCTACTGGCAGCTCCAGCACTCACTCCAGTGTTCTGTGAAGTCAGAAGGAGCCACCCAGCAAATGAATTAGTCTGGGAAGGTTGATGTGTCCTTCCCCACCTTACACCTCTGTCACACCCAGTCACTGGTAACCCAGCAGGGCTGTGACCCAGTTCCCTCCATTGAGCAGATGCTCTAGTGGTTTGCACCAGCCTGAGTCACAGGGAAATCTATGTCTTCTCAGCTAGACTGCTGTTCTCTGCCACCAGCCAGCAGGGGGAGCTGAAGCCTGACACCCTCAGGTGCTTAATGGAAGTTGGGATGATTCACTCAGTTCCAGCTCTGCCCCAGATTGATGTTGCTGTCACTTATATTCTAATAGAATTTGCATCTCTGTCCAGGCTATATTCCCCTGCAGGCCAGGTGCTATTTGAGTTCACAGAAACTGTGACTCAGCCTCAAACTGTGCTTCTGAATTTGAGCCAATTCTCATGAAGTTGGCATCTCTGTCTCTGCTGCACTGTGTTGGGGTGCGCTCAAACTCAGCTCTCACTTCCTGCTTCTCCCTGGGCTGCTACTTGTACACAGGTCTCAGTTTCTGCTTTTCCCTCAGTTGGTGCTGTTGCCCCTCTTGCTTTGTCTCAGCTATGCTCCCCTGGGGGCCAGGTGCTTCTTAGGCTCACTAAAGCAGCACTTTTGACTCAGCCCTGCCCTGGGAATATGCCATTACTGTACACACATATTCTAGTCTCTGTCCCTGCTGTGCCCTGCCCAAGAAGATACCACCTCAAGCATACCCTTTCTCATGGGGCCTGCATTTCCACCCTAGATCTGTTCTGCCAGTGGCTGCCACCAGAGTAGAGGCCTGGCTTTCTCTGGTTGCCAAGAGAGGTGGAGAGTGTCTCTCCAAACTATCCCCAGGGTTGTGTGCCCTATTGTTTCCACCACTGCCTCTACTGATTTGTGCCATGGGACACCACTTCTCCCTCTCCTGTATGGCTCCTGCAGCCCATAGTCCTCTCTCCATACTCATGCCAGAGTATCAGCATAGACTTGCAACAGCCCATGCCTTGTCCACACCTCTCAAGATAATGCCCAAGAATCTGGACATCATGGGAGACAGGCTTCCAGAGCTCAGGGAGAGAGTGGAGGGGAGTGCTGGGAGTTCAGAATTGCAGGTAGAGAATATATAAAGTTTTATGCCTGGCAGGGGAGTGTCTTGGCACACTAGTGGGTCTTCTTGGGGAAGGAGTTATGGTTTTTAGAGGATCTCTCCCATGGGATAAAATAGGAGGAGATCTAAACTCTACTTGCTTGTTTTTATAAAGTATACTGCAAGCCATTCTCATAGGGAAGAGGACTCCCATTGTCTTGGCAATGGATTTTGTACCTATTGTTTGTTTCCTTGAGGTTGCAGCTCGCCTCAGAAGGGTTGATGTATGTTCTTCAACTTTTTCTCTTGGCTCAGATCCAAACCATCAGCTTACTTGCTAAACTTCTGACCTTCATCTCTCCTTCTTGATGGCATCCTCTGTGGAAAGCTGGCTCCAGTCGACCATCTTGCCTCTGCCCCCAATTAGTAAGTTTTAAAATTAGAAAGTGCAAGTGCTCTGAATTTGTTCTTCATTTTCAAGTTCATTTTGGCTATTCTGGGTCCTTTCAATTTCAAATAAAATTCAGACTCTGTTTTCAAATATTTACAAAGATATTAGCTGGAATTCTGACCCTGATATATTGAATCTGTAGATCAGTTTGGCAAATAATGTCACCTTAATGATGTTACATCTTCCAAGCCATGAACATATTCTTTATTTGATCTTTAATTTCTATCAAGAATGTTTTATAATTTTCAGAGTATTAAGTTTTATATTTATTTTCTTCTAAATTCATTCCTAAATAGATTATTGGTTCTGATGCCATCATAAATGGAATTATTCTCCTCATTTTATTTTTAGATGGTTCATTTCAAGTGTATATAAATACAATTGACTTCTGTGTAGTGAACTTGTATATTGAAATTTTGCTGAAGTTGTTTATTAAACAAAAAGCTTTTTAGTGGATTCTTTAGAATTTTCTATATAAAAATTATGCCTTCTGTGAACAGAGATTGTTTGACTTCTTCCTTTCAAATTTAGATGCCTTTAATTTACTTGTCTTGCCTAATTTCCCTGAGTAGAACATCCAGTCCAATGTTAAATGGAAATAGTGAAAGCCAACATCCTGTAATCACAGGGGTAAAGTATCTAGTCTTTCACCATAAAATATGATGTTATCTGTGGGTTTTTCATAGTTTTTTTTTTTATTATTAGCTTTAAAACATTTCTTCCTATCCCTAGTTTGTTGAATGTTTGTGTCATGAAAAGGTGTGGCATTTTTTTGATGGCTTTTTCTGTTTATACTGAGATTATCATGTGATTTTTGGTTTTTACTTTATTGATATAATGTATTACAATAGTTGGTTTTCAGTTGTTAAACCAATCTTACATTACTGGGAAAAATTTCACATGATCATGGTATTTAATTTGTTTTATGTGTTCCTTAATTCAATTTTCCAGTGAAATGTCATTTGCTAGTGACATTTTTATTTTTGTTTTACACTTTTGAAGTTTCAAATTTTCATTTAAAGCTTTCTTATAAGTTTTTTCTTTATATTTTTTTCTATGTTATAAGACATTGTCATCATACCTTCCTTTAATTGTTTATTCATGATTTCCTTTAGTTTTTAAAATCCATATGTTTATTATTATACCTTATTTAAATTATTTGCTAAATCTGTCATTTAGGCTACCTCAACAGTAATTTCTGTTGCCTGCATTTTTTCCTTGTGTATGGGATACTCTGTTTCTTTTCATGTCACTTTGTTTTTATTTAAATGTGGACTTATTAGATAGTGTATTCAACCTATTGTGGATACTCACCCAACCATCTGACCCACCCTCAGTTTTTGTTGCTGTTTTTTTTTTTTTTTTTAAATTTAAGTTTAGTGACTTAGCTCCCAAGGCAATTAAATGTCTATCCTTTACCATTGTATGTGTGTTTGTTACCTGGAGCCTTCTGTGATAGTTCAGAGAGTTTACATGGTTTTTGTTTGTCTACTTGTTTATCTTTTTCCCCCACATTAAGCAAGGGAACTACAGTTTGTAGGTTCTCTATTTATTAAACAGAGAATGTGCAGCCTTGGATTTGCACACAATTTTCTAGACCGTCAGAGATGAGTGTAATATTTTTTTAGCCTGGCTTCTTAAGAGTCCCTGCTGAATAAAAGTAATTTATTGTTCATTTAGTGTTTCATCAGTGGTTTAATTAAAGCTCCTTGTGCCAGTGAAGCTTTTACCCTGTCTTAAAGGGACTGTGTGAATGTTTTCAAGATGGCCTTATGTCCCCTGCTTTGATTGCTTCTACATAGTGTGGCTCAGAGTATATAACAGATAGAGTTGACTATCTTCCCAGAAGAGCTCTTTTTGCCTGTATTTTTCTCTAATTATTTCTATTAAATTTCTGACTTTTATGCTATTTTGCTTTTAGGAGTTACCTCCAGCCTCTTCTTAATTGCTGTTCACCGGCAATCTGTTATTTTTGATATTGGTTATAAGCATGGAGTTCTTTACTCTCTCTTTCAAATAAAGTCAGTGCCTTTAGACAGAGTTGGTGAGCTTTTTCTTCTTATAGACAGTGCTTACTCTTGGGCAGAACTTCTGTATTACTGGGCTGATGGTGGAGACCCATTTTTCCCAGAGTGACCCCTCTGCTCCCCAAGTAGGCATGTGTATGAGGAGTAGTGTCATATTGTGTTCTTCTCAGCTTTTCCCATTCAGTGTGAAGCCTTCATTCTAGGAGCAAAGTGGGGGTGTTAAAAGGGAGAATTTGAGCCCCAATATTTTCAGGCTATTACTTTGGGATATATCTTCCCACCTTATGAATTGATATGAAGTATTAAAAGAGAGACCTGATTCTCATAACTATGACTGTCTGGAACAAAGCCTTGATAACACAGAGCTGTGAAATACTTAGAAATTCCAATATGGCCTGCTCCTACTAGTGTGAAACTATGGTATCAGGCTGGGAACCTGGAGGAGAGAAAACCCTCACCTCTTTGTCAGCATGTGCCCAAAGTGGATTTCCCAACGGGTGTGTGTTTGTGTGTGTTATATATAGATGATATAGATAGATATAGATACAGATATGGATATCAGAGCTGGGAAGGTGATTAGAGGAGGTTCATTTTTTGAATGAATGTTTCTGCATTTGTTGTATGTGCTTACAATTATTTCTAAAAACTTTATGTGATAGCTTGTTAAAATCAATTTTTACTAGTTGAATTATTGTTTTTCTGGGAAGAGGACATCCTCACTCCATAATTCCAAAAGTTTTCTTATGCTATTTTACTTGCTAAACATTATAGAAAGTTTTAATAAACTTTTTAAATAATCAACACTGTTACTATGATTGATTTATGTTTTTACACATAACTAGTACATTCATTTTCAAAATCATTTGTGTGACTATAAAAAGCTCTCGAATATGTCCTTAATTTCTCAAATTGAATGAACACAAGCTAATTGTCCTTTAGGTTCATTATTTGATGAATAAGTCCTTATAACCAAACAGATGAAATGACTTCTAAGTTATTTATTTAATTTTTTATAATCTTGTATTTATATAATTTTGTGGTTTTAGAAAAGAAATCATAAATTCATTATGTAACTTCTAGTTTTCAGTGCCACATAGCTATTTTCCATGCATGCATTTCTCCTCAAATAAAATGTCTGTCATGCACCACCATTACTTCAGAGAATCATCACCACAAGCCATTGACATCTCAGAACTTTTCTTTCCTATGGAAAGTACCTTAATGGTATTTCCTCCCTACTTCCTATGTCCAAAAAAACTCAGCCCTTTAAAAGATGGCCAACTACTAATTTAGATTGGAATTTACATCCTAGCACTTCTAAAGACCTCACTCTAATTTCTTAATGCTGTTTTTTATTTGAATTCTTTTTTTTTTTTTTGCATCTTTTGGCTGGGGCTAGGTTTGAACCCACCACCTCTGGCACATGGGGTTAGTGCTCTACTCCTTTAAGCCACAGGTGCTACCCTTTTTATTTGAATTCTTAAATTTAATGCTTCAGTTTATGAAAACATAAAAGTGAACTATGATTTTTAAGAAGTTAAAGTGTTAGTATAAAATAATTTTGAGCATATTTCTCTAATATATCTACATTTAAATGTGAATTACGACCCTCAGTTAAAACAACAATGGTGAATAAGATGACAAAATAGGACTGTTCAATACTCATTGTGGCACAGAAACATCAATTCAAACAACTATTTGGATTCACAAATAACTTTATAAGCACTAAGGAGACCAAGTGAGGAAATATAACACCTACGTGTATCACAGAAATAAAAAGACATGTTGAAGAAGGTAGGAATAAGAGTTTACATTGCCTGCACAAACCCTTCCCCAACCCTGGGAAGCACAGTGAGTAAAGAGATAGCCTCTGCTTAGAAGGAGAAGGAAGTGGGAATTGGATTTTTCCTGAAACTCAAAACCCAGTGAAACTCAATACTATTTAGTTACTAATGGCCCCAGCATCTAAGATGACGTCTGCAAACTGAGCTTCCAGGTCTGCCACAACACTAGGCTACATCCCATAGCCCTAGGTTTCAGACCATCCTCTCAAACTTGGTCTCTGTATTGTCCCACCACCAGGCTAATCTCAGCAGCCTCAGGCTTCAGACTACTCCCACTGCTCAGGTAACCCAAGCATCCTGAGGCTTTAAACTCTCTCCAATATCAGACTGGCCCCTAAGCCAGCGGATTCAGACATTCGCTAATCTTAGTTGTCCCCCTAAGCCCTAATCCTCAGGTTGGTACCCCTAGCTCTTGCAAATACAGGATCTAGGCTTACATAATTCCAAACCAGTCACTGGGGCCCCAGGATACAGGCTTGAGCAGTGTCAATATATCACTTGGGCTTAAACGTCAGAAAAGCACCAGAAAGGACAAGCTCTAGTTCTTTACAGTGTGATAATGATTCCTTAAACAACATCTTGCACACCAGCCTGTCTGGCTCCATGCTTCAGCAGACCCAATGTCCAGCTCTGCTCCTACAGAACCAAGTTCCAAGGCTGTCTCTGTGGACCCCAACAATGGACTGGTTCCCACAAACTCAGGATCCAGGACTATTCCTGTGTACCTAGTTCTCAGGCCCCTCCTGAGGGCCCAGGATCAAGGGAATTCTGCACGGGTCTAGCCTTTGTTTTTTTATTTTTTATTTTATTTTTGAAAAAATAGTTTTTATTTTATATTTATCATAAATATACTACATTTATAAAAAATTCTATGTTGCATTTACCTTTTTAATTTTTATTTTATGTTTTGTATTAAATCATGATTGTGTACGTGTACTGGGGTGATTTTATATACAATGTGGAATGCTTACATCAAACTGGTTAATATAATCATCACCTCACATATTTATTTGTTTTGGTAAGATATTTATACTCTACTCTTAATAGTTTTGAATTGTACCCTTGCATTGTGCACATTAGATAAGGTCCCACTAAATACCATCCCTCCTCACAGCCTCCTCTCCCCTCCCTTCTCCCTCCTCTTCCATTCTTGTTTCTGATCTATAGTTGTGTTTTATCATTTGTATGAATGTGTAGGTGATTATACATTGGTTTCTTAATAGTATTGAGTACATTGTATAATATTTCTTCCATTCTTTAGATACTTTACTAAGAAGCATATGGTCTAGCTCAATCCGAATAAACATAAAGGAGGTGACATCTCCATCTTTTTTTATGGCCACATAGTATTCCATGATGTATATATATGACAATTTGTTAATCCATTCATGGGACATGAATGCTTCCATGTCTTGGCAATTACAAATTGGGCTCCAATAAACATTCTGGTGCAAGTGTCTTTGTTGAAAAATGATTTTTGGTCATCTGGGTAATACGTAAGAAAGAAATTGCAGGATCGAATGGTAGGTCTACTTTTAGTTCCCTAAGCATTCTCCAAGCTTCTTTCCAATAAGGATGTTATTATCTTGCATTCCCACCAGCAGTACAGAAGTGTTTCCGTCTCACCACATCCACCCCAACAACTGTAGTTTTGGGATTTTTTGTGATATGGTCTAATTTTACTGGATTTAGATGATATCTCAAAGTGGTTTTGATTTACATTTGTCTAATTATTAAAGATTATGAACATTTTTTCATGTGTTTGCAGGCCATGTGCCTGTCTTCTTCAGAGAAGCTTCTACTCAAGTCTCTTGCCCACAAAGAAATGGGGTTATTTGTTCTTCTCTTATTGATTAGTTTAAGTTCTTTGTGGATTCTAGTTATCAGACCTTTGTAGGAGACATAACCTGTAAATATCTTCTCCCATTCTGAAGGCTGACTGCTTGCTTTAATTACTGTGCTTCTGGCTGTGCAGAAGCTTTTTAGTTTGATCAGATGCCAGTAACATATTTTTGGTGTTACTTAAATTGCCTCATAACAAATTCTCCAATGCCAATTTTTTCAAGCATTTTCCCTGCACTCTTTTAGTATTTTTATAGTTTCATGCCTTAAGTTTAAATCATTTATAAAGTGAGAATCAATTTTTGTTAATAGTGAAAGGTGGACATCTAGTTTCAGTCTTCTATAGGTTGCTATTGAGTTCAACCCACACCATTTGTGAAATGGAGAATATTTGCTATTGAGTTCAACCCACACCATTTGTGAAATGGAGAAATTTGTGAAATGGAGAATTTCCAACAATGAATGCTTTTGATAGGCTTATCAAAGGTCAAATGATGATAAGTGGCTGGGTTCATCACTTGATTCCCTATTGTGTTTCATATATCTACCTCTTTATTTTTCTGCAAGTACCAGGCTGTTTTGATCACAATAGATTAATTGTATAGCCTAAAGTCTGGTAATATGATACCTCCCAATTTGTTTTTATTGCAGACTAATATATTGACTATTCAAGTTTTTTTCTGATTCCATATAAAACAAGGTACTATTTTTTTAAGCTCTTTAAACTATGACGATGGTGCTTTCATAAGGATTGCATTAAATCTGTAGATTGCTTTGAGTAGTATGGACATTTTAACAATGTTTATTCTTCCCAACCATGAGCATGGTATGTTTTTTTCATTTGTTAACATCTTCAGATGCTTCTTTTCTCAGAGTTTTATAATTCTCTTTATAAAGATCTTGAATGTCCTTTGTTAGGTAAATTCCCATATATTTCATTTTATTTGGTACTCCTGTGAAAGGAATAGAGTCCTTGACTGTATTTTCAGCTTGACTATTGTTGGCATATACAAAAGTTGCTGATTTGTAAGTATTGATCTTGTATCCTGAGACACTGCTGTATTCCTTGATCACTTCTAAGACTTTTGTAGTTGAGTCCCTGGGATTTTCCAGGTATACGATCATGTCATCAGCAAAGAGTGATAATTTGATCACCTCTCACCCTTTTGAGTACCCTTGATCCCTTTCTTTTGCCTGATTATGATGGATAAGACTTTGATTACTATGATGAATAGAAGTGCAGACAATTGGCATCCTTGTCTGGTTCCAGGTCTGAGTGCAAATCTTTTTAATTTTGCTCCATTCAATATGATATTGGCTGTGGGTTTGTGGTAGATTGCCTCTATCACTTTAAGAAATGACCCGTCTATGCCTATATTCTTAAGTATTCCTTTCATGAAAGAATGCTGGATATTATCAAAAGATTTTTCTGCATCAATGAAGAGAATGATACCATCTTTTTTAAAATTTTATTTATGTGATGTATTATATTTATATATCTACATATATTGAATCAACCATGTAACTTTATAACTCTAGGATAAAATCAACTTGATCATGGTGTATAATTTTTTGATGTATTAAATTCTGCTTGCTAGGATCTTGCTGAATATTTTTTTCATAGATATTCATTAACAAAATTTGTCTATAGTTTTCTTTCTTTGTTGGGTCCTTTCCTGATTTGTGGAACAGGATGATATTTGCTTCATAGAATGTGTTAGGAAGTATTCCTTCTTTTTCTATGTTTTGGAAAAAGTTATATAATATAGGTATTAGTTCCTCTGTAAAGGTTTGGTGGAATTTTGACATGAAGCCATCTTGTCCTGAACTTTTCTTCTTTGGGAAGATTTCATATAGTTGATGCTATTTCAATTCTTAATATAAGTCTACTCAAAATGTCTGATTCTCTCTGGCTGAATCTAGAAAGGTGGCATGCTTCAAGATATTGGTGAATTTACTCCAGATTTTCATATTTCTAAGAGTAGAATAATAGAGTATTTTGTAGTAGTCATTGGGGATTTTTTGAACTTCTAAGGTGTCTGGTATTCTCCTTTATCATCATTTCTGTTTGATGTTATTAGGGATTTTATTTCCCTGTTTCTGGTTTGGTTAATCAAAGATTTTTCAATTTTGTTAATCTTTTCAAAGAAACAATGTATTGTTTTATTGATCTTCTGAATGATTCTTTTGTTTTCCAACCCATTTATTTCTGGTCTGTTTCTTTTCTTCTGCTGGGCATGGGGTTGGAACGTTTTTCCTTTTCCAGTGGCTTTAGATGACCCACTAAGTTGTTGACTTGCTCTCTTTCTGTTTTCTTGACGAAGGCTTCCAACATTATAAAATTCCCTTTTAGGACTGCTTTTCCACAGTCAGACAGGTTTTGATCATTTGTACCTTTATTATCATTTTGTTCCAAAAATTTGGTGATTTCTTTCTTTTTTTTTTTGAGACGGAGCCTCAAGCTGTCCCCCTGGGTAGAGTGCCATGGCATCACGCTCACAGCAACCTCCAACTCCTGGGCTCAAGCGAGTCTCCTGCCTCAGCCTCCCAAGTAGCTGGGACTACAGGCGCCCGCCACAATGCCTGGCCATTTTTTGGTTGCAGCCATCATTGTTGTTTGGCGGGCCCAGGCTGGGGATTTGACCCTGCCACCTTAGGTGTATGTGGCTGGCGCCTTAACCGCTTGAGCCACAGGCGCCGAGCCGGTGATTTATTTCTTAATCTCACCTTTGACCCAGCTATCATTTTATTTATTTTTATTTTTTTGACCGGGGCTGGGTTTGAACCTCCCACCTCTGGCATATGGGGCTGGCACCCTATCCTTTTGAGCCATAGGTGCTGCCTAAGACCCAACTATCATTCAGCATAAGTTTATTTAGTTTTAAGACTTTGTTTGTGTATGAAGATTCCCGTTGCTGTTCAGTTTGACTTTTATTCTGTGATGGTCTGATATGATACAAAGAATAATTTCTATTCTTTTTTTTTTTTTGTAGCGACAGAGTCTCACTTTATCGCCCTTGGTAGAGTGCTGTGTAGGTTTTGTTCAAAAAATTCTGGGTGAGCTTACTTTGGTGGTAGACCATTATCCTGGTCATTATGTAGAATAGGTATGAGAATACCCTCAAGAGCTGTTTTAGTTATGGCAAATTCCTTCAACTTGTGTAAATTAGTAAAATATTTGACAGTTCTGATGGCCAACTGGAGCCAGCTTTTGACAAAGGCTCCCATCCAGAGGGAAAAAATATGGACAGAGTGAACTCGATGAGCTGAAGGTCTGGAGCTGAGCTAAGAAAGAAGATGGATGAGTGCACATCATCCATGCCTAGGCAAGCAGAAACTCCAAGAAAACCAACTCTAGGTACATAATCCATTGACAAGAGGAAGAGAGACCCCTCCCAAGAGAGTGCCTCACTGTGTACTCTCTACAAGCAAAAACCATGTTCAGAATATCTCTTATTTTACCACACAGGAGAGAGACACTAAACACTGGGACTCTTCCTCCAGAGAGGTCCCACCTGTGAGCATAGGCCTTCTCTTGCCCCGCATAAAATTTAACAAATATTTCAATTTTGTTGAATTGAAATTTAACAATTTTGAAAATGCTGAACATCCAGTCCACCCTTCCCCCCTCATCTGGCAGTCTGAAATCCTGTCCCCTGAAAAGCCCAGAGTGTTGGGGAATTCCTTAAGAGGCCTGGGTACTGTGTTGGACGCTGCACAGCTGCACTGAAACAGTGACTTGAGTGAAATTTGGGGGATGTACGCAGAGAGAGACAAGCAGGAGTGGGAGAAGTGTGGTGCAGAAACAGTATGTGGCAGCAACAAAGCTCACACCCTGGGTCAGATTTTGAAGGAAATCTTCCCAGACCATGGAGGCACACCTGGCAGAGTGCAGCACAGGCAGAGACACAGATTATGTGAGATTAAAATATGCCCAGCAATGGTACCCACTGGTGGACTGAGTTGTTCACACTACAGGAAAGACTCTGGTAGAGCACTCCCCAGATTCCATTGCAGTGGGAGAGGAGGCACTGACTCCTCTTTGACTCTGGAAGGCACATATCCCTGAAACCTTTGCTCACTGGAGGAAGCTAGGCCAAAGCCCAGTGGGGTTACTGGTGGCAGGGCATGGCTGAGGTGTAAGGCAAAGAAGGAAGTGCTAACCTCCTGAATTAACCCTTTGGCTAGGTGGGCCTTACTGACTCCATTGAGCACCAGATGGAGCCACACTCCAGCCTCTTGGGTTTTGAGGACAAAACTGCCTGTGGATCCCTACTATCAAATTGCTGGAGACTTGTTGAACTCTCCTAGATGAGCACTGATTGTGCTGCCTGGGACAATCAGATTGGAATTCTTGACCTGGGATAGCCACCTGGGGAATGTCCAAGGTAGAGGTGTAGTGGTGTTGTAGTGGGAGGGACTGATTCTCCTCTTCAAGCTGTCATTGGTGTGGGGTGGTGTGAGGTATCTCAGCTGCTGGTATCTCTCCCCAGCTGAGATTTCAGCTGAAATCTGAAACTCAGTAGGATTGGATTGAGGCTGGCTGAATACAAGTCAGAGCCAGCTAGCTCTATCACACCAATCAGGTCCTCAGAAACTCTGGCTTCAGGTCTGAAAGGGATCTTTCTATAGCTGTAATGGAAAACCTATAATCACCAGATCTAGCTCTTTGGGCTGGTTAATTACAATTCATGGAGCCCTCAATCCAGTCTCACACTACCAGTTTTACTAGCCAAACTGTGAAAAATAATCATGGAGCAGAACCAGCGGAAGAACTCTGGCAACATGAATAATCAGAGTAGATCAACTCCCCAAAGGAATGACAAAGGAAATACATCAGAAAGTGCCATTCATAAACAAATGGCTGAAAAATCAGGAATAGAATTCAGAATATGGGTGGCAAATAAAATTCATGGAAGGGAGGAAAAGATGGAAATAGAAATGTAGATAGTTCTCAGAAAGTTGCCTCAACAAATCAATGAATTCAAAGATAAATCATTAAGAATATGGACATAATGAGAAAACAAATAGCAGAGCTCAAGGAAATGAAAAAGCTATTTGAGGAGCTCCAAAATAACAGTTGAATACCTCAGTAATAGAGTTGATCAGGCAGAAGAAAGGATATCTGAAATTGCAGACCTAGCCTTTAGACCAGCATCTGTACACCCTTCCTACAAGCAGGTGTAAGTGAACACAGAACCCAGGTTAAAATCCACAGCCCTGGCTCAGCGCTTGTGGCTCAAGTGGCTAAGGTGCCAGCCACATACACCTGAGCTGGCAGGTTAGAATCCCGCCTGGGCCCACCAAACAACAAAAAATAGCCAGGTGTTGTGGCAGGTGCCTGTAGTCCCAACTACTTGGAAGGTGGAGGCAGGAGAATCACCTGAGCCCAGGAGTTGGAGGTTACTGTGAGCTGTGATGCCACAGCACTCTACCCAGGGCAACAGCTTGAGGCTCTGTCTCAAAAAAAAAAAAAAAATCCACAGCCCCAGGTTCTAGACCACCTCCTGTAGCTCCAGGGACCAAGCTGGCAACCATGATACTAGACACTATTTAAACATGAACCCAAGATTCAAGGTGGTCCCTATGACCCTAGGTTCTAGAGGGCCCAAGGTCCAGGCTTGCTCTAGCAGTCCTGGGAATTAAACTCACTTACAGTATCAGGAGAGAATCTGTGCAATGACACTCCAAGACCACCTCTATAGAACCATTTTTCAGGGAACCACTTGCAGTCCTAGGATCCAAACTCTCCCCCATAGACTCAGGCTCACAAGTCACTTCAGTGTTAGGCCAACCCTTGTGGATTCAGGCTCTGTGTTCATTCATGTATTCCAAGCCCTAGGCCCAACTCAAGGCAAGTGCTTGAAGACTCAGATTCCAGGCCTAACCTGGTGCTAAGTCCACCTCTATGAATCCAAGCTTTAGGCTTCCACCCATGCATATAGAACACAAGTATACCTTTATGTACCAAAGCTCTAGTCCCATACTTGCAGATTATATAAACAGGTCCACTCCAGAACATCCAAGCTTCACATCAAATTCTATGTGTCTAGGTACCATAACTGAACATGGGAGTTGTATTGATCAGTTTTACTGATCCAGGCACCAGGAATGTCTGCTACAAGACTCTAGTAGCGACCCTGCCCTTGGATCATGCCAGATGGCCTCCACAGAATCTGGACTAGTGAAAAATGTTCCCAGACAAAGCCAGTCTGCAAATATTGAAATAAGTCTCTTGTTCAAACACACACACATCAATATATGGCAACAAGAAACATAAAACACCAAGAAGAAACAATAGTGTCAAAGGAATATAATAATGTCTCAGTAACTGACTAAAAATAAATAGAGATGTGCAAAATCTCTAAAGAATAATCCAAAATGATTAAGAAATCTCAGTGAACTTCAAGAAAATACAGAGAAACAATTCAATGAAGTCAGTAAAACAATAAGCAACCCATATTGTAAAATTAACAGAAATATTGAAATTATGCAAAAAAAACCCAAACAAATTCTATAGCTAAAAAAAAAAAAAAAAGGAATTAGAACAACACAACAACAGAATTGATAATGCATGAGAAAAATCTGTGAAATCAAAGAGAGGTTAGTAGAAAATATACAAGGAGAAGATGAAAACAAGCAAAGAAGCTTGCAACATTTGTATGGCAGTATCAAGAGAGGAAATTTTCAAGTGATAAGAATTTGTGGGGGAGGGGCAAGATGGCCAACAGGTGCCAGCCTCTGACAGAAGCTCCAGTCCAGATGGAAGGATAATGTCCATAAAACACCCAGTAATGTTGAAGAATGGGAGCCCAGCCGAGAGAGAAGAGTGATATCTGCAGGACACCTCTGCGGAAGCAAGTTGAGACTCCAAGAAAGCAATCTTCAGGTAGAAAAACTGAATGAATGTTTTTCAATGCCATTTTAAACTCCCACTCCACCCTTCCCCCCCACCCCCCACCTACAGAGACAGTGGAGGGGGGCAAGAGCACCGTCCCCCACCCCTGCAGGACCAAGCGCCCAGTCTTGGCCCTGCAGCCAGAGATCTGTTAGAACCACATGCATTCCCCAGGCACCAGCGATCCCCATTCCCACAGTCCGAGACCTGCAAGAGCTGTGTAAATTCTGCGGGTGGCGGTGGAATTCCTGGCTCCGGTCACCTGAGCTGCATGGGCCCAGAACTGCTTGCTAGTCCCGCACGTGGCTGCCGAGTTCCCTGCTCCCAGCACCTGGGCTGGTAGGGCCCTGAACTGCTTGCTAGATCCTTGCACACCCCGTGGGTGCCACCAAGTTTCCTGCTCCCTGCACCTGGGTCAGGAGGGCCCAGAACTGCTTTCTAAACCTGCAGTCAGCCACCGAGTTCCCCTCTCTTGGCACCTGGGCCAGGCAGGCCTAGAACTGCTTGCTAGACCTGTGGGCAGCCGACAAGTTCCCTGCTCCCGGCACCCATTCTGGGCGGACCCAGAACTGTTTGCCAGAATGACACGCACCCCATGGGTGGCTACCAAATTCCCTGCTCCCAGCACCTGGGTCAGGCAGGGCCAGAAATGCTTGCTAGACCCACTGGAGGCCGCCAAGTTCCCCCCTCTTAGCACCAGGGCCAGGCAGAACTAGAACTGCTTACTAGACTTGTGGGTGGCCGCCAAGTTCCCTGCTCAGGGCACCCATTCCAGACGGACCCAGAACTGTTTGCTAGAACCACAAATGCCCCATGTGTGGCTGCCAAGTGCCCTGCTTCTGGCACCTGGGCTGATCGGGCCCAGAAATGTGTGCTAGACCCATGCATGCCCCATGGGCAGCCGCTGAGTTCCCTGCTCTTAGCACCTGGACCAGACAGGCCTAGAACTGCTTGGTAGACCTGTGGGTAGCTGCCGAGTTCCCCGATCCTGGCACCCAGGCCAAGCAGGCCCGGAACCATTTGTAAGACCTGTTGGTGCCCAGCAGGTGGCCGCCAAGTTTCCTGCTCCCAGCACCTGGCTGGGAGAACTGCGCAGAACTGCTTGCTAGACCTGTGGGTGGCTGCCAAGTTCCCTACTGCCAGCACTCTGGCCGAGTGGGCCCAGAATTGCTTGCCAGACCTGTGCGTGCCCCGCAGGCAGCCACCAAGTTTCCTGCTCCCGGCACCTGGGCCAGGCGGGCCCAGAACTGCTTACTAAACCTGCAAGTGCCCCGTGGGCAGCTGCCGAGATCCCCCACTGCTAGCACCTAGGTGACACGAGCCCAGAACTGCTTACTAAAACTGCGTTTGCCCTGCAGGCAGTCGCCAAATTCTCTGCTCCCAGAATCTGGGTTGGGTGTGCCCAGAACTGCTTGCTAGACCCATGCGTGCCCTGCTGGTAGCCGCCGAGTTCCACTCCTGGCATCTGGGCTGGGCAGGTTAAGAACTGCTTGCCAGACCTGCACGCACCCCTTAGGCGGCCGCCGAGTTCCCCGTTTCTGTCACCAACACTGAGTGGGCCCAGAACTGCATGCTAGAGCAGTGTGCTCCCAGTATACCCGGACAGCAGCCCGATAATTACAAGAGGACAGTCAGCTGAGAGGGAATCACAGTAGAATGGCTGTACCCCGAGGTGAAGAACATCAGCCGTAGCAGAGGGAACAATAAGACTCACACACCTGAGGCTCTTCAGGACAGCCACACTCTGCCTCTCTGGGCAACAAGTGGAAGCCAGAACCTTCTCCTGTGGCAGCCACTGACAGAATGGTTCTGATATGGACTCCAAACAGTGTAAATTCAGTATGGGGCAGAATCAGCCGAAAAACTATGGCAACTTGAATAACCACAGTAGATCAACTCCCCCAAGGAAAAATGGGGCAGATGCAATTGAAGACCCCATCCATAAACATATGTCTGAGATATCAGAAATCAAGTTCATAACGTGGATAGCAAATAAGATTAACAGAATAGAAGAAAGGAGGAAATTAGAATTTCAAGAAATTAATCAAAAGATATCTCCAGACATTATTCAAAAGATATCTCAAGAATTCAATGATTTCAAAGATAAAATGACTAAAGATTTTGAAGCACCTAGGCAAGAATTTGTAGCCCTCAAATATCTGAAAAATATGGTAGAATTCCTTGGTAACAGAGTGGAATAGGCAGAAGATAGAATCTCTGACATTGAAGATAAAGCTTTTGAAGGAGTGCAAGAGCACAAAGATGAAAAGAAATGGAGAGCAAAACAGATCTTTCTCTCAGAGAGCTCTGGGATAATTCAAAGAAAACTAATATTCACCTTATAGGAATCCCTGAAGGCGACAAATTTGCTTCATAAAACACAGAAGCTCTTCTTCATGAAATTATGAAAGAGAACTTTCCAGACATGCCAAGAGATGCTGAAATTCATATAACAGACAGTTTTAGAACCCCAGCATGACTCAACTCAAGCAAGACATCCCCAGGCATATCATAATTAACTGCACTAAAGTTAATATGAAAGAGAAAATTCTGAAATCAGTTAGATGTAAGAAAACCATAACCTACAAGGGGAAGTGTATTAGAATGACTGCAGATCTCTCTGCTGAAAACTTTCAGGCTAGAAGAGGATTGTCAGTGAGTTTTAATCTCCGAAAACAAAATAACTTTCAACCCAGGACCCTGTATCCAGCTAAACTGAGTTTCATTTATGATGGAGAAATTAATAACTTTAATGACATTCACATGTTGAAGAAATTTGCCATAAATAAACTAGCTCTGCAGGAAATTCTCAAACCTATCCTCCATAATGACAAGTGCAATCCTCCATCACAAAAGTAAATTCACTCAGAAACTTTTCAACAAATTCCAACTTCCACATTGGTGAATGGATTAAAAACGTCTACTGGACTTTCGAGCAACTCAAGGATCAATATTTAACCAGGTCTATCAATAATTTCAATCAATGTGAATGGCTTAAATTGTCCTCTAAAGAGGCACAGATTGGCTGACTGGATACAGAAACTCAGACCGGACATCTGCTGTGTTCAAGAACTGCATTTTACTTTAAAAGACAAATATAGACTCAGGGTGAAGGGATGGTCATCTACATTAAAGGCAAATGGAAAGCAGAAAAAAGCAAGTGTTGTAATTTTATTCACAGATACACTAGGGTTTAAACCAACAAAAGTAAGCAAGAATAAGGATGGGTAATAATCAGTATGATGAGATCTCAATTATCAATATCTATGCACCCAACCAGAATGCAGCACAATTTAGAAGAGATACTCTAACGGGCATGAGCAACTTGATATCTCTGAGTTCCATCATAGTTGGAGATTTTAACACCCCTTGGCACTGTTGGCTAGGTCCTCCAATAAGAAGCTGAGCAAAGAAATTTTAGATTTAAATTTAACTATACAATTTTTGGATCTAACAGATGTCTACAGAACATTTCATCCTAACAAAACTGAATACACATTTTTCTCATCAATCCATGGAACATATTCCAAAATCTATCACATCTTAGGTCATAAGTCTAACCTCAGTAAATTTAAAAGAATAGAAATTATTCAATGCATCTTCTCAGATCGTAATGGAATAATTGAACTCAGTAACAACAGGAATCTGCAGACTCATACAAATACATGGAAACTAAATAACCTTATGCTGAATGATAGATGGGTCAGAGATAAGATCAAGAAGAAAATTAACAAATTTTTAGAACAAAACAATATGAAGACATGAGTTATCAGAACCTCTGGGAAACCATAAACACAGCTCTAAGAGGGAAATTTTCTAGCACAGCAAGCCTTCCTCAAGAGAACAAAAAGAGAAGAAGTTAACAACTTACTGGGACATCTCAAGCACCTGGATAATGAAGAACATTCCAATCACAAATCTATCAGAAGAAAAGAAATAACCAAAATTAGAGCAGAATTAAATGAAATTGAAAATAAAAGAATTATACAACAGATCATTAAGTCAAACAGTTGTTTTTTAAAAAGGTCAGTAAAATGGATAAATCTTTGTCCAAGCTAACCAAGAAAAAAAAGAGTAAAATCTCTAATTTCATCAGTCAGAAAGGGTTAAGATGAAATAACAATAGACCCCCTAGAAATTCAAAAAATCCTTAATAAATATTACAAAAAACTTTATTCCCAGAAATACAACAATCTGAAAGAAATTGACCAATACTTGGAAGCACGCCACCTCCCAAGACTTAGCCAGAATGAAGTGGAAATGCTAAACAGGCCTATATCAAGTTCTGAAATATCATCAGCTATACAAAATATCCATAAAAAGAAAAGTCTGGGACCAGATGGCTTCATGTCAGAATTCTACCAAACCTTTAGAGAGGAACTAGTACCTATATTACTCAATCTTTTCCAAAATATAGAAAAAGACAGAATACTACCCAACACATTCTATGAAGCAAACATCACCTTGAT
>NW_003852601.1:1278980-1297941 GCF_000181295.1 Otolemur garnettii | reverse complement strand
CCATGCTCATGGCTGGGAAGAATCAACATTGTTAAAATGTCCATATTACCCAAAGCTATATATAATTTTAATGTAATCCCCATTAAAACTCCACCATCATACTTTAAAGATCTTGAAAAAAATAATGCTTCATTTTATATGGAATCAGAATAAAAATCAAACAGCCAAGACATTGCTCAGGAATAAAAACAAAACAGGAGGAATCACGCTACCAGACCTCAGATTATATTATAAATCAACAGTGATTAAGACAGTTTGGTACTGGCACAAAAACAGAGAGGTAGATGTATGGAACAGAAAAGAGAGCCATCAGATGAATCCAGCTACTTAGTGTTACCTAATCTTTGACAAGCCAATTAAAAATATTGAGTGGGGAAAAGATTCCTTATTTAACAAATGGTGCTGGGCGAACTGGCTGGCAACCTGTAGAAGACTGAAACTGGACCCACACCTCTCACCATTAACTAAGATAGACTCTCACTGGATTAAAGACTTAAACTTAAGACATGAAACCATAAAAGTACTAGAAGCAACTGTAAGAAAAACACTTGAAGAAATCGGCCTGGGTAAAAATTTTATGAGGAGGACACCCTGGGCAATTGAAGTAACATCAAAAATACACTACTGGAACCTGATCAAACTAAAGAGCTTCTGCACAGCCAAGAACATAGTAAGTAAAGCAAGCAGACAGCCCTCAGAATGGGAGAAGATAGTTGCAGGTTATGTCTCTGACAAAATTTTAATATCCAGAATCCATAGAGAACTCAAATGTATTAGCAAGAAGAGAAAGAGTGATCCATCTCTGGGTGGGCAAGGGACTTGCCGTGAAATTTATCTGTAGATAGTTGCATGGCCTACAGATATATGAGAAATGCTCAGCATCGTTAATCATTAGAGAAATGCAAATCAAAACTACTTTGAGATATCACCTAAATCCAGTAAGATTAGCCTATATCACAAAATCCCAAAACCAGAGATGCTGGCATGGATGTAGAGAAAAGGGAACACTTCTACACTGCTGGTGGGAATGTAAACTAATCATTTCCTTTTGGAAAGATGTCTGGAGAACACTTAGAGAACTAAAAATAGACCCGCCATTTGATCCTGCAATTCCTTTATTAGGTGTATATCCAGAAGACCAAAAACCACATTACAATAAAGATTTTTGTATCAGAATGTTTATTGCAGCCCAATTCATAATTGCCAGGTCATGGAAAAAACCCAAGTTTCCATTGATCCATAAATGGATCAATAAACTGTGGTATATGTACACCATGGAATACTATGCAGCAATAAAGAAATATGAAGACTTTACATCCTTCATGTTTACATGGATGGAGCTGGAAAATGTTCTTCTTAGCAAAGTATCACATAAATGTAAGAAAAAGTATCCAATGCACACAGCCCTATTATGAAACTAATTTATAGCGTTCATATTTAAGCTATAACCTAATTATAGCCTAAGAGTATGGCAAGGGGGAAGGGAGGGGGAGGGAGTGAATGCGTGTAGGGAGATTCATTGGAGGGATCACCACTATGGTTTGTCTTACAAGGGTACAAGTGAATCATTCTAAAAGTAGAATATAAATGTCTTAACACAATGACTAAGAGAATGACATAAAGGCTCTGTTAACCAGTTTGATGAAAGTATTTCAAATTGTATGTGAAAACACCACACTCTACCCCAGAATTGAATTAATGTACACAGCTATCATTTAATTAAAAAAAAAGAATTAGTGAAGGAGAAAAGAAAGATAAAAGGTAGAAAGCACAAATGAAGAAATAATAGTAAAAACTTTTCCAAGTCTGTAGAAATGCATAAATATCCAGGTACAGGAAAATCAAAAGTCTTCAATAAGATTTCATCTAAACATGAATATACCAAGACAAATTTTAATCAAACTTTGTTTCATCTTTCTGAAATCAACAATTGGGAGGAGGGAAGTTATTTGGTGGTACCTCACTTAATGTGCACAATGCAATAATACTTTTGAAAACTATTACGAATAGAGTAGAAATGCCTTACCACAACAAATAGGTAAGTGAGGTGATAGTTATGTTAACCAGTTTGATGTAAGCATTCCATACTGTATACCAAATCAGGACGTTGTAACCCATAAGTGCATTAATGTACACTGTTGTGATTTAATAAAAAAAAACTAAGATCAAGGTTTAATAAACTATATCTTCCTTTATTCTTAATCAAAAAACATAAACCATATATAAGGGAGTTCCAGTAAGGGTACCAGTGAATTTTTCAGCAGAGACCTTACAGACCAGGAATGAGTGGGATGATATATAAAATGCCATACAAAGGGGAAAAAACCATCAGTGAAGAGTACTGTATCCTATAACTGTCAATCTGAGAATAGAAGTGATAAAGACTTTTCCAGAGAAACAAATGCCAAGAGCATTAATAATCTTCTAACCTGTATTACAAAAAAACAAAACAAACAAACAAACAAACTAACTAAATGGAGTTCTTCAAGCAGAAGGAAAAGGCTGCTAATTAGTAACATGAAAACTTAAAAAACATAAAACTTACTGATAAAAATAAATACCACGTCAAATGCAGAATAATACAATAATGATGTTCTATAAATCATTTGTACTTTGTTATGAGGAAAGAAAGACAAAATATTGTCCAAGATGGCAAAACAGAAAGTTGCAGACTTCACTTATCCCATAGAAAGTTCAACGAGAAGTCCACAGACTGGAATGAGAGTAAGAAGGAGGACTAGAGACATCACCTTACCAGGCACTCATTGTTAGACAGAGGAGAGAGGATTCCAGCTACCTCTGGCTAGGGGATCATGCCCAGAAAGCACACATATGTGACACATTGAAGCATTTGGGTACTCTACGAGACAAAGATGATATCAGGAGCTGAGGAAGACAAGCACAGAAGGCAAGTGCCTGGGTACAAGCAGAGGTTGGCTGGCCCAATAGTGGAGGAGTAGAAACAGGAAAGGGGTGTTCTATTGTTTTTTGTTCTTGGATTGAACTTTTTGGAGCTGCCTTGGAAGGACTTAAGTGAGCAAGTAAACTCAGACAGCATCTGGAGGCCAGTATTGAATCAGTGGGTGGCTTGGCTTAGCGGAGCATGGCCATTATTGGAGGGCAGCTTGAGAGGAAATCTGTAGTGTCTTAGTGTACAGCTGGCTCTGGTGTGCCTGCTGAACTTGGTCAGCTATCCTTTGGGTAAGTTGAAAAGCTCCCACACATTTGGGAAAGCCAAACTGTAGCCAAGGGGCACTGTGGAATGTCAAGGCATTCCTCCTAGGAAATTTGGCAACAGCTTCAGGATCCAAATCCTGTGGAGAATGAATGCTAGTGAAATGACAAAGTTCTGATTGAGATTGAATAAATCAGGAACACAGAATCAAGTATCCTCAGCAACCAGATAGTGGCTTCCAACCCCATATTATATAACAAAACCAGTGTTTGTTATCTAGCTCCTAACACCACAGCACCACCTGTCTGGTGTCCAGGAAATTTGTGTGTGCATGTGCGCATATATATATATATATATATATATAACATAAAAATACACATATTTTTATTTTGACACAGAGTCTTACTTTGTCACCTGTATAGGGTGGCATAGCATCATAGCTCACAGCAACTGCAGACTCTTGAACTCAATAGATCCTCTTGGCTCAGTCTCCTGAGTAGCTGGTACTACAGGCACCCACCACAACGTCCACAATGTCCAGCTATTGTTAAAGATGGGGTCTTGCTCTTGTTCAGGCTAGTCTTGAATTCCTAAACTCAAGGAATCCAACCACTTCTGCCTCCTAGAGTTCTAGGATTACAGGCATGAGACACTGCATATATATATATATATATATATATGTACACACACATATATGTAGTTTTCAATTTTATTGTTTATTTTATTTTTCCATTTTTTAAATAGGTTTTTGTTGCTATTGTTTGATTTGGTTATATATTATTTTTTTCACTTTTACTTCCTTCAATAGCAAGGGCTCCTTCATTTCTGCTATAGTTTTTCAGCCCCTTTCTTTTTTCTTTCTTTGTTATTTCTCTCTCTCTTTTTCCTTCTGGTAGAGATTTTCTCATATATCACACCAAAAAAAAAGATACATTTTTCTTCATCCTATATAAATTATTTTTAATTTTATTTACATGTTTTTACTAGTTTTTTATTTTCTCTGATCTGCTTTATTCTATTTCATTTTGTACTCTTTTTATGGGACAGCACTTTACTTCACTCTGAAAATTGGGCTGAGGTCATACCATTGATCTGGCTCAAAAAGGCCTTCAGCTCATGGTCTAGAGTATCCTTCAAGTTTTGACTTTTAGAAAGATAGTATTTGTAGGTCCCCACTGTGACATACTGCTGTCTATTTTCTATACTTGGGGGAGGTGTGGTCTTGCCTTTTTCCAGGTAGGTAAGCAGCACCTGACCTCAAGGGACCCATACAGCTTGGCCCTCAAGGTCCTGGAATTGTATGTGTGGATCAAAGTACCCTTGCCAAACACCACCACTTTTCCTGTCTCTTTCTATCCTTCTCTCCTTTTGATATTTTTTTCCTTTCTCCTTCCTCTTGTTTTCTTTATCTTTCCTGTCTACCTTCTGTCTCTGTATGCTTCTCTTCCTTTGGTTTTATACCAAAAGGCCACTTCAACACTTAAGCACAGAGACAAGGTCATTTAAAGTGAAAGAGGTACAGAGAGGACAAAGGAAAGAAAAGTGAAAAAGAAGAAATCAAAAATGAGGAAGAACCAACAGAAAATTTCTGGCAACATGCAATACAATAACACAGCAATCCCCGAAATGATCATGAGGTAGCTACCATAGAGGATTTTACCTATAGAGAATTAATGGAAATGACAGAAAGGCAATTTAAGACAAAGAGGGCCAAAAATGGAAGTGGCAAGAAAGTAGAAAACAATAAAAAAGATATCAAAAAACAGGACCCAAAAAACACAGAAGCTATGAACAGTACAGAAAGGATATGGCAGACCTTAAGGAACTGAAGGAACCAATCAGGGAACTTCAAGATGTATTAGAAAGTATCAATAACTGTCTAACCATGGGGAAGAAAGAATCTCAGAGCAAGATAAAGCTCTTGGGCTAAATGAGGAAGCTAAAGAGACAGAAAAGAATAATAAGAAAGCAGAGCAGTCACTCAGAGAATTATAGAAGTTCACAAAGCATTAAAATTAATTTGTCCAAAGTGAAAAAAAAAAAAGAGAAAATTTTGCAAATAGCCAGGAGTAAGCACCAATTGATTTAAAGAGACAGATTCATCAGGGTGATGGCAGACTTTTCAGCTCAAACTTTCCAAGCCAAAAGAGAATTATCATCTACCTTTAACATTTCTATACAAAGAATTTTCAGCCCAGAATCCTACATCCTTCTAAACTGAGCTTCAAAATTGATGTAGAAATCAAATCTTCTAATGATATGAAAAAATTGATAAAATTCAAAAAACAAGACAAGCTCTACAAGAAATACTCATATCTATTCTCCACCCTGACCATTACAATGGATTACCAGCAAAATAAACACCCAGAAAGTAAAATACAAAGCCCAGCATACACAATGGTGCAAAAAAATAAAACTAAGCAACAAACTTTCACAAAATAGGTTGAATAGAACTTCATGACAATTATCAATTCTCTCAATAAAAATAAATGCCTTGAATTCCTCACTAAAAAGGCACAGCTTAAGTTGTGTGCATTAATGCTAGGCATCTACTCAGAAGAAAAAAATAATAATGATAAGCATATTTTCGCTAGATTGTTTGTAACAGCTCAATTTACAATCACCAAGATGCAAAAATAACCAAACTCCCATCAACCGAGGAATGAATTAAGAAACTGTGGTTTATGTATACCATGAAGTAATATTCAACCATAAAAAATGGTAGCTTTAGGGTGGTGCCTGTGACTCAAAGGAATAGGGTACTGGCTCCATATATCAGAGGTAGTGGGTTCAAACCCAGCCCCGGCCAAAAACTCAAAAAAAAAAAAAATGGGGACTTTACATCTTTTGTATTAACCTGTATGGAGTAGAAACATATTCTACTTAGTAAAGTGTTCCAAGAATAAAAGCAAGTATCCAATGTATTTAATGTTAATATGAAGCCAGTAGACAATCTAATACAATCTAATACACAATCTAATACAAATCTATTAGATTGTCTACTGGCTTCATATTAATCACATAAGAGAAAGCTGAATTCAATTCAAGTGGGGGGGTGAAGGAAGGAGGTTGGGGGCAGAGGGAAGGGCATTGGTGTTCTCTCACTTAACAGGCACTATGTAAGGGCATGTGGCACACTTCTTGGTTGTGGGTCACAACTATAAGTATTGTACCTAACAAATGCAAGCATTGTAACCCAGTTGCATATATCCTTATATTAACCTGAAAAAAAAATATATATATATATATCACACATATATATACGCATATACAATGAAAGTCCACAGACTAGAACATCCTGTTCAAAAATTTCAACAACTAGAAATGAGCCTGAGACACCTTTATTATATGGACAATATACAAAATATGAATTAAAGGATGAGAAGAGTACACTAATTCTCATCATGCCATTCTCTCCCCTCTACCAACCAGTTAAGGAGAATTTCCCTAAGCTCACAGTTTCTACTGGGGGAAACACAATCCGAGGCAATAATCCAGCTTCCCTAGAATTTTAAGACACCTCCTAGGAAGCCCATTCTTGTTTCAATTGTTGGAGAACACTAAGGAAAATGGAACAGCTTAATGCTTAAGAGTCACATATTACTAGAAATAAAGAAAGGACACCACATGCAGATCTTGTTAGTACTTCTGTGTTCTTGCCAGCTGCAGTACTGGGTCAGATGTATCAGCCCAATATCTGCACCCTTAGCAGAAATACCAGGTTTGATTTCATTGGTATGTAGAACAACTTAGTACCCTGCTATCAACAGGAAGGCTGTGCCTGACCTCTGTGTAAAAGCTCCCATACATCTGTGGCTTAGGAAACAATCAAATGCCTTCATTCCCATCAGGAATATTGCACCTGATCCTGACAGCATAGCCCCTATACACTTGTGAAATCTGGAACAGGCAAGCATCTCAACTCCAGTGAGAATGCTGCACTTGACACTAACAGAGCAGCCTTTGTGCACACACAAACCACCTGATATCCCTATTCCCAGTGGGTACATTATTATAAACCACAGTGTACCAGCCCCTATGTACCCATGGTACCTGTAAATTCCCAACAGCCTAAGCCCCAATGGGAATCCATGCCTGTCATGGCAAAGAAGCTACACAAACTCCTATAGCCTAGGCCACTGAGGAAGTTGTGGGCATAACTGGCATTGACTACTGCTGAAGAAACTGCACAGAGCCTAAATTACTTCATACATACAGAAACAAAGCCAACATTGCCTCCCTAAACAATACCTCAGGACAAAACATCAGGTGGTAATCACTCTAAAAAATTATCAATACAGTGACAAAGAAATATGAAAAATAAAGGACAAGAAAACACTATCAAGGAAATAAAATAACTCTCCAGTAACAGACTTCATATAAATGGAAATTTACAAATTTAATGAAAAGAAATTTAAAATAGTGATCTAAAGGAAAGTTGGAGAGTTACAAGATAATAGAGATAGACAGTTTGACAAAATTAGAAAACAATTCATCATCTACATTCAATAAAGAGACATAACTCATTTTAAAAAACAAACACAAGTCCTGGACCTAATGACTTCAATGAATAAAATAGAAAATACATTAAGGGACTCAGAAGCAGACTAGATTAAGGGGGAAAAAAGAATTACTAAATGTGAAGAGAGGACCTTTGAAATAATAAAGTCAAAGGGTAAAGAAGAATAAAAAAGAGCAAAGAAAGCCTATTGAGACCTATTAAACACCATCAGGGAAATAAAATTTTGTATTATGGGAGTTCTCCAGAAGAGACAGAAAAAGTCACAGAAAGCTTAGCTAATAAAATAATAGCTGAAAACTTATTAAATATTCAGAGAGATATGGACTTCCAAAAACTTATAGGACCCCCACAAGATTCAATTAAAAGTGGTCTTTTCTAAGACAAATTATAATCAAACTGTCAAAAATTAAAGAAAAAAAGAATTCTAAAAGCAGCAAAAGTGTACAGTCACATATAAATTGATCATCATTAGATTATCAGCAAATTTCTCAATAGAAACATTGGAGTCAAGTACAAATTGGAAAGATATATTCAAAATGCTGAAAGAATAAAGAAAAAAAAAAAACCTGGCAACTAAGAATACTATACCTAGCAAAGCTTTCTTTCAGAAATGAGGAAAAAAATTAATTCCCAGACAAGCAAAAGTTAAGGGAATTATCATCACTAAATCAGCCTTACAAGAAATACTTCAAGAAATACTTCAGGAAGTACTTCAACCAGAAGTGAAAAAACATTAATTGTTAATACGAAATCAGTGAAAGTATATGAAGGCTGCCCTCTCTGAAATCTTCCACTTCTGATGACTCTGAATCCAATCAAAAATGAGCTTTTTTTGAGTAATTAATGATTTGATATCTCAGAAAGAGAAAAGTATAAAGCTCACCAATTCAGATAAATTATAATTAAATTAAGAATATTTTCTATTGTAATGATACCATTTAATCTTTTAGGTATCTAATGTGGAAGTTAAAAGTCAAAATGATTAACAATAATCATAGCCACAATAAGTTATTAAAGAATACACAATATAAAAATGTATACATTAAGATAGAAAAATTGTAAATTGTAAAAGGGAAGAGTAAAAGTCCATGCTATTTATATGCAACCAAGATTAAGTTGTCATTCACTTTAAATAACATTTTATCATTTTATTTTTTAAAATGTACATCCTACAGTAATCACAAAGAAAAATCTACAGCAGATATATAAGTGAGAAAGAGAAAAGAATCAATTATCAGTGCAGAAAATTACCAAATGACACAGATAAATAACAAAAAAGGAATGAGAAAAAAATACATGCAAAATAACCAAAATCAATTAACATTATGGTAAAAGAAAGTCCTTACTATGCAAGAATAATCTAAATTTAAATAAATTGATTAATAACATATAGAATGGTTGAATGGATTAAATAAAGCAAGACTCAAAGATATGGTACCTACTGAAGACTCACTTCATTTGTAAAGGTACATATAGCATGAAAGTAAAGGGATGGAAAATAATATTCCACAAAAATGGGAAAAAATGGAGAGTAGACATAGCTATATTTATACCAATTAAAATAAATTTTAAGTAAAAAACCGTGAAAAGAGACAAAGATTTTCATTATATAATCACAAAAGGTCAGTTCATGAAGAAAATAATATAATTGTGTGTGTGTATGAGCACAATACCAAAGCACCCTAACATATAAAACAGTTTGCTAAATTAATTGGGAGAGGTAGACTTCTACACAATAATAATAACAGTAGGGACTTAAACACACCACTTTTAGCATTATTAAAATTCCTGGAGAGAGTGCAGGGGAAACACTTGAAGAAACTGGCTTGGGAGAATACTTTATGAGGAGGACACCCTAGGCAATTGAGCAACATCAGAAATACATTACTGGGATCTGATCAAACTAAAAAGCTTCTGCACTGCAAAGAACACAGTAAGTAAAGCAAGTAGACAGCCCTCAGAATGGGAGAGGATTTTTGCAGGTTATATTTCCAACAAAGGTCTAATAACTAAAATCCACAGAGAACTCAAACTTATTAATAAGAAAATAAATAGTGATCCTATTTCATTGTGGGCAAGAGACATGAACAGAACACAGTCTACAGACACACGAAAAAATGTTCATGCTCTTTAATCATCAGAGAAATGCAAACCAAAACCACTTTGAGATATGATCTAACTCCTGTAAGGGTAGCCCACATCACAAAATCCCAAAACTACAAATGTTGGCACAGATGTGGAGAAAAGCGAACACTTCTGCACTGCTGGTGGGAAAACAAGCTAGTACATTCCTTTTGGAAAGAATTTTGGAGAATACTGAATGATCTAAATGTAGACCTGCCATTTGATCCTGTAATTCCTCTACTAGGTGTATATCCAAAAGACCAAAAATCACTTGGCAGCAAAGATATTTGCATTGCAGCTCAATTCATAATTGCCAAGTCTGGAAAGAAGCCCAAGGGCCCAACGACCCATGAATAGATTAATAAATTATGTTATATATATGCCATAGAATACTTTGAAGCATTAAAAAAAGATGGAGACTTTACCTCTTTTATGTTTACATGGATGGAGCTAGAAAATATTCTTCTTAGTAAAGTATCTCATGAATGGAAAAAAAAAAACTCCAATGTACTCAGTACTAATATAAAACCAATTTATAATCACACACACTTTCATATGAGAGATAAATCACAACTATAGCTCAGGATGAAGGAGGGAAGGGGAGAGGGATGCAAAGGGATGGGAGTGGTTTGATAGAGGGAGGGTTAATGGTAGGACTACACCTATGGAACATATTGCAAGGGTAAAAGTCAAGTCTATCAAGTATTGAACACAAATGTCTTAACACTGTGATTAAGTAAATGAGGTGAAAGCTATGTTAATTACTAGGATATAAGCACTCTAATTTGTACAAGTAATCAACACATTGAATCCCACAAAGGCATAAACGTATTCATGATCTATGTATATATGACTTAATAAAAAAAATCACAAAGGAGATGGTGACATTGTCCCTTTTTGCAAATGACATAATCTTATATATAGAAAATTCTATGGACTCCACTAAAAAACTGTTAGAACAAATAAATGAATTCAGTAAAGTAGCAGAATAAAAAATCAACATGCAAAACCTAGAAATATACTAAAAATACACTCTTCAAAAACATCAAGAAAATATCCTCATTTACAATGGCTGGAAAAAATTAAAATACTTAGGAATATATTTAACCATGGAGGTAAAAGAACCTATGTAAGAAAAGCTACAAAACTTTGATTAAAGAAATTGAACAATACATAAATAAATGGAAATATATTTCATGCTTATGGATTGAAATAATTACTATTGTTTCAATGTGTATGCAACCCAAATTAAACTACAGATTCAATGCAATTCTTATAAAAATTACAGTGACTTTTTTGACAGGAATAGAAAATGAAATTGTAAAATTCGTATGGAACAACAAAGATCAAGAACAGTTTGAATTCTTTGTAGATTCTGATTACCAGCCCTTTATCAGGTGTATAACATTATGTAGATTGTCTACTTAGTTTATTTATTGTGTCCTTGGAAGTGCAGGAATGCTTCAATTTTATCCACAAAGAATTCAAGCCATAAAAGGTCAATCAACCACTTTAAAATGTGGGTATAGTAAGGGGTAAAGATGGTAACTAGAGCAGATTTTATCAAGAGCTTTCATATAGATGAGGAAAATTGAGAGTAGGTTACAAGTGAAGAGAAATTTGAGTACTTGAAATTTGAAAGTAGATTACAGGGAGAAGAAATCAAGGTGCTTATCAATCCCACTGAGAAAAACTGTGAGGATGAGGATGAGGAAAAAGAAGGAAGAGGAGGCAAGACAGTTATAGAGCAAACCAGATCAGAGGAAACCAGAGAAGAATAGGAGGGTAAGGGGAAAACCTGATCCACGCTGGGGATTCTCTGTAAGCAGCAAAACACAGCATGTCTCACCCCGTGGGAGTCCCACAAAAGACAAAATGTTCCAGTTTTTCTACAATGAGGAATATTCTCCCCTGGGTCCCCATCCTGCCTGGCAGACTAGTGAGCAATTTTGGCTCCAGTTGTCTTATGGACACAGCCTATCTTCCCTCTTTCTCTGGTTTCCCAAGAGACTTGCACCTGTAGAGGCCTGCTTCTTAGTGTGTGGTCAAGTTGAATTGCTAGCCAGACCCAGACAGCCTAAAGGGGCTTCCTCACCCCCAGGCACAAGAAAGCTGAAGGAGCTTTGGTCCTCATCCAGCCCACATAACAACTGAGGAAGCAAGGATTATGGAGACCACTTTCTCTGTCACTGGCCGCTAGCAGAATCCTTAGCTGGCCATGGGAAGAGAGACAGACAGGCACTTGCCCCCCAACATGTTTTGTGGAAACTTTGAGGGGTCACTGCATTGTGTGAGGTGAACTAACAGTGCTCCACTCCCAACTGTGGGAACAATATGTGGCTCAACTACACTAATTTTGGTGAGGCAGGGTCCCTCCTGAGTCTCCCTCCTGCTGGGGGCGGGGGCAGAATTTTTCCTAACCACTAGAGTGACTCTGTCCAGCCTTTATTCCCATTGAGCCCCTCCAGGGGGTTCATCCCACAGGTCTCCACACTACCAACTTGGAGAGGCCAGTCTCAGTTTGGGAAAGCCTAGGAAGCAGATAGAAAGCTACAGATCTTCATCCCCCAACCATTGGCAAAAGATGTGGCATTTTGAATCTGTTGCAGTCAGGACTTCAGCAAAAAACACAGCAGTCTAAGTTTGTTTATTTGTGGGGCTAGAACACTGGCTGAAGTAGTTTCACAAACCATAGATTCCCTTTCCCCAAGTGTATACAAAAGCAATGCTGTTTTCAATATCTTATGTCAGAGACTTGGGTGAAAATGACAATTGTTTGAATTTGTTGGCACTGAAACAGTTTTATTTGCTATCTGGAAGCCATCCATGATCTAGGAGCATCTCCTTGAGGTACTGAGCCCAGCCCTGATCCATGAAGCTTGGAGAACAGGGAAGGTTCTCAAGCACCATGACCCACTGCAGCCCTATAAGGAAGCTTTTGGAGGTTTTCTGCAGGAAGAGCCACAGGTACAAGCAACATCCAATTTGAATAGTCAATTGCAAAGGGGTGTTCCAAGCTCCTTATCATGAAGCCTTGGGATCTGAATTCAGCCCACCAGCTTTAGATTTCAAACAGGTCTCTTGAGTGATGCCTAAGAGACCCCAAGTAGATTATCTCTCAATAACAATTTCTGGAAAATTTAAGATTCCACCTTAGAAAGTATCATAAATACTTTCTATGATACTTTGTAAATATGTAAAAATCTCTGGAAATATACATGAGGAGGAATCAGCAAAAGAACCCTGGCAACATGGAAAATAAGAATAGATCAAAATTCTCAAGAGATCCACAGAGAAATTGTTGAGGTAACATATTGAATGCAGAATATGGATGGCAAACAAGATGAATGGAATAGAGGAAAAGATTAAAAAAAATTCAAAAGGCAGTTAAAAAACTGTATCAGGAAATCAATGAAATTAAACACAGGTCACCAAGGATCTGGATATAATTAGGAAGGTGCAAAGCTTTAGGAATTGAAAGAGGCATTCAATGAGGTTCAAAACACATTGGAGTGTCTCAGCAATAGAGTAAAACACGGAGAAGAAAGAATCTTATACATCGAAGACAAGGCATTTGAACTAACCCAATGATTCAAAGAGTCAGGAAAAATAAAAAAGAAAACAATTCCTGAGAGAGTTATGGGAGTATATGAAATGCATGAATATTTGTATCAATAGGGACTCATAAAGGAGAAAATGAGTCAAAAAATACAGAAACTCTACTTTAAGATATCATGATAGAGAATTTCCCAAGCAGTGAAGGAAACACAGAATTTGGATACTAGACAGATTCAGAATTCTAGTATAACTCAATTCAAACAAAGCATCTCCTAGATACATTATAATTAACTTGGCCAATGTCAAAATGAAAGAGAAAATTCTGCAAACATGCAGGCATAAACAACTTCTTACGAGAGGCGGAGCAAGATGGTGGAGGGGGTGCATCCCTGAGTCAACTCTCCTGGTGGTTTCAGGTGAGAGTGGGGGAACTGGATCTCTCCCACATGGAGTGCTGGCGCAGACAAGCAGCGCAGGATGTGTAGCAAGGAGGTGAATTGCTGGATTGGAAGTGTAGCCCAGAACTACAGTGTCTGCCAGAAAAAACTCAGGGCAGCAGCTGAAATGGTGCCAGCTGTAACCTGTGGTGCCAGGTCCACAGCTAGCACCATGAGAGGCAGAAACCAATCCCTCCCTCATGAAGGACTTCTATGCCCAATTCATGGGGAATCTGTGTGTTTCGCGGAGAATGTGATGAGGCATGGATTCCGGAGCGGAATTTGGCATCCAGAAAGGGGAGCCATTTGGACCCAGTTTGGGGTGTCAGGGATCCAGGCATTCAGACAGAAACTTGAGGGGAAGGAACTCCACTTAGGAATTCATCCATCCTGTAATTTTGGAAGTCTGTGTGGAGCTGCACTGATGCGGCAACCCGCAGGGGGAATCAGTTCCCTTCCTACAAACACTAAAAAATATTTTGTGTTCACTATTGCAGGGGCAGCAGCAGTGGCAAGAACTAGAAGTAACCAGCCCTTCCCCCATCAAAAAATAAACTGATTGTGGAGCATGCAAAAAAGTGCCGAGCTCTTCTCTCTTGGACCACAACAATTTTCTGTTCGAGGGGAAACTAAGAGTTGAGTGGAAAATCTGGCAAAGTGTGAACTCGTGTGCTGAGTTTGGAGGACAGATAGGAGTGGGTGGCCATCCAGGAACCAGATGTAATGTAAAACTCCAAAAGTGGTGTCTCCATAACACCTCTCCCAGAAGCACAGAGAACTCAATTTGACCTGCAGCCAGGCATCCGGCATCTAAGCTAATCCAAGACGCCCAACACTTTGAGGGAACTGTTTTAGGGAGAATCTGTGCAACCTGCCAGCAAAGATTTTTTTTTTTTTTTTTTTTTTTTTTTTTTTTTTTTTTTTTCCTCTTTTAGGTTTTAGCGTGGGGACCACTCACAGCACCACCTGCTGTTTAGAAAATATATTGCAGCATAATTATATTTCCTTTAAACTGGAACCCCAACACATCTATAAAGGGGTTTGTTTGTATATATTCAAAAGAACAGTATTTTTCTTAGTGGTATCCTCCTTTTCTTTTTTCTTTTTTCTTTTTTCTTTTTTTTATTTTCTTTCTTCTTTGTTTGTTTGTTTTGCTATTTGTTTTCTCTATCATTCTAAGACCAATGTTTGTGTGGTTATCTTTTATTACTACTACTTTTTTTTGTCTGTTTGTTGGTTGGTTTGTCTTTTGTTTTGTTTTCTTTTTTGTCTGTTTGTCTACTTGTTTCTGAATGTCTGGACATTGGTGTGCTTGTGTGTCTGGTAGCATTTTAGTCTGTTTATTTGTCCACTTGGTTTCAATGTGTTTTGTACTTTGCTAAATCTTTGGGTTGGCTATATTCCCTAACTACAATCTTCATACCCAATAAGAATTTGGAGGAATAGGGGACAAGAGCTGACTGGATCCAGCTTTCGACATAAACTTCAGTTCACGGGGAGAGAGAACTGCCAGAAGAAACCAACGAGGCTGAAGGAGGGAAGCTGAGCTTAGAGAAGAGATAGATAAATGTACATCTTCCCCACCGAGGCAAACCACAACTTCAAGAAAACAAATTCCAGGTTTAGATTGAGCCCAAGTGGAATATTCTCCAGCTCCAGTTAAGTGCCTGAGGCAGATAGGCTTCAACTATCTCTGCTGACAGGTGACAAAGCGTAGTCACCGAGTGGAGAAGGCATTGACGTTACTTGGACTCTGGCAGGCACAAAACCCTAATGGACTCATTGACTTTACCTGGACTCTGGGAGGCACAAAACCCGACCCACTTGCCTATTGGACAGAACTGGGTTACAGACTCTGGGTTACCAGTCTGGCAGTGAAGAAACTGGTAGTGGGGTTAACAGAGTCTGAGGTTACCAGTCTGGCAGCGAAGGGCGAGTAAGAAGGGGAAAGAGACATCAGCTTCCTTATTCCAGATTGTCTACTGAACGGGCCTTTCTGACTCCTCAGAGCATCAGAGCAAGCCACACTTGTACCACCAGTAGACTCCTATTATCTAGTTGCTGGAGACCTAGTGATCTTTCCAACCAGAGAGTGGGTACTGATTGGGTCAATAGGTTTGGATCTCTTGATTTGGGCAAATTAACTGGTGGTCGAGGGAGAATCTCTGATGTTCTCTGGATTTTCTCAGGCCTAAATTGTCTTCAGGTGGAACATTTTCCAGCTGTCACTGAGTGCCTGAGACAGTCAAGCCTCAGCTCCCTTTGCTGGAGGGGGTCAAAGAGCAGTAACTGAGTGGAGCTGGCATTGGCTCTACTTTCATTCTGGCAAACACAAAGCTCTGCCACATTCACTTATTGGGCAACTGGGTCACAGCCCTGAGGGGTCTCCAGTGACTGGGTGTGATAAAGGTACAAGGTGGGGTAGGAGGCATCAACCTCTCTAGAATATTTTATTTGCTGGGTAGGTCCTTTTGACTCCACAGAACACCAGAGCAAGTCATATCTGAGCTACCAGAAGACCTTTGCTGTACAGTTGCCAGAAACCTCTTGAACTCCCCCACTTGAGACTTGTGTTGACTGGGACACTTAACTTAGATCATTTGAACTGTGCCAATCACCTGAGAACTATCTAAAGTGATACCCTGGGGGTGTGGCTGAGGGAAGGTGTGGTTTTCTTTTCCCAACTATCACCAGCGACGGGACCGGTGACTTAATCGCTGATATTTCTCCACGGCCGAGATCTTAACCCAGAGTAATTGATTTTCTAAGGTAGAACAGAGAACAGCTGAAAACAAGATAGAGACATGCAGGCCCCCAGGCTCTCAGACCATAGCATTATACGCAACCTTGGCAAAGCTCTAGGGGAAAAGATACAGACACCAGTACCAGCCTTTGCCCAAAAAGGCTAGTAAAATACTACTCTCCGAGCCCCCAACTCAACTTCCTCTTACCTGCTCACTTAGCCAAATGAAGTAAATCCAGCATGGAGTGGAGTCAGTGGAAAAATTCTAGTAGTAGGAATAACCAGAGTAGATCAACCCCCCCAATGAAGGATGGGTGGCAGAGGTATCTGAGGATTGAACCCATAAAGAGATGGCTGAGATGACAGAAATCGAGTTCAGAATGTGGATAGTAAATAAGATTAATAGAATAAAAGAAAAGAAAGAGCTAGAACTTCAAGACATTATTCAAAAAAGATCTAAAGTAATTATTCAAAAGATGACTCAAGAATTTAACAATTTCAAAGATAAAATGATCAAACATTTTGAAACTTTGAGGCAAGAATTTGTAGCCCTCAAAGATTTGAAAAACATGGTGGAATCTCTTCACAAAAGAGTGGAATACACTGAAGAAAGGATCTCTAACATTGAAGACAAAGCCTTTGAACAAGACCAAGAGTGCAAGGATGAAAAGAAATGGAAAACAAGAATGGATCTTTCTCTCAGAGAGCTCTGGAATAATGCGAAGAAAACTAATATTCGCCTTATAGGAATCCCTGAAAATGATGAAGCTGCCTCACAAAACACAGAGGCTCTTCCTCATGAAATTTTGAAAGAGAATTTTCCATACATGCCAAGAGATTCTGAAATTCAGATAGTAGGTAGTTTCAGAACCCCAGCCCAGCTCAACCGGAACAAGACATCCCTCAGGCACATCGTAATTGACTTCACTAAAGTGAATATGAAAGAAAAAATTCTGAAAGCAGTTATATGCAAGAAAACCATAACCTACAAAGGAAGGAGTATTAGAATGACTGCAGATCTTCCTGCTGAAATCTTTCAGGCTAGAAGAGGATGGTCAGCAACTTTTAATCTCCTAAAAGAAAACAACTTCCCAAACAATACTGTCCAACACATTCTATGAAGCAAACATCACCTTGATTCTCAAACCAGGAAAAGACCCAACAAGAAAAGAAAATTATAGACCAATATCACTAATGAATATTGAAGTGAAAATATTCAACAAGATCCTAACCAACAGAATCCAGCAACACATCAAAAAATTATACACCATGACCAAGTGGGTTTTATCTCAGGATCTCAAGGACGGTTCAACATACATAAATCTATAAATGTAATTCATCACATAAAGAAATCAAAAAACAAAGACCATATGATTCTCTCAATTTATGCAGAAAAAGCTTTTGGTAATATCCAGCATCCCTTCATGATCAGAATGCTTAAGAAAATTGGTATAGAAGGAACATTCCTTAAGCTGATAGAGGCTATCTACAGCAAACCCATAGCCAATATTGTAATCAGTGGAATTAAATTAAAATCATTCTCACTCAGATCAGGAACCAGGCAAGGTTGCCCATTGTCCTCATTGCTATTTAACATTGTAATGGAAGTTCTACCTATTTCAATTCAGGAAGAAAAGGCAATTAAGGGTATTCATACAGGAACAGAAGAGATTAAACTTTCACTTTTTGCAGATGATATGATTGTATATCTGAAAAACACCAGGGATTCAACTAAAAAACTCTTAGAAGTGATCAAGGAATACAGTGGCATATTAGGATACAAAATTAACACTCATAAATCTGTAGCCTTTATATATATACCAACAGCAGCCAAGCTGAAAAAACAGTCAAGGACTCTATCCAGTTTAAAGTAGTGCCAAAGAAGATGAAATATTTGGGAGTATACTTAACAAAGGATGTGAAAGATCTCTATAACGAGAACTATGAAACTCTAAGAAAAGAAACAGCTGAAAATGTTAACAAATGGAAATATATACCATACTCATGGCTAGGAAGAATCAACATTGTTAAAATGTCCATATTACCCAAAGCAACATACAATTTTAATTCAATCCTCATTAAAGCCCCACTGTCATACTTTAAAGGTCTTGAGAAAATAATACTTTGCCTTATATGGAATCAGAAAAGACCTCAAATAGCCAAGACATTACGCAGGAATAAAAACAAAGCAGGAGAAATCACACTACCAGACCTCAGACTATACTATAAATTGATAGTGCTTAAAACAGCGTGGTATTGGCACAAAAACAGAGAGGCAGATGTATGGAACAGAATAGAGAGCCAATAGATGAATCCAGCTACCTACCGTTACCTCATCTTTGATAAACCAATTAAAAATATCGAATGGGGAAAAGATTCCCTATTTAACAAATGGTGCTGGA
>NW_003852601.1:1271996-1277262 GCF_000181295.1 Otolemur garnettii | reverse complement strand
ATTCTCTTGCCTCAGCTCCCAAGTAGCTGGGACTACAGGTACCCACCACAATCCCTGGCTATTTTTTGGTTGCCATTGTCATTTGTTGTTTAGCAGGCCCAGGCCAGGTTTGAACCCACCAGGCTGCATATATGGGGCTGGCACCATAACCATTGTGCTATGTATGGGTGCGGAGCTTACCTTTAACTTCTTAAAGAAAACAATTTCAGCTTAGGATTCTGTATCTTGTAAAGTAAGTTTCTTATTCAATGGAAAACTGAAATATTTTACTGACATGCAAACATTGAGGAAATTCACCACAATTAGACAAACCATGCACAAAGTACTATGACTGGTTCTTCACAATGACCATCACAATTCACCACTAGCAAATTAAAGATACTAAGAATCTAAAGGACAAAATCTTGCTTCCACAATGGCACAAAGGTAAAATTAAGTATCAGGCTTCACAAAATTATATGATTAAATCTCCACCTTAATGGAAGAATTGAATCACTTGAATCACTCAATTGAATGATTCACTTGAATTGAATCACTTGATTCACTTGAATCACTTGAATTCTCCACTAAAGTGGCATAGGTTGGCTACATTGATTTAAAAAACCACTAGCAAACTATGTGCTGCCTTCACATCTAAACTCTAACAAAAACAAAAACTCAGGGTCAAGGGGTGGAAAACATAAAAATGTAAATCAGAAGGGACCAGGGTTGTAATTTTATTTACAAATACAATTGGATTTAAACAAAAAAAAAATAAAGAATGGCAAAAATGGACACTATGTGGTCAAGGGAATAATACAATGAGAAGAAATTCAAATGCTAAATATACATGCTCAACATAAATGCTCTTATGTTTATTTAAAAAAACTCTAACTAATATGAAAAGTGTGATATTCTGCAACATCATAGTAACTTGAAACTTTAACACTCCTTTGATAGAACTAGACAGATCCTCCAAACAGAAACTCAACAAAGAAGCAATGAATTTAAACATGACTTTAGAACAAATGGGCTTAACAGACATATATAGAACATTTCATCCTGATAAAACTGTGTATACTTTCTTCTCATCAGCTTAAGAACCATCCTCAAAAATTGGTCATATATCTTAGGCCAAAAATCAAATCTCAACAAATGAAAAATGATAAAAATTATATTTTGCATCGGAGAATAAAAGTATAACTCAATTCACCAATAGTCTTCATCTCCATATAAAGTCACAGAAACTAAATAACCATATGCTGAACTGTTGTTTGACCAAGGAAGAAAAAGGAAGAAAAAAAAAGAAAACATGTAATTTCTTGAACAAAACAACAAGGAATCCACAAGCCATCAAAACCTGAACTATAGCAAAGGAGTCCTAAGAGGAAAATTTATTGAATTGAATGCCCACATTTCATAAACAGAAAGAGCAAATCAATAGCCTAATAAACCATCTCAAGAAGCTGGAAAAGGAAAATAAATCCAATCCAATCCAAAACATAGCCAAAGAAAAGAACCAAAACTAAATCAGAATCAAGTGAAACTGAGATAATTAAATGAAAATTAAATAAGAATCATTCAGAAGATTAGCAAAACAAAAAGTTGGTACTTTGAAAAGATTAATAAAATATATAAGCTTTTGACCAAATTAACTAAAAACAGAAAAGTAAGGTCTCTAATAATCTCAACAAGAAATGAAAAAAGGGAAATAACAACACACACCACAGAGACACAAGAGGTTATCACTGATTACTACAAAAAACAAAACAAAACAAAAAAAAAAAACCTCTATGCCCCAAAATGTGAAAATGTAGAGGAAATTGCCCAATACATGGAATAATACCACCCCCCTAAACTCAAACAGGAAGAATTCCAAATTTTGAGCAAATCAATATCAAGTGCCAAAAATGCAACAACAATACAAAATTTCCTAAAGAGAAAAATCCTGAACCAGAAGGTTTCACACCAGAATTCTAACAAACTTTCAAAGAGAAACTCACAGATATATTCCATAACTTATTCCAAAACACGGAGAAGAAAGGAACCCTCCCAACATGTTCCATGAAACAAATATTCCCCTGATATCAAAAACAGGAAAGGAACCAACAAAAAAGGAAAACTACAGACTGATAACATTAATGAATATAGACAAAAAAAATCTAATAAAATCCTACCAAAGAAAATACAACTACTCATTGAAAAAAAGTATACATCATGATCAGCAGGACTTTATCCTAGGGATGCAAGTTTTGTTTAACATACCAAAATTCATAAATGTAATTTGCCACATAAATAGAAGCAAAAGAAAAGACCATATAATCCTCTTAACGGATGAACAAAACAGTTAAGAAAGTTCAGAATTCCTTTCTGACAAGAAAACTAAAGAACAAGGCATAGATGGGACATTTATTAAACTAATACAGGCCATATACAACAAACCAACCATAAATATTATACTGAACAAAGTAAAAGTGAAGATATTTCCTCTTCAAAGTGAAACCAGGCAATTGTGTCCAGTATTGCCACTGTCATTCAACATAGGGCTGGAAGTTTTGCCAGTGCAATCAGGCAAGAGAAGGATAAAACGGTATTCAAATGAGGATGGAAGAGGTCAAACTCTCACTCTTTGCTGGTGATATAATCTTATGTTTAGAAAACCCCAGGAACTCAACCACAAGGCTTCTGGAAATGATCAAGAAATACAGTAAAGTTGCAGGATACAAAATGAGGGTCTACAAGTCAGTATACTTCATATAAACCAATAGAGTCAAGCTGAGAATAAAGTCAAACACACAATATCTTTCACAGTAACTTCAAAACAAAAGGAGGGAGGAAGGAAGGAAGGAGGGAAGGAAGGAAGGAAGGAAGGAAGGAAGAGAGAGAAAAAAGAAAGAAATAGTAGGGAACATACCTAAAAGAGGACATGAAGGATCACTACAGGGAAATAGGAAACCCTGAGAAAAGAAGTAGCAGAAGACATTAACAAATGGAATAACATGCCATGCCTATGGCTAGAAAGAATCAACATGTTTATGTCCATACTACCCAAAGCAATATACAGATTTAATGCAATCTCCCTTAAAACACCAATGACACACTTTGAAGATGTTGCAAAAACAGTTTTTTGTTTCTTATGGTACCAAATGAAACCCTTTATAGCCAATGCAATTCTAAGAAATAAAAATAACTTTGGAGGCATCACGTTACAAGACTTCAGATTATATTATAAATCTGTAGTGATCAAAAGAGCATAGTATTTTGAGCAGGATAGAGGAGTAGAGACAGCTCCTGGGTGTGATGAGATTGGAGAGAGAGTGTGAATTGTGAGCTCTGGATTGTGAGCTCTGCCCAGAAACATCCCTTCAGGAGCACAGAGAGACAGCAGACTTCAGCACCCCAAAAGGAGAACAAAAGTAGTGAAGAAGTGGCAAGTGTTTGTGTTTGGACAAAGGCCAGCCAGTCATGGTGTCTGTGGCAGCAGTAGCAGCAGCAGGGACAGTTTGCAGAGAGGGAAGGGCTGCCCTGTGTTTTTTTTTTTTTTTCTTTTGAATTGGGCAGTTGAGTTACCATGGGAGGATATAGGCAGTCAAGTAAGAGACTTTGAACAGTGCCAAAAGGGAGGAACTGAGCTGTCTACCAGGGTGGAGTAGAGCTTTCATTGTTTAGCTGCAGACCAACTGCAGCCATTGTTGGAAAGCTGCCTTGTAGGCTCAGTTCTAATGGTCCTACTACCAGGCTGCTTCTGGTCCACCTGATAAGTGGGGCAGCCACTTCTGGAGAGATTTGGGAGACACACATTTTACTGAAAAAGACACTACATAGCCAAAAGACACAATTAGAAAAGCTCAAGGCATGTCCATTCAGCAGGCGGAGAGTTTCAGGTTCCAACCCTGTGGGGTTTGAGGACAAAAAAGTCAGAAGAGGTTTCCAGTTTCCATCTTCTTTCTGTCAATCTTCCCTTTTAACTCACCTCCTTCCTATTCTCTTTTCTCTCTCTCTCTTTCTCTTTTTTTATCTTTTATTCCTTCTTCCTCATCACTCTTCTCATTCTTTTTGTTCTATGCCAAAAAAACACTTCAATACCTTAGGTCAGAAGAATGGTAACTTAAAGAGCAAGAGGAAGTGAAAGAAAAAAGTAGGGCAAAGAAACAGACAAAAAGAAAACACTCATGAGGAAGAAACAACAGAAAAATCCTAGCATCATGAAAAACCGGAAGAAAGCAACCCCCACAAAGGGATCATGAGGTAGTTACTGCAGAGGACTTCACCTATAAACAAATATTAGAAATGACAGAAGGGGAATTTAAAATATGGATAACAACAATAAAGAAAATTTCTGAGAAAGTGGAAGGTAACCAAAAGGAAATCTAATAACAGAATCCAATAAGGTAGAGGATAAAGTTCTTGAGCTAACTCAGGCAGTTAAAGAGACAGAAAAAAAAAAGAAAGAGAAAGCAGAGCATTTGCTGTGAGAATTATGGAACTTCATGAACCATTCAAACATATGAGTTATAGGTATCCAGGAAGGGAAAGAATGATCCAGAGGAATGGAAGTCCTAGTAGAGGATATCATAAATGAAAATTTCTCAAATATCACTAAAACTCTGACACACTCCATTCAGAGTCATATGAACTCAAATAGAGCTTCCCCAGGACACATTTTCATGAACCTGTTCAAAGTCATGACAAAAGAAAAGGTTTTGCAAGCTGACAGTAATAATCACCAATGTTCCTACAGGGCTAAATCCGTTAGGGTGACTGTGGACTTCTCAAATCAAACTTTTCAAGCCAGAAGACAATGGTCATCTACCTTTAAACTAATTAAGCAAAACAACTTTCAGTCCAGAATTCTATTTTCTGCTAATCTAAGCTTTAAAACTCATGAGAAATCAAATGATTTACTGATATGCAAACACTGAGAAAGTTTCCACAACAAGATCAGCTCTACAATAATTACATGGATCTATTCTCCACACTGACCATCACAGTTGACCACCAGCAAAGTAAACACCCAGAAACTAGGAAAAAACCAAGCTTCTACAGTGATGCAAAGGATAAAATTAAGCAATGGACTTTCACAAAATAAGATGAATTAAACTCCACCACACTTATGAATTATCTGAATAAATGTAATGGCTTGTATTAGCCACTGCAGAAGCATAAGTAGGCTCATGAGGGGAGGGAGGGGGGAGAGGGTGGAGGGAGAAGGATTCGAGGGTTCACTTCTGTGGTTCATCTTGCAAGGGTACAAGTGAATCTTTCTATGAGTAGAATATGAATGTTT
>NW_003852601.1:1243503-1271814 GCF_000181295.1 Otolemur garnettii | reverse complement strand
GTAAAACTGAGGGTTAAGGGATGGAAGACAATTTTTCAGGCAAATTGAAATCAGGTTTCAATCTTATTTTCAGATATAAGTCAATGTAAAGCAATGAAAGTCAAAAAAAGACAAAGATAGACACTTTATGTTGGTCAAAAGAAGGATACAACTGGAAGACATTTCAATTTGAAATTTTTATGCACCCTTATTAAATGCTCACAAATTCTAGAAACAGACCTTAATTATTCTGAGCAATATGATATCCCATAACACCATGATAGAAGGGGACTTTAACACTCCTCTTACAGAGATGGACAGATCCTCTAAACAGAAACTAAACAAAGATATAGGGGACTTAAATGTGACCGTGGAACAACTACACTAGATAGACATATATGGAACACTCCATACCAAAGCTAAAGAATATACATTCTTCTCATTAGTTCATGGAACATTCTCCAAAATAGATTATATTTTAGGACACAAATCAAACCTCAACAAAATCAAAAGAATTGAAATTATACCTTGTTCCTTCTCAGATCACAAGGTAATAAATGTAGAACTTAACTCCAACAAAAATTGTCATATCCACACAAAGTCATGGAAACTAAACAAACTTATGTGAAGCTAAAAGCTGATTCTTTGAAAAGATAAATAAAATTGATAAACCATTGGCCATATTAACCAGAAATAGAAAGTAAAATCTTTAATAATCTCAATCAGAAATGAAAAGGGAGAAATAACATCCTATATCACAGAGATACAAGAGATTATTTCTGACTACTACCAAAAAGTCTATGGCCATAAATTTGATAATGTAGAGGAAATGGACCAATACCTGAAATCACATCATCTTCCTAGACTTAACCAGGAAGAAATAGTTCTCTTGAACTGACCAATGTCAAGCACTGAGATTGCAGAAACAATAAAAACAGCTTCCAACAACAACAACAACAAAAAAAAAATCCCAGGACCAGATAACTTCACAGTAGAATTCTATCACACCTTTGAAGACAAGCTTGTACCTATACTGAAGAATCTATTACAAAACTTTAAGAAGGGAAGAACCTTCCCCCAATACATTCTATGAAGCAAACATCACCTTGATTCCCAAACCATAGAAGAACCTGATTAACAAGGAAAACTACAGGCCAATTTCACTAATGAATATCAATGAAAAAATACTCAACAAAATCTTACCTAATATATTGCAGCTACTCTTTAAACAAAATTATACATCACAAGCAAGGAGGCTTCATCCAAGAGATGTAAGGTTGGTTTAGCACTTGCAAATCCACAAATGTAATACATCATATCATTAGAAGAAAAACAAATACCATATGATTCTTTCAATAGGTGCAGAAAAAGAATTTCACAAAATTCAGCATCCTTTTCTAAGAAGAACAGTTAAGAAAATAGGCATAGGTGACACATTTCTTAAGCTGATTGAAGCCAACTATGACAAACCCACAACTAACATCATACAGAATAATGTAAAACTGAAAGCTTTTCCACGCAGAACTAGAACCAGACAAGGATGTCTGCTATCACTACTATTGTTCAACATAGTTCTGGAAGTTCTATCCAATGCAATAAGGCAAGAGAAGGATATAAAGGGCATCCAAATGGGGGCATAGGAGGTCAAACTCTCCCTCTTTGCTGAAGAGATTATCTTATACATAGAAAATCCCAGAGACTCAATCACAAAACTCCTGGAAGTCACCAGGAAATATAGTAATATCTCAGAGTATAAAAGCAATGTACATACATCAGTAGCATTTGTATATGTCAATAACAGCCAAGTTGAGAAACAAATAAAGGAGAAAATTTACTTCACAATAACTTTAAAGAAAATGAAATACTGGCTCGGCACCTGTGGCTCAAGTGGCTAAGGCGCCAGCCATGTACACCCAAGGTGGCGGGTTTGAATCCAGCCCGGGCCGCCAAAAAACAACAACGGCTGCAACCAAAAAATAGCCAGGCGTTGTGGCGGCCGCCTGTGGTCCCAGCTACTTGGGAGGCAGAGGCAAGACTCGCTTGAGCCCAGGAGTTGGAGGTTGCTGTGAGCTGAGATGCCATGGCACTCTACCCAGGGGGACAGCTTGAGGCTCCTGTCTCAAAAAAAAAAAAAAGAAAAGAAAAGAAAATGAAATACTTAGGAACATACCTAACATAAGAGGTGAAAGATCTTTTCAAAGAGAATTATGAAATCCTAAGTAAGGAAATTACAGAAATCACTAAAAAATGGAAAAACAAACCATGTTCTTGGCTGAGATGAATCAACATTGTCAACATGTCTATTTTATCCAAAGAAATCTACAGATTTAATGCAATTCCCATGAAAATACCAACATCATATTTTGAAGAAATGTGAAAAATAGTACTTTGTTTTGTAGGGAACCATAAAAAAAGTCCATATACCTAAGAATATTCTTAGTAACAAAAACAAAGTTGGAGGTATCACCTTATCAGACTTCAGGCTATATAACAAGTCCACAGTAATCAAAACAGCATTGTATTGGCAGGGAAATAGAGAAATAGATATATGAAACAGAATAGAAAACCAAGAGATGAAACCAGTGTTTACTTGCCATCTGATTTTTGATAAACCAATCAAAAGCATACAGTGGGGAAAAGAATCCCTATTCAACAAATGGTGCTGGGAGAACTAGATAATCACATATAAAAGACTGAATCTCGACCCACATCTTTCACCACTTACAAAAAATGACTGGAGATGGGTAACAGACTTAAAATGAAGTCATGAAGCAGTAAAAATCTTAGAAGAAAGTGTGGGGGAAACTCTTGATGAAACTCTGTTTCATGTATCTATTTCTCTATTTTCCTGCCAATACAATGCTGTTTTGATTCCTGTGAACTTGTTATTTCACATGAAGTTGGACTGGAGAACAATTTTATGACAAAACTTCGGTTGTAGGGGATAAGATCCTTTTGCTCAAGACATGGCAGTTCACCTCAACGTGCTCTCTCAGGAATACTGTTTCCGAGAAGCGTGTCCATGAGGATCTGAGCTTCTGCACTTGCCTATTGATGTGCAAGAATGTGTAGAGTGACTCTCCCTAGGGGGCGTGGAGAAATAGCCAAGATGAGCTGGAGGATGGAAAGACCGGTTTTGAAACATTGGGTTCTATTCTCTGCATTCTTCCTTCATTAGCATTATAAGGTGTAACTTTACCTTGGGCAATCGAGGACCGACAGCCAGGCTCCAAAATGTTTTACTCTAAACAAAATCAATTGTATATGCGTTCCTCAGCCTTCACACTAAATTGTAATCTCAAATGGTTGCTTCCTCACGTTACTTGACTTCTTTGTATATGTGTTAAATTCTTACTAAATGTTGGAAAGTATATAAGATAATCAGTAAAGTTTAGCGGGGCCGCTGACCAGAATGAGTCCCGGTCTCCCTTGAAGATTCATTCCGTTTGCAGTTCTTTCCCCTGCGTCATCGAATCAGAAGCTCCAAGGAACACACACAACAACATTCGGTGGCCATGGAAACAGCAACATTTTTCAAATGGGATTTAATTTAGCTGAAAAGGTTCTGCACAGCTAAGGTCACAACAAGTAAAGCAAAAAGACAACCTTCAGAATGGGAAAAGATATTTCTAGTGTATCATTCAGACAAAGAGTTGATAACTAGAATCTACAGAGAACTCAAATTAGGCAACAGAAAAAAAGTAAACAATCCCATCTATCTCTGGGCAAAAGATAAGAACAGAATTTTTTTTCTGATGAAGACAGATGTATGGCTCACAAACATTTGAAAAAATGCTTATTATCTCTAATCATTAGACAAATGAACATCAAAACCACCTTGAGGGAAAAAAAAAAAAAAAACACCCTGAGATATCACCTAACCCCTTTGAGAATAGCCCATGTCACAATGTTTCAAAGCTGCAGTTGCTGGTGTGGATTTCGAGAGAAGGTAACACTTTAACATTTGCTGGTGGGACTGCAATCTAATACAACCTTTTTGGAAGGAAGTATGAAGAATCCTCAAAGAACTCAAATTAGACATCCCATTTGATCCTGCAATCCCATACTAGACATCTACCCCAGAATTTTTTAAAAATCATTTTATCATAAGGAAATTTGCACTAGACCAGTGTTTCTCAACCTTCCTAATGCCTTGACCCTTTAATACAGTTCCTCATGTTGTGGTCATATGTCCTCACGTTGTTGTAGGAAGGTTGAGAACCACTGCAGAAGACTGTTTATCACAGCTCAATTTACAATTGCCAATTGTGGAAACAACCTAAATGCCCACCAACCCAGGAATGGATTAATGAGCTGTGGTATACTCAATATACCATGGAATACTTACTATTCAGCCATTAAAAAAGATGAAGATTTTACACCTTTTGTAAAACCCTGCATGTATGTGGAACATGTTCTTCTTAGTAAAGCATCACAAGAATGGAGAAGGAAGAATCTAATGTATTCAATTCTAATATGAAGGCAGTAGTTGAGCTATAATACAAGAGATGGGGTAGGGGAATTTGGAAGTGGGGATGGGGAGGAGAGAGGAGAATGAGGGTCACAATGTATGGCACACCTCTTGTGGGTAGGATACAATTATAAGAGGGACTTTACTTAATAACTGCAATCAGTGTGCTCCAATTCTTTGTACCCTCAGTGAATCCCAAATTAAAAAAAAAAAAAAATTCTTCTTAGTAAAGTATCTCAAGAATGGAGAAACAGGCATCCCATGTACTCAATTCTAATTTGAAACTAGTGGATGAAGAGGTACAGGCCCACATGAAGTGAAAAACATAATTAAATTCAAATAGGAAGGGTAGGAGAAGTGGCTTAGTAAACCCCTACCTAACAAATACCATGTGGGGGTATACGGCACACCTTCTGGATGAAGGACTCAAATACAACTCAACTTTTCCTAACAAACAAAAAATATGTAACCTGATAGTATATAGTCTTAATTAATCTGAAATTTAAAAAGAAATATTGCTACTAATATCTATATAATTAGTATTCCTATTATGTGCCAGACAGTGCTCTGGGCCCTAGAAATGAAACCCTCAGTAAAGCAGAAACATTCCTGCTGTGCTGCACTTATATTCTAGTGGGAGGTAATTGATAATGAAAAGCCAGGAGGCAAACAATCAAAATAATACTCAGTTTGATACAATCTTCAATAAAAGCTTGTAACACTTTTGCCTCAGAACCCATCCTTAACAGAGTTCTTACCATAGTTGAGGGAGACAAGAATTTTTCTGGCCTGCAAAGGTGTCTGGATTTTTAGCTAGGCTGCAAACTGTGAACAACAGTCATAAATTCACTCCAGAGTTTAAGTATTGGAGGAATTCGTGCTGGTAAAAGGAATTTGAAGCTCACTAGAATTTTTTCATAAAGACTCCAAGTTAGGCTGCTGTTTTAGACTCTAAGACAAGGCTCAATTTTCACATTGGTCTATACTCCTTGCAATAATTCTAGGCATTTTTATATTTATCCTTAGCTATCACAGTCTAATATAATGGAGCAATGAAAGCACATTTTGTTCTCAGGTAGGCCTTGTTTCAAATCCTAGCTCTATTTTCTGAGCCATGCAGCTCATTTCCTTAGGCAAGTTAGTGGACACTCTGAACTTCAGTTTATTCACTTATTTCATGAGCTGTTGTCAGGAGTTAATAAGATCTAATTTCAAAAGAATAAATTTACCTGGTTGTCTTCAGCAGTTTCCCTCCCTTTCCCTTCATATGAAAGCTCAAACAGCCCTCATATCAGTTACCATAAGACATCACATTTCCTATCATGTCCTCCTCAGTGAATTTCTGGGTGTTGCTTAGAAATCAATCCATGATACATTAATATGTTCTAGTCATTTTGCTTCTCATTAACTCTGCCAGCCATTTTGCTTTGGGAACGCTACTCCACTCCTGGATAGTCCTTTCATGCTCTTTCTTAAATGTTTTTCTTTGGACTGATGAAAGTTTCTCCTGCCTTGCTCTTAGGTTCAACTTACCTCCTTCACTCATTCCCAAAGGTGAACAACTTCAAGCTACCATTTCAACTGGAAGAGCTACTGAAGATTTTGTCAAGGCTTCAAAACCTCCAGAGACCTTTCTCTTAGGTGAGGGTAAAGGTCAGAGAGCATAAGATTCCCAGTTTCTAAGGAGTCTTTATGAAAGAAAAGTGTTTCCCATGCCTACTACAAATTGTCTAGGATTGTGGGACCAATACTAATATTTGGGAGAAAGTAGATCTGCATTTGTCTCCCAATGTAAATCTCAGGGAACAAAGTTATTATTTATTCTGGTTATAGATAAAAATCAATTGGCATAGCTTTGTTGGTACTAGATCTGGCAAAGTGGGCAGGGCAAAGAGAGACACAGAGATAAGCGATATATAGTCCATAATTTGCAATCTTGTAGCAGAAGAAAATGTTTAGGAGATTACCTTTACTCAAAATGTATAGTTACATTTTAGAAGGGATTAATATCAATTCCCTCAATCTAGTCTCTGGGAAAATAGTCCTGACTGGACTTTATCTATAGGCAGTCCTGGGGTTATGAATAAGACAGATTGGAGTTGTATATTAGTTGGAACATCTACATTTACCAATTACCCGTAGTGTCTTCCATTAATAAGTGTGAGTCATATGTCAGTCAGATGTTTTTAATTCAAAGACTTAATATAATAGCCTCCATACATAAGTGTGAGTTGTATGTAATCAGATATTTGTACCTCTGAGACCTCTTGATGTCAGCCCATCTTTTTTAGGAATCTTGGTCTGTAAGGGTCTTATGATGACTGAGGGTCTCCTATGCTAGGATTGTCCTTATATCTCCCCCAGTTTGCTACTGTGACTCAAGAGGTCCTGAGAATATGCTTATGCTATGACCTGGCTCTAAGTCTGTCATTAACTTTGAACTTTTTCATGATGTTTCTGAACTGTGGTCTTTTATGATGCCTCATTGCCATAGCATCTTCCCTGGAAAGAGCATTGGGACAAAACAATAAACATATCTTCTGTCTGATAAGATCATTTGAGTTCTTAATTAGAAAGGACAAAAGAACTATACTTATCTTACCTTTGACTTCCTACTTTATATTCCAACCACACCAAACATTTTGTTTAACTCAAACACATAGTAATCTTTCACATATCTATATATTTACTTGGATTACCATCTTCTTCCCCAAACTCTTTTATTATTACCAAAAAGATTCCATGCAACCTAGGCCTTACTCATAGGCTGAAAAATTATCTCATACCACTCTCCCTCTCAATCACTATATGGCAAGTGAAGTTTTTTTTTTTTTTTTTTTTTTTTTTTTAATTCCTTCCTGTGAGCCTACCAAGCTCATGCATTTTTATGGGCCTTTGAGCTAACTATTTCCTTTTCTTAGATTGCTATTACATTACCACTTAAAGTTTTATATATATATATATATATTTTCAACCTCTCTGACTAGAATATAAATTTGATAAGGTCTAAGACTTTTATCTTGATTGTCCAGTGTAGTGCCTAGAGCATAGTAAGTGTTCAATAAACATGTTTTAAATTAACATGACTGTTTCTATAATTTTTAAGCGAAGAACTAGAGTGCACAGGCTATATAGATGCCATACTTGCACACTAATTTACTGCTAGGGGACAGTGATGGAGATGTAGGGGTGACAGCCATAGTCCAAGAATTATGTTGAAATCTCAAGCTTCCAATCTCTGACCTTTGTTCTAATCTATTTGTCTCATAGTAGCCAAAGTGAACTTTCTGTTTTTATTTTACCAACTTTATTGATGTATAATCAACAAATACAAATGTATACATTTGATGGGCATAAGGTGATTATTTGATATACATGATTTGTTTATAATAAACATTAACACAAATTAGTGACAATTTTGTGCATACAATTTCTGACAATTAAATGTGTGAACTTACATTGGCAGCACTGTACAAACAAATTGGTGACGTTTCATAACCTTGGTATATCAGTGTCTCACAGCTGTACTAATGTCCATGTGCAGTGGTATCTTGCTGAGAGGTGTTCCTTATTGTTGTTGTATGTTTTTGTGTGCCATACAATGACAGCTGTGATGGTCATTTCAGAAAAAAAATTCAAAAATTGTCTTGAAGGGTGGACTAAGTGCTGGCATAGAGCATAGCTTCCCAAGAAGAGTACTTTGATGGTGGTCATATTTATATTCAGCAGTAACATAAATAGCACTTTTTCTAGAATGAGTTCATAAACTTAGTTGTCAAGCCTTGTATGTGGTAAGGACAAAAAACGTCCTCTGTTTGCAAATTGCAAATAAACAATACTGAAATATTAACTGAATTGCCAAGCTATACATTAGATACTAGAATCTACTCATCTTATAAATGAAAATTCATACCCCTTGACTAACACCTCCAAATTTTCTTCACACTCCAGTTGCTTAATGCCAAAATTATACTCTCTTCTTTTATTAATTTGACTTTTTATAGTATAAATGTTTTATTTAAAAATAAAATATACAACCAGAGATTAAATAACTGCCTTAATAGTAAGGCCATTTTTAAAGTAATAGCACATTATGTTTTCAAAGGGTGCTTCATCATACTCTGATGCTGAAAATATAAGTTGGAACAATATTTCTGGAGAGAAATTTGTAATACAAACCAAAGATCTCAAAACATGCATATATGTTCACCTGGTAATTCTACATCTAGGAATTAATCCTAGGAAAATGATTAAGAATGCATGCAAAGATTTAGCTACAAAGCTATTCTTTGTATTTTTGTTTCTGTCAAATAACCTAAATATTAAATAATAAGTAGCAGGTTACATAAATTATTGTAGATTCATATAATAAAATATTCATCACTCATTAACAAAAATATGGAAGTTTATTGATGTAAAAGGGTGCTTACAACTTCTTTGAAAGAATGAAAGACAAAGGCAGATCACAAAACCATATTACAGAATTATCCCTACTTTTATAAATCTAAGTCTATAGATCCTATCATTTCACCTGTCCCTGACCCACAATCAGTTACCTGCTTTGTAGAAGGGAATGAGGCTAGATGTAAAGTGTGATTTCCCCAAAGCAATTTAGTAAATTGGGATGTGCCATTCTCACTGCCTTCAATGGCCTTCTCTTCCCTATACGAGAAATTCCACTTAGGAGCATCATTCCTTCTTTATTACACTGTGGGTGCTAGTGTAAATTGCTCAATTAGAGAGTTATTTGGCAATATTTACCACTTTTTAAATGTGAATGGTTTTTGGCACTAATCTGCTTCTAGAAATTTATACTTCTATAAATGCCCAAAGATATATGTACTAGAAGGTTTATTATAATATTTCACATAATACCGAAAAATAAAATTGAAATTTACACACCAATGAAGAGGGTTAATTTAAATAAATTATGGTACATCCAATGAAATTATACATGGCCATTAAAATAAGAAACCTTGTCCTGCTTTGGGTCTTTTGGGGGAGGTAACAGCCATTCAGGGTGAGAGACTTCCCATCTGTGCACCATGGCTCAATTTGTCCATAATGTGGTGGAAAAGGCCCAGGCATTGGTAAATACATGGATATGACATATTTTTTCTACTACACATTTTTTCCAACTTCAGATTAATATGAGGGTACACACGATTAGGTTACATTGTTTGCATTTGTTAGATAATATCTCTGTTGTAGTTATGCCCCTCACCAAGAAGGTGTGCAATATATCCTTACTTACATTGTGTCCATTAGTTGGAAACACACCAACTCCCCTCCCTCTTTCCCTCTTCTCACTACCTGCTTCCAGCACCCTTAAATTTAATTACTTTGAGGTTTGTTTTTTTTTTTTCTTGTGAGGGAATATTTTAGTTCATCTACTGGTTTCATATTAGTATTGAGTTTATTGGATATTTGCTTTTCCATTCTTGTGATATTTTACTAAAGAGAATGTGCTGCAACTCCATCTAGATTACTAGAAAAGATATAAAATCTTCATCTTTTTATGGCTCAGTGGTAAACATATATCACAATTGGTTCATTCATTCATGGGTTGATGGACACTTGAGTTGTTTTCACACCTTGGTGATTATAAATTGACCTATGATAAACAATCTAGTACAAAGATCCTTATGATAAAAGGATTTTTTATTCTTCTAGGTAGATGACTAGTAATGATATGAAGGATCAAATGGAAGGTCTATATGAAGTGCTTTGATGAGTCTACATATTTCTTTCCAAAGACGCTGTATTTGTTTGAAATCCCAGGAGCAGTATAAAAGTGTTCCTTCCTCTTTACATCCATTCCAGCATCTTCAGCTTTGGGACCTTGTAATGTGGGCTATTTTCCTTAGTGTTAGGTGATATCTCAAGGTGATTTTGATTTGCATTTTCTGATGATTAGGGTTGATAACAGTTTTTATATGTTGGTCAGTGGTTTGTCTTCCTCAGAGAAGGTTATGTTCATGTTTCTCTTGAGATAGGATTGTTTGTTCTTTTTGTTGATTAATTTGAGTTCTCTGTAGATTCTGGTTATTAATCCTTTTTAGATAAGGAACATGCAAATATCTTGTCCCATTATGAAGCTTGCCTATTTCTTTTAATTATTATGTGTTTAGCTGTGTAAGAGCTTTTTAGGTTAATTAAATCACATTTATTTATTTTTGTTGTTATTGTTATTGCCAACACAATTTTCTTCATAAAGATCTTTCAATGGACGGAATTCATCAAGAGTTTTCCTACACTTTATTCTAGGTTTGTTTTTTTATCATTTCATGTTTTATATTTAAATATTTTATCCATCATAAATCAATTTTTTGTAAGTAGTAAAATGTGTAAGTCATGGGTCTGTCTTTTACACGTGGTTATCCAGATTTCTCATACCATTCTTTGACTAGAGATTCATATCCCCAGTGCATGCTTTTGTTTAGTTTATGAAAGTTCAGATGGTAGTAAGAGGCTGATTTCATTTTTTGATTTTATATTCTGTTCCATATGGCTATATCTCTATTTTTGTGCCAGTACAATGTTGTTTTGATTACTGTGGACCTGTAATATAACCTGAAGTCTGATAAAGTGATGCTTCCAGATTTGTTTTCATTACTAAGTATTTTCTAGGCTATTTGGTCTTATTTTTTTCTGGTTCAATACAAAACAAAGAACTATTTTTTCAAATAGTTCTCCAAAGTATGATATTGTCATTTTAATGTGTATTGCATTAAATCCATAGGTTATTTTGGATAGTGTAGACATTTTAACAATTTTTATTCTTCCCAGCCAAGAGCATGATGTATTCTTCCATTTGTTAATGTCTTCAGCTATTTATTTTCTTAGGGTGTTCATATTTCTCTTTGTTAAGATATTCTAGTTCTTTTCTTAGGTATATTCCTAGGTATTTCATTTTCTGTGATGTTACTGGGAAGAGTATTGTGGCCTTGATTTGCTTCTCGACTTGGCTGTTATTGGCATATATGAAGGCTACTATTTGGAGGACATTATTATTATTATTACTATTATTAGCCAGGGTTGGGTTTGAACTCACCACCTCCAGATATGGGGCCAGTGCCCTACCTTTTTGAGCCATAGGCACCACCCATGGAGGACATTGCTTTGATACTCCATGACATTACTCCTTTTCTTGATAACTTCCAGGAGTCTTATGGTTGAACCTATGGGTTTTTTAAGTATAAGATTATTTTAGCAGCATGGAGTGACAGTTTGACCTCCTCTGCTCCCATTTGGATTCCCTTAAAAATCTTTATTTCATTCGGCTACATTGGCTAGAACTTCCAGCACTATGTTGAACAGTTCTGGTGACAGAAGACATCCTTGTCTGGACCCAGTTCTAAATGGAAATGCTTTCATCTTTGCTCCATCCAGGATGATATTGTCTGTAGGTTTGCTGTAGATGGCTTCTGTCAGTTTTAAAAATGTGCCATCTATGGCTATTTTATTGATTGTTATTGTTAGAAAAGGATTCTAACTTTTTTGAATGCTTTTTTTCTGAATTTTTTCAGAAGATCATATGGTAGTTGTTTTTTGCTTTTATGTATGTGGTGAATTACATTTATGGATTTGTGTATGTTAAACCAACCCTTAATCCCTGGGATAAAGTCTACTTTCCCAGTGTTTTGAAATAGGCTCTACATATAGTTATAAACTCTTTTTGGAAAGCTTGACAGAATTCCGTTGTGAAGGCGTCTGTTTTAGAACTTTTTTACTTGGAGATTTTTTTTTCAATTTCTATGCTTGATATTGGTCTGTTCAAGAGATGTATATCTTCCTGAGAACATCTTCAGAGGTTGTGTGATTCCAGGTATCATGTATTTTATTCATTTCTAGGGTCAATTATTTGATTTCCATTTGGTGGCTTTCTAATTTCTCTTCAATTCCCTTCATTGTTTTTACCATTCATACTTTAAATTCCCTTTCTGGCATTTCCTGAATTTCTTTATAGGTGGGATCCTCTGTGGTAGCTGCCTCATGATCCCTTAGGGTGCTTGATATATTCTGGTATTTCATAGGGCCAGCGTTATTTTGTTGGTTCCTTCTCACGTGTTTTTTTTTTTTTTTCTTGTTCACATCATCCAATACTTTTTCCTCTTGCTTCTTCCTTCTTAATTTTCTTTGTCTCTGTGCTTGGGTGTTAGAGTGGCCTTTTAGTACAGGGGCAAAAACAAGAGAATAGGAGATGAGTACAGAGTAAGATGTGAGAAAAGAGAAAAAAAAAACATGGATGAAAGAAAAAAACATGAAAAAAGAGAGAAGAAATACAGAAAGAGAAAAGCAACAATAATAGTGATGTTCAGCATGGCATATTGTGCCAAACCCTCAATACCAAGGCTCTGGGACACTGAGGATGGTGGGTCCCCTGAGGTTAAGTACTCCTTTCAAGTATGAGCAAAAATAATTCCCTGCCTCTACGAAATATAAAAAGAAATCAGCAGTGTGTTATGTTTTTTGGGGGGGCTACCAATGCAGTTCTTCAGAAAACCAAATCTACAGGGATGCCCTAGCCCAGGATTTCAAGGTGTACTTAAGCCAGATCAATGCCATGACACCCAATCCCAGGCCTCAGAACAAGGCTCTGTCACATAAAGAAAACGCAGAATGAAATAGAACAAAACAGACCAGGAAAAAAGAGGAATTTCTGGGTTGTCTTCTGAGACTTTCATGGGTGAAAGATGAAAAAAGTGGGAAAGTATCTACAAAAAGAAAGAAAAGAAAGAAATAGAAAAGAAAGAAAGGCAGAAAACCATAACAAAGATAGAAATTTGACATTGAAGAAAATAAAGATAGATACAATAAAAGAATAACAAAACAAAAGTTAAAAAAATAAAAAAATATATTGCAGTATATACCCTAGATATCAGATGACACTGAGGGGTTAGGATATATAAAACAAGCACATTGTTTCTGCTATGTATGATGGGGCAGGGAGCCACTGTGGAGTTGCTGTGGAGACCCAGTGTTCTTTCTTTCTCTCTCTCTCTCTCTCTCTCTCTCCCTCCCTCTCTCTCTCTCTCTTTTTGAGACAGCCTCATTTTGTCACCCTGAGTAGAGTTTTATGGAGTCATATCTCACGGAGACCTCAAACTCTTGGGCTCAAACAATTCTCTTGCCTAAGGTTCCCAAGTAGCTAGGACTAAGGTACCCACCACAACGCCTGGTTATTTTTGGAGATGGGGTCTTGCTCTCTCTCAGGCTGATCTTAAAGTCCTGGGTCAGGCAATCCATACCCTTTGGCCTCCCAGAGTGCTAGGATTACAGATATGAACCACTGTGCCCAGCCTACCGTATTGTCTTCCAAATTTATTTGACTTCAATCAGGGCATGGTCACTTAACTAGTGTCTAATCCCCACATTTGGGAGCCTGAAACTGTTACCAGACTTATTGGGAGACATGCTTTGACCTTCCAAACAGTACCCCTTGGCCACAAAGGGGTCTGCATGGGGGTACAGGACCTGTCCAACTTGCCCCAAGGGTGGGTGCAAGAGCTCAGCATGAATCCCAGATCGGGGCCGCTTGCTGGGGCCCTATGGGCTGTTACTCTCTGGCAGCACTATTACAATGGTTGTGCCCTGCCATTGGCCTAGCTTTCCTGGAATTCAAACTCACCTGGTGGTTCAAACCTGGCCACCAGTGCCATTCAAGTTCATTTGCTTTGTCAGCCGCCCCCTAACCAAGACTACTCCAGCAAGTTCCCAAGTTCACTAAAACAGCAGGAAAAGTCTTCCATGTCTATAGCCCTCTGCCAAAACATCAGCAGGACTCTGCGTGCACCCAATCACCTGTCTTCTATGCCAGTCTTACACTGCTCCTGACCTCCTCCTCAGCTCCTACAGTCCCCTGCTATCTAACTGTGCCCTTGGAACGATGTTTCTGGATGAGACAATCCAGCCAGAGGTGGATGGAGTTCATTTTCCCTGATATTCTCATGAGCAGCTGGTGAGGCTGTGTCTTTAAGAATCTGTCTTAGAACTCCTCCCTTGACATATTTTTTTTTCATTCCATATATAAATGAAACCGTACAGTACTTATTTTTATGTGTATGGCTTATTTCAATTAATATAATGTCCATGAGATTTATCCATGGTGTCACAAATCGCAGGATTTTCTTTTTAGTGGTAATATTCCATTATATCATAAATTTTCTTTGTCTGTCAACAGACACATAGATTTTTGATATCTTGCCTATTGCAAATAATGTTGCAAATAACACGAAGGTATAAATATCCCTTTAAGATACTAATCTCATTTCCTGTGGAAGTAAACCCAGAAGTGGGATTGCTGAACTACATGGCTATTCTACTTCTAATTTTTGAAAGAAACAACATACTCTTCCATAATGGCTGTACTAATCGACATTCCCTCCCACAGTACACAAGGGTTTCCTTTTCTCCATATCCTCAGAAACACATTTTTTTTTAAGGTCATGCCATTCTAGCAGGTGTGAAGTGATATCTCATTTTGCTTTATTTTTTTTTATTGAGATAGAGTCTCACTTTCACCCATGGTGGACTGCTGTGTCATCATAGATCACAGCATCCTCAATCTCTTGAGTGATTCTTTTGCCTCAGCATCCCTAGTAGCTGAGACTAGAGATGCCTGTCACAATGTGAGACTAACATTTTCTTCTTATTTGCATTTTTTAAATTTTAGATTGATACAAGTGTACAAATAATTTGGTTACATTGTTTGCATTTATTAAGTAAAGTTCAAGTTGTAATTGAGCACTTCACCCAGGAGGTATGCCATACACCCCTACATTATGTCCATTAGGGGAGAGCTTACCATATTCCCTCCCTCCTTCATTCTAAACCCTCCTTACATTCCCCACTTGAGTGTAGTTGTGTTTTTCTCACATGTGGAGGTGAAGCTGTCTATCTCTTGTTTTCTTATTAGTAATAAGTACATTGGATAATTTCTATTGCAGTTCTTATGATACTTTATTTAAAGGATGTTCTCCAAATCCATCCAGGTAAACAAAAATATGTAAAACCTCCATCCTTTTATGGCTGAATAGTATTCTGTGATATACATATACATAATTTATTTTTTCATTTGTGAGTTAATGGGCACTTGAGTTGTTTCCACATCTTTGCATTTGTGAATTGAGCTTTGATAAGTATTTGAGAACAAATGACTTTATTATATATATATATATATATATATATATTCTGCTAGGTTAACACCTAGTACTGGATTGCAGGGGCAAATGGAAGATCTATATTTAGCTCTTTGAGCATTCTACATATTTCTTTCAAAAAAGACTGCATTAGTTTGCAATCCCACCAACAGTGTGTAAGTGTTCCCTTCTCTCCACATCCACACTGGCATCTGAAGTTTTGGGACTTTATGATGTGGGCTATTGTCACTGGAGTTAGGTTATATCTCAAGATCATTTTGATTTGCATTTTTCTGATGATTAGGGATGATGAATATTTTTTCCTGTGTTTATTGTCCATTCATCTATCTTGTTAGAAGAAGGTTCTGTTTTTGTCTTTTGCCCAATGATAAGTGAGATTGTTTAATAAATGGTATTTGGAGAACTGGTCAGCTACATGCAAAAGGCCAAGCCTACTCCTCTATCCTCTTACAAAAATCGACTCTTCTTGAATAAAAGATGTAAGTCTAAGAAACAAAACAATAAAAATTCTAGAAGAAAGTGTGGGAAAAACTCTTGATGATATCGACTAGGGGAAAATTTTCCTGAAGAAGACACCATTGGTAATCTCAACAACACCAAAAATAAATAAATGTGACCTGATCAAGCTAACAAGCTTCTGCACAGCTAAAGACACAAAAATTAAACCCAATAGGCAACCTTCAGAATGGGAGAAGATATTTGCATGCTATGAATCTGCAAAAGAAGTAATAAACCAGAATCTACAGGGAACTCAAACAAATCAGTGAGATAAGTGATTTGCATTTTTTGATGATGGGTGATGCTGAACACCTTCTTATATACAAGGGAACCATTTCTATATATTCTTTGGAAAATATATATCCAGATCCTTTCTTTATTTTAAAAACAGTTTGGTTGTCTATTTGTTTGTTTATTTATATATTTTTGCTATATTATTTTGTTAACTGAGCTTTTAGTATCACATTAAAAAAAAATCATTTGCCAAGATCAGTGTCAATGAGATTTTTCCTATGTTTTCTTCCAAGAGAGTTATGATTTTAAGTTCTACATTTACATCTTTAATTCACTTTGAGTGGATTACTGTATGTGCCACAAAGGTCTAATTTCATAACTTTGCTTATGGATATTTAGTTTCCATAGCATTATTTAATGAACATACTAGCTTTTCCCTATTCTGTATTTTTGACTTCCTTGTCAAAATTTATTGACCATACACATGTGGTTTCATTTCTGGGATCTTGATTCTGTTGGCTTATGTGTCTATTTTTATACCAGTAATATATTGTTTTGATTACAGTAGTTATGTAATATAGCTGGAAATCAGTAAATGTGATGCCTCTAGCTTTCTTTTTATTTTTTAAAATTGCATGGCTATTCAGGATCTTTTCTTCTTCAGTATAAATTTTAGAATAATAGTTTCTATTTGTGTGAAAATGTCATTCAAATTTTAATAAGGGTTGCATTGAATCTATAGATCAATCATGTTGTGTAATATGAAACTTTTAACAACGTTAAGTCTCCTAATCTATGAACATGGGGTATCTTCGAATTTCTTTTTTCTTTCATAATGACTTCCATAAACGTTTTATGATTTTCAGCACACAAATTTTTCATTTCCTTCACTAATTTTATTTTTAAATATTTTCCCTTTTGATACTTCTGTAAGTGCAATTACATTTTTAATTTAATATTTAAGTATTCTATTGGTAGTGCATGGAAACACAATTGATTTTTGAATGTTAATATTGTATACTACAATTTTACTAAATATTTTTTATTAGGTCTAACTGTATATTTTTTTTGACACAGAGTCTCACCCAGTCACCCTGGGGTGGAGCGCCATGGCATAGCTCATGGCAACCTCAAAATTTGGGGCTCAAGTGATTCTCTTGCCTCAACCTCCCAGGCACTCACCACAACACTGCACTATTTTTAGAGATGGGGTCTTACTCTTGCTTAGGCTGGTCTCAAACTTCTTGGAACAAGCACTCTGCCTGCCTTGACTTTCCAGAGTGTGGGATTACAGGCATGAGCCACCATGCCTGGCCTGGGTCTAACTTTTTGGTGTTGTTTTTATGGTTTTCTATGTATAACAGCATGTCTTCTGCAATCAGAGAAAATTTTACTTTTTCATTTCCAACATAGGGGCATTTTAAATTATTTATTTTACCCAGTTGCTCTGTATATGATGTGCAGTTCAATGCTGAATATAAATCACAAGTGTGGGCATCCTTTCTTAATCTAATTCTTAAAAAAAATAAAGATTTCAAGCTAATATGACCTTTTTAGAAAGAAGTTCAGAGAACATTCAAGGAACTGAAAGTAGACCTACCATTTGATCCTGCAATTCCTCAATTCCTCTACTAGGTATATACCCAAATGATCAAAAATTATTTTACAACAAAGATTTTTGTATCAGAATGTTTATAGAAGCCCAATTCATAATTGCTAAGACATGGAAACAGCCCAAGTGCCCACCGACCCATGAATGGATTAACAAATTGTGGTATATGTACACCATGTTTACCTGGATGGAGCTGGAACATATTTTTCTTAGTAAAGTATATCAACAATGGTGATAAAAGTATACAATGTACTCAATACTACTATGAAATTAATATATAATCACCCACACATTCATATGAATGGCAAAACATAACTATAGTCCAGAACGTAGAAGGGAAGAGGAGAGAGAGGGGATGAGAGGGGAGATATGGGAGGAGGGAGGGTATTTGGGGAAACCTCACCTAATGTGCATGATGCAATGGTACATTTCAAAACTATTAAGAAATTAGTGTAATTGTGATGGATGTGTTACTTCATTCACTATAAACATTTCACATTGTATATCAAAGTAGTACACTAAACCCCATAAACACATCAATATACAAAGTTATGATTTAATAAATAATAATAATAAAGAAAATTCATTAATATCTAACTCTAATAAAAGCAGGGGGTTTCATGTGCAAAAAAAGATTTCGGCTTTTTTGAATTTTCTAATATTTTGTTATTTCAAAACATTGAGTGTATACAGATGTTTTTGTTACATGGACGGATTTTATAAGGCTGAAGTCAGGGCTTTCGGTGTGCCTACCACCAGGACAGTGCTCCTTGTACCCAATAGGTAAGTTTTTACCCCTCACTCTTCCATGGACCCCATTCTTAGATTCCAATGTCCTTTATGTCCTTTAGTGCCCTGTGAATTCATCATTTAGCTCCTATTTATTAGTGAAAACATGTGGTGTTCATTTTTCCATTCCTGGAAATTTTATGGGGTGAATCTTTTAAAAGAAGATGTTTCTCCTAAATAAATGTTTCCTTTTCCTTTTTTTTTAATTTTTACAATCATCCCAGTGATATTTCAGATTTACAATTCTTCTTTGGCACCTTGTCTTAGATCCTGCAAAGGAGGATGGCATGAATGACTTTATAAATGCTGTCGTTATCATTCAGAGGAAGACTAGACCATATTAACAATAGTGACAACACAAGGTGAGAACTTGTTACATTTGATGACCCATAGATCCACTACTTCATGGTTTGTCACTTCAAAAGATTAAAAATAAACACTTTTAATGAGAGAAAATGGGTGTGAAGCATCGTGTTAGGCCTTTGGAGGATACAAAGACAAACAAGTCACCAACATGGCCTTAGGAGGTAAAATTTTTTTTAATAATTATAAGCACTTGAGGAGATGGAGCAAGATGGCAGCCAAGTAACAACTTCTTTGCAACTGGGCATGGTGAGATTGGGGAGAGAAGACTCCAGGCACCACTGGCTTGTGGGCTCTGCCCAGAAACAGCCCTTAGACAGTCAGTGGGAGATTTCTGGACCCCGGGAGGAAGACAAAAGAAGTGGAGAAGTGAAAAATGGTTGCATTCAGTCTGAGGTGGTGGTGGCAACAGTGACTGTAGCTACAGGAACAGTAAGATTGTAGACAGGAAAGGCCTTCCTTGTGGGTTGTTTTCTTTCTTGGAACTTGGGCACTTGGTTGAGCTACCTTGGGAGAATTTGGGAGAAAGTGCAAGTGATTTTGAGCAGTGTCCAGAGTCCAGGAGTGAGCCACCAGGCTGATAAAGAGCTTTCTTTGTTTGGTTGCAGACTGACACAACCACTGTGGGAGATCTGCCCTGCATGCTATGCTCTCAGGGTCCCAAAGTGAGACTCATGCTGGGAAAACATAGGCAAGTGACTTTGAAAAGTGCCCAGAGGCCAAGCCTGAGACAATGGGGAAGAGCAGGGATTTCATTGTTCAGCATTAGGAGAGCTGCCATGCAGCCTTGATCCTCAGGGGCATACAGTGAGAATGGTTTGGTGTGCCTTTGTAAGTGAGCAACCACTTCAGCAGAGATTCCAGCAACATATGCTTTCTTGGGAAATCCCCTCCTTAACCAAGGGTCATGGCTTAAAGTGTCTTTTAAGCAGGCTGAGGGGAGATTCAGGCTCTCTACCCTGTGGGGTTAGAGGACAAAGTAGACAGCAGAGGCCTCCAGTCTCTATCTTATATAGCTGTATCAGCATTGTGATTAGCGTCTCTTACCCCAGAAGATCACCTGTTGCCCATGCAATATTCAGCAAGATATATATTGCTTTTTTTTATTAGATCATAACTGTGTACATTACTACATTTATGGGGTACAATGTGCTGATTTTATATACAATTTGGAATGCTTACATCAAAGTAGTTAACATAGCCTTCACCTCACTTAGTTAATGATTGTGTTAAGACATTTATATTATATATATGTATTATCTTAATATATTTGAAATGTACCCTTGCAATATGCACAGTAAGTGAGATCCCACTGATTACCCTTCCTCCACCCAGCCACCTCCCTCCTCTTCCCTTCCACTCCTTTTCTTGCTTTCTTTTTGGGCTATAATTGTGTTTTATCATTCATATTAATGTGTGAGTGATTATATATCAGTTTCATAATAGTACTAAGTACATTGGGTATTTTTTCTTCCATTCTTGAGATACTTTGCTAAGAATACGATGCAGCTCCATCTAGGTAAATATAAAATAGGTAGAGTTTCCATCTTTTTATGGCTGCATAATATACCATAGTATACATATACCACAGTTTTTTTTTTTTTTTTTTTGAAGTTTTTGGCTAGGGCTGGGTTTGAACCCACCACCTCCAGCATATGGGGCCAGCGCCTTACTCCTTTGAGCCACAGGCACTGCAACAATTTGTTAATCCATTCATGGGCCAAAGGGCACCTGGGTTGTGTCCATGACTTGGCAATTATGAATTGGGTGCAATAAACATTCTTGTGCAAATGTCTTTTTTGTAAAATGAATTTTGATCATTGGAATATATACCTAGTATAGGAATTGCAAGACTGAATGGCAGGTCTACTTTTAGTTCCCTAAGGGTTTTCCAAACTTCTTTCCAGAAGAGATATACTACCTTGCTTTCCCACCAGCAGGACAGAAGTGTTCCCTTCTCTACACATCCGCACTAACATCTGTAGTTTTGGGATTTTGTTATGTGGGCAAATCTGGCAAAGGTTTGTTAACTAGAATATACAGAGAATTCAAACTAATTAATAAGAAAATAAAAAGTGATCCCATCATTGTGGGCAAGAGACTTGAACAGAAGCTTTTCTTAAGACAGGCATCTTAACACAGTAACTAAGAAAATACATAAAGGCTATGTTAACCAGTTTGATGAAAATATTTCAAATTGTATATGAAAACATCACATTGTACCCCATGGTTACATTAATGTACACAGCTATCATTTAATTAAAAAAATTAAAAAAGAAGACAGGCACATGACCTACAAACACATGAAAAAAATGCTCATCATCTTTAGTCATCAGGAATGCAAATCTAAACCACTTTGAGATATTGCTTTGGGTTTTTTTTTGTTTGTTTGTTTTTAGCCAGGGCTGGGTTTGAACCCACCAACTCTGGCACATGGGGCTGGTGCCCTACTCCTTTGAGCAAAAGGCGCTGCCCCACTTTGGGTTTTTTTCTTTCTTTGTTTATTTCAAATTTTCTGTCTAGACTTTTCTTATTTTTTCCTCATTTTTCTAGGGTAAATATAATTTTTCATTGTTGTCTTCTTTAATAATAACTTCATTTTTGCTAGTTTTTCTGCCTGTGTTATTTTTTTCCTCAATTTTAACCTGTACTTTTTTTGTTTGTTTTGGTTTGATCTATAGTATTTTTGTTTTTCTTCTCTATTTGGTGTAGGTAAGGTACTGTGTCTGCTCAGGTTGGCAAAGATCTACCGACCTCATGGGAACCACTCCACCCAGTGCCCCCAGAGGTTGGATGTATTTAAAGTGTGGGTCTAAGTACCCTACTTTACACTTCTATTACTTCTATCTCCCTATTTCTGCCCCTCTATTTTTTGTCAATCTTCCCTTTTACTCACCTCCTCTCCTGTAGCTTTTTTCATTTTTTTATATATTTTTTCCCTTCTTGCTCATCACTCTTCTCATCCTTTTAGTACTGTAAAAAAGGATACATCAACACCCTAGATTAGAGACAGGGTAACTTAAAGAGCAAGAGGAAGTTAAAGAAAAATTAGGGCAAGGAAACAGGCAAAAGAAAACACTTATGAGGAAAACACAGCAGAAAAATCCTGGAAACATGAAAAGCCAGAACAGAGCAACCTCACCCAAGGGACTATGGGGCAGCTGCTGCAGAGCATTCCACATATAAAGAAATATTAGAAATAAAAGAACGGTAGTTTAAAATATAGATGATAAAAACACTGAAGGAAATTGCTGAGAAGTGGGAAATAATGAAAAGGAAATGGAAAAAAAAGAATCAATTAAGAGACTAATGATATGAAGAATATAGAAAGGATATAGGAGAGCTAAAGGAATTGAAGCAGTTAATGAGGAAACTTAAAGGGGCAGTAGAAAGTATGAATAACAAATTAAACCATGTAGAAAAAAGTATCTCAGAGGTAAAGGACAAAGGTCTTAAGCTAACTCAGATAGTTAAAACATCAGAGAAAAAGAGAGAGAAAGAAGAATGTTCACTGATAGACTTATGGGACTTCATGAAGCATTCAAAAACACGAGTTATAGGTACCCCAAAAGAGGAATAAAGATGCCCCAAAGGAATGGAAGCCATAGTGAAGAATATTATAAATTCTCATTATAAATGAAAATTTAAGTTATAATTTAAATTTCATTATAAATGAAAATTACCCAAATATCGCCAATGATTCTGACACACTCCTTTCACAAGGATATCAAACCCCAGGTTGTCTCAACTCAAATTGAGCTTCTTCAAGACACAATGCAATGAACCTCTCCAATATAAAGAAATAGAAAATATTTTGCAGGCACAAGGAGTTAGCGCCAAATGACCTATGTGTTCAAATCCATCAGGGTGACTACAGACCTCTCAAATGAAACTTATCAAGCCTGAAGGCAAAAGTCATCTATCTTTAATCTACTTAAAACAATTTCCAGCCCAGAATTCTATATCTTGCTAAGCTAAGCTCTAAAGCTGATGAAGAAATCAAATCTTTCACTAATATGCAAACATTGAGAAAGTTTGTCAAAACAGGACCAGCTCTGCAGGTAATATTTTTACCTGTGCTACATGCTGACCATCAGAATGGAGTGCAGGCAAAGTGAGCACTCAGAAACTAAAGGATAAAACCTAGCTTCTACAATGATGCAAAAGATGAAACTAAGCAATGGACTTTCACAAAATAAGATGACTAGAATGCCACACTTATCAATTCTCAGTAAATGTTAATGGCTTGAATTCTGCACTAAAAAGTCATAGACTGGTTGATTGGATAAAAAAACACAAGCCATCCAGTTGCTGTTTGAAGGAAACACACCTAGCCTCAAAGGACAAATTAAAACTGAGAGTTAAAGGATGGAAGATAATTTTCCAGGCAAACGGAATTCAGAAGGAAAGAGGGGTTGCAAACTTATTTTCAGATACAAGTGGATTTAAAATAATTAAAGTAAAAAAAGACAATGATGGACACTTCATGTTGGTAAAGTGAAAAATACAACGAGAAGACATTTCAATTCTAAATATTTATACACTATACTTAAATGCTCCCAGATTCCTGAAACAGGCCTTAATTAGTCTGAGCAATATGATATCCTATAACACTGTAATAGCAGGGGACTTTAACACTCCTATCACAAGGATGGATGGGTCATCAAAATGGAAACTAAGCAAAGATACAAGGAACTTAAATGCAACCCTAAAACAACTGTGCTTGATAGACATATATAGAACACTCCATCCCAAAGATAAAGAATATACATTGTTCTCATGGGCCCATGGAACATCTCCAAAATTGATCATATCCTAGGACACAAAACAAACCTTGACAGAATCAAAACAACTGAAATTTTACTTTGTATCTTCTCTGAATACAAGGCATTGAAGATGGAACTCAACTCCAATAAAAAAAATCAATCCCACACAAAGGAATGGAAATTAAACAACCTCATGCTGAATGACAGTTGAGTGCAGGAAGAGCTAAAAGAGTAATTTGTTAACTTCCTTGAGCATAAAAACAATGAAGACACAAGCTACCAAAACCTGTGGGGTATGGCAAAAGCAGTCCTGAGAGGACAATTTATCACTTTAGATGTCTACATCTGAAAAACAGAAAAAGAGCCCATCAACAAACACACAAATCATCTTGTGGAACTGGAAAAAGAAGAACAATCTAAGCCTAAACCCAGCAGAAGCAAAGAAATACCCAAAATTAAATCATAGCTTAATGAAATTTAAAATAAAAGACTCATTCAGAAAAGTAATGAAACAAGGACTTGGTTTTAAAAAATGACTAAACTATTCCCTTTTCTCCACATCCATGCCAACATCTGTAGTTTGGGGATTTTGTTATGTGAGCCAATATTACTGGAGTTAGATGATATCTCGAAGTGGTTTTGATTTACACTTCTGCACTGCTGGTGGGAGTGCAAGCTAATATGTCCCTTTTGGAAGGAAGTATGGAGAATACTCAGGGATCTAAAAGTAGACCTGCCATTTAATCCTGAAATTTCTCTACTAGAGGGATATCCAAAAGACCAAAAATCACTTTATAACAAAGATATTTGCACCAGATTGTTCATTGAAGCTTAATTCATATTAGCCAAGTCATGGAGGAAGCCTAAGTGCTCATCGTCCCATGAATGGATTAATAAATTGTGGTATATGTATACCATGGAATATTATGTCACCTTAAAAAAAGATGGAAACTTTACCTCTTTTTGGTTTACATGGATGGAGTGGTAACATATCCTACTTAGTAAAGTATCTCAAGAATGGAAGAAACAATATCTAAAGTACTTATCACTATTATGAAACCAATTTAGAATCACTCACACTTTCATATGAAGAATGGATCACAACTATGGCCCAGGATGAAGGAGGAAGGCGGGGGATGGAAGGATAGGAGGGAGGTCAAATCACAGGAGGGTGAATAGTGGGATCACACCTATGGTGCATAATGCAAGGGTACTTGTCAGATCTGTTAAGTATAGAGTATAAATGCCTTAACACAATAATTAAGTACATGAGACAAGGTATATATTAACCAATGTGATGTAAATGCTCCTAATTCTATATGAAATCAGCACATTCTACCCCATAAATGCATTAATGTGTACATGATCTATGTGTTTATGATTTAACAAAAAGATAATAAAAATGACTAAAATAGATAAACCTTTGGCCAAACTAACTAGAAATCAAAAAGTAAAATCTGTAGTAACCTTGGTAAGAAACAATAAAGGGGAAATAAAAACAGATGCTACAGAGATATGAGAGATCATCTCTGAATACTACAGGAAACTCTATGACCAGACATTTGACAATGTGAAAGAAATGGATCAATATTTGGAATCACATGTTCTCCCTAGACTTAGGCAGGAAGAGGCAGGTCTCCTAAACAGATAAATTTCAAGCACTGAGATCAAAGAAACAATGAAAAATCTCCCAACAAAAACATCCCCAAGTACAGAAGACTTCACACCAGAATTCTATCAAACCTTCAAAGAACAGCTTATTCCCATACTGCATAAATTATTCCAAAAAATTGAGGAGGAAAGAATCTTCCCCAATACATTCTATGAAGCAAACATCACTTTGATAACAAAACCAGGAAAAGACCCAACTAAAAATAAGTTTAGTCCAATTTTACTAGTGAATATAGATGTATAAATTCTCAACAAGATCCTAGCCAATAGATTACAGCTTATCATCAAAAAAGTCATATATCATGATTAAGTAAGTTTCATCCTACTGATGCAAGGCTAGTTTAGCATATGCAAGTCTATGAACATAATCCACCACATGAACACGAGCAAAAACAAAGACCATGTAATCCTCTCAATAGATGAAGAAAAAGCATTAGATAAAATCAGATTCTTTTCTAATTAGAACACTGAAGATTATAGGCATAGGTGGCATATTTCTTAAACTGATCAAAGCCTTCTATGACAAACCCACAGGTGATATTTTACTGAATGGAGTAAAATTGATAGTTTTTCCACTTAGAAATAAATGGAATCAGATGAGGTTGTTCTCTATTTCCACTACTATACAACATGATGCTGAAAGTTCTAGCCAATACTATTAGTCAAGAGAAGAAAATAAAGGGCATCCAAATGGGAGTGAGGAAGTCAAACTTTCCCTCATTGCTGATGATATTATCTAATACTTACAGAACCCCAAAGACTCAACCACAAGATTCCTGGAAGTCATCAAAAAATATAGTAATGTCTCAGGACATAAAATCAATGTCAACAAGTCAGTAGCCTTTGTATAAGTCAATAATAGTGAAGATGAGAGGCTAATTAAGGACATAACTTCTTTCACAATAGCTTCAAAAACATAAAATACCTAGGAATATACCTAACAAAAGAGGCAAAGGACATCTATAAGGAAAATTATGAAACCCTAAGAAAAGAAATAGCAAAGGATATTAACAAATGGAAGAACATACCATGCTCATGGCTGGGAAGAATCAACATTGTTCAAATGTCTATACTTTCCAAAGCAATGTACAGATTCAATGCAATACCCATTAAAATATCAATCTTATACTTTTAAGATTTGGAAAAAGTAATTCTTCAATTTGTATGGAACCAGGAAAAAACCCTGGATCACATGTAAGATAATTTTCATGGCAGAACCAAGGCCAAAGTGGTCTGTAGCCAAATTAAATAGGGTAAAGTTTGTTTCTTGGTTTACTGCCAGGACCATGATCAATAATACAACCTGGGCATAGTTCTGCCTTCTCAAAATAATCCTCCTTGGTTTTGGATTCCACCAGGTTTCACTACCTTCTTTCTGAATTCTAAAGCTCCCACTAGGGTACTTTAATCCATAGATGACTGCCAAATTATTGTTGCTGTGGGGGAGATAGGAGTGTGAGTCTTCCTATTCTGTCATCTTGCTGACATCACTCCTGAAAAGTGAACTATTTAGAACATAAGTGTTTTGATGTCACTCCCCTTTTTAAACTATTCAGTGACATTATGTTACCCTTGGGATAAATTTATTTACTTTATTGAAAAAAGTTACTGAATGAAGTATTTGTTTTAATCCTAAATAACAAATTAATACAGTTTTAGAGGCTTAAATCAACATGTGTTATTAGTTCACATTTCTGTAGGTAAAAAGTCTAGGCATTTTGCCTAGACTGTTCAAAGTTTCACAAGGTGAAAATCAAGATGATAGTTTGGTTGAGTTCTTAACTGGAGGCTCTGGGAAGAAATTTACTTCCAAGCTCATTATTTTTCTTTCTTTTTTTTCTTTTTTCTAATTTATTTTTATTTTTTTTATTAAATAATAACTATGGAGGCAACAACAAGATGGCAGCCAAGTAGTAGCTTCTGTGTAACCGGGTGCAGTGAGAAGGGGGAGAGAAGATTTCAGGGATCTCTGGCCAGTGGGTTTTGTCCAGAGGCTGTCCTCTGGTGACCCAGGAAGTCAATGAGAGACTTTAGAACCCCACGAGGAGGTCAGAAGTGGTGGAAAACTGGCAAGTAGTGGGTGCCTGTTAGGAGGGTGCCTGCAGCTGTACCTATAGCAACAGCAAGACTGCAAGCAGGAAGAGCCTTGCCTGGGGGCTGTTTTGGTTTGTCTGGACTTGGACACTCCATTGAACTGCTTTGGGAGACCTGGGGCTGGTGTGCGGATGACTTTGGGTGCTGTCTGGGCCCCTGGACTGAGCCACTGAGCCAGTAAGGAGCTAATGCCGTTCAGCTGTGTGCTGCCCGCACAGTTTCTGTGGGGGAGCTGCTCCTGCAAGGTGCAGAGCGGGGATCAGCTTGGCGTCCTTGGGCAAATAATCTAGTGACTGAGCTGCCCAAAGGCAGGGGCTGTGACGCTGGGGGAGTGCGGAGATCCAGGCATTTGGCAGATTAACACCCTTGGCCCTCAGGGGCATTGAGGCAAACTGGATTTGGCCTATCGGATAAGGAGGCAGCCATGTCAGGAGAGATCCCAGGGATAAGTGATTTCCTTGGAAAGCTTCTGCTTGCCCTAGGCCCACGGCATGGAGGGTCTTTTAAGTGGGCCTATGAGACATTTGGACTCCTAAGCCTGGGGGATCTGTGAAACCAGTTAAGGCCTCTAGTTTCCATCTTGTATAGCTGTATCAATTTTGGGATTAACTTCTCACTCCTCAGAAGATCACCTGTTGCCCGGACAGTATTTACCAAGATATATATATATAT
>NW_003852601.1:1240340-1242500 GCF_000181295.1 Otolemur garnettii | reverse complement strand
AGTTACATGAAGGCTATGTTAACCAGTTTGATGGAAGTGTCTTGGATTATGTATGAAAACACCACACTGTACCCCCAAAGTGCATCAATGTACACAGTTACCATTCAATAAAAAAAAAAAAAAATTTCCTTTTACTCACCCCCTTCTTCTTTCTCTCTCTCTCTCTCTCTCTCTCTTTTATTTTTTAATATCTTTTCTCCCTTCTTGCTCCTCAATCTTCTCATCCTTCTGGTCTTATACCAAAAGGACTCATTAAAATTTTAGGCCAGTAACACAGTAACTTAGAATAAGACAAAGTGAAATGAAAATTAGGGTAAGGAAACAGATATAAGAAAGCACTTATGAAGAAGAATCAGCAGAAAAATCCTGGCAACATGAAATGCCAGTCCAGAGTAACCCCTTCTAGGGATCACAAGATAGCTACAGCAGAGAATTTCTCCTATAAGGAAATGTTAGAAATGACAGAAGGGGAATTTAGTATACATATGTTGAAAATAATGAAGGAAATTGCTGAGAAAGTGGAAAATAATCAAAAAACAATGAAAGAAATTGCTGAGAAAGTGGATAATAACCAGACAGAAATTCAAAAACAGAATCAAATAAGAGATCAATGCTAGGAAGAATACAGAAAGGACATAGCAGAGTTGAAGGAACTGAAGCAGTCAATCAGAGACATCAAAGACACAATAGAAAGTATCAGTAATAGATTAGATCATGCCAAAGAAAGAATCTCTGAGCTAGAAGACAAAGGCCTCAAGATAACCCAAATTGTTAAAGTGGCTGAAAAGAAGAGAGAAAAAGCAGAATGCTCATTGATAGAATTGTGGGATGTTATGAAGCATTCCAATATACAAGAGATAGGTATGTCTGAAGGGGAAGAAGAATTCTATATCCTGCTAAGTTAAGCTTCAAAATTAAAGGAGAATTTAAAACTTTTATTAATATGAAAACACTGAGGAAATTTGCCTCAACAAGACCAGCTTTACAAGAAATATTTCAACCTGTCCTACACAGTGACCAGCATCATGGACCTTCAGCAAAGTAATCACCCAGAAATTAAAGGACAGAACCTAGTTTTCACAATGAAGCAAATAACAAAACTAAGCAATGGACTTTCACAAAATAAGATGAATAGAATGTGACCACACTTGTGACTTATCTCAATAAACATCAACGGCTTGAACTCCCCACTGAAGAGGCATAGATTGACTGATTGGATTAAAAAACAGAAGCCATCTATTTGGTTTCTGCAGGAAACCCACCTCACATCGAAAGCCAAATTAAAACTCGGAGTTAAGGTTTGGAAATCAATTTTTTTAGGCAAATGGAAGTCAGAAGAAAAAAGGGGTTGCAATCTTATTTTCAGACACGTGGGTTTAAAGCAACTAAAGTTACAAAGGATAATGATGGGCACTTTATATTGGTCAAAGGAAAAATACAACAAGAAGACATTTCAATTCTAAGTATTTATGCACTTAATTTAAATGCTTCCAGATTCTTGAAACAGACCTTACTTAGTCTGAGCAACATAATATCTTATAACACCATAATAGCAGGAGACTTTAACTCCCCTCTCTCAGAGATGGACAGATCTTCTAAACAGAAATTAAACAAAGATATTAGAGACTTAAATGAGGCCTTAAAACATCTGTGCTTGATAGACACACATAGAACACTCCATCCTGAAGATAAAGAGTATACATTCTTCTCACCATCCTATGGAACATTCTCTAAAATTGATCATATCCTTGGACATAAAGCAAACCTTAATAGAATCAAAAGAATTGAAATTCTACCTTGCATCTTTTCAGATCATAAGGCACTAAAAGTGGAACTCAACTCCAGCAATTACACTCAACCTCACACAAAAACATGGAAGTTAAACAACCTTATGCTGAATGATAGCTGGGTGCAGGAAGAAACTAAAAAGGAAGTTATTAACTTCCTTGATCATAACAACAATGAAGACACAGCTACCAGAATCTATGGGATACAGCAAAAGCAGTGCTGAGAGGAAAATTTATTGCTTTAGAAGCGAACATTTGAAAATCAGAAAGTGAGCATATAAATAAACTCACAGGCCATTTGATGGAATTGGAAAAAGAAGAACAATCTAAGCCTAAACCTAGCAGAAGAAAAGAAATATCCAAAATTAAATCA
>NW_003852601.1:1235279-1237199 GCF_000181295.1 Otolemur garnettii | reverse complement strand
AAGAATCCTATGTATTCAACTTTGATATGAAAACAATTAATGACAATTAATGACCTGGTGGGGCATGGTGGAATTGGAAGAAGATCAGACTGAGAAGGAGTGAGGGGGTGTGGGCAAAAAAAAAAAAAAAATATATATATATATATAAATAAAATGTTTAATTCTCATACAAACTCGATTTAATTTTGATTAAAGTAAGTACTTAAATATCAACTTTTAATCCAACATGTCAATATGTTGTTTATCATATTGCATCCTTATTCATCAGTGAAATATGTCTGCAATTTCCCCTTTATAATAATATATTTTTTTCTAATTTTACTATCAGGGGTATCCAGTCTAAGTAGAATGATTTTGCAGTATTTCTATTTCTACTGTCTGTAAGACTTGGCGTAATCTGGTTTTTTTTTTTTTTTTAGAAAGTATTTTTGACTTTTATTTATACGTATTAGTTGTCTTTTTTTAGACTTTAGAAAAAACATAACAAGAAAAAAATTTGTTTGCTATTTGTATTTTGTCTTGTGTACTCTGAAACAAACAAGTAGTAAATGATTATGTATTTAAAAAAGAAAAGAAAATAGTGACTAATTTTCATATAAATTATATTTAAATTTGACCAAAGTACATTACTTAAACACTAATTTTTAATTCAACATGTTAATATGTTGTTTATCATATTGCATCCCCATTTATAAGTGAAATATGTTTGTAATTTCCCTTTTACAATAATATCTTTTCTCCAATTTTAATATCAGGTGTATCCAGATTAAGGAAAATGATTTTGAAGTATTTCTTTTTCTATTGTCTATAAGATTTGGTATGATCTGGGTTTTTTGAAATTATCTTTTATTTATAAATATCAGTTGTCTATTTTTTTGAGACTTTGGAAAAAGCAAAATAAGGAGAAGAAGTTAACTGATCAAAGTATACTATAATAGACATACTTCTATCTGACAATGTGAATGTTACTTTCTTTGCATTATTACTATTATTCATTGCAGCAATTGTCTGATTTTTTTTCTGAATGTATTTATCTTCTTTCATCCTTTATGAGGTTTTTGTTCTCAGTCCTTATGTTAAATATTATTATTGTCATTAAAAATATATTTCATCCAAAAAATGTTCTAGTATTACCCATATTTGTACATTTCCTATGTCTGAGTTTCTGAGGTTTATTATTCTGTGACACTTTCTTACAGTGGCTTAGTTTTTCATGTGTTTTGTGAATTTTGTTTGTTTGTTTACTCTGAAGTCATATTTAGGATAAAATACAATTCCTTTGCACTTAAAAAAAAAAAAGAGCTTGTGAGAGACTACTGTAACTATGTCTCCAGAAAGATAGATAACATTGAAGAGAAGTAACTCAAGAAACTTATTGTTCAAGCTACTATGATTTTCTTTGAAATAAGATTAATTTTAAGCCTATTATTAAAATCCAAATACTTAAAAATTATAAAACTACCCCCTCTGTAATATTTCTAAGGTTATGAGATTCAACTGTGAGCTTATTTTGACAGTGTGGTATGCAGGGTGTAGTCCACTTGTGCTTGAAAATAAATTCTGAAAAAGAAAAAAATAATAATAACTATGTAGATTAATGCAATTCTGGGGTACAGCTTGGTGTTTTCATACACAATTTGAAATATTTTCATCAAACTGGTTAACATCGCCTACATGTCATTTTCTTAGTTATTGTGTTAAGACAATCATATTCTACTCTTAGAAAGATACACTTGTACCCTTGTAAGATAAACCATAGAAGTGATCCCTCCAATCACCCTCCCTCCACCCACTCCAACCTCCCTTCTCCCTCCCTCCTCCCCATATACTTAGGCTGTTATTAGATTATAGATTTCATATGAAAGCTATAAATTAATTTCATAATAGGGCTGTGTACATTGGATACTTTTTCTTCCATTC
>NW_003852601.1:1223092-1235034 GCF_000181295.1 Otolemur garnettii | reverse complement strand
TTTTGATCTTCTGGATATATACCTAATAAAGGAATTGCAGGATCAAATGGCAGGTCTATTTTTAATTCTCTAAATGTTCTCCAGACATCTTTCCAAAAGGAACGTATTAGTTTACAATCCCACCAGCAGTGTAGAAGTGTTCTCTTTTCTCCACATCCATGCTAGCATCTCTGGTTTTGGGATTCTGTGATATGGGCTAATCTTACTGGAGTGAGGTGATATCTCAAAGTAGTTTTGATTTGCATTTCTCTGATGATTAACGATGGTGAGCATTTTTTCATATATCTGTAGGCCATGCACTAATCTTCTTTAGAGTAATTTCTCTTCAAGTCCATTGCCCACCCTGAGATGGGATCACTTGTTCTCTTCTTTTTAATATGTTTGAGTTCTGTATGGATTTTGGTTAAACCTTTGTCAGAGACATAACTAGCAAATATCTTCTATTCTGAAGGCTGTCTACCCGCTTTATTTACTTGGCTGTGCAGAAGCTTTTTAGTTTGATCAGATCCCAAAAGTGTATTTTTGACATTGCTTCAATTGCCCGAGGGATCCTCCTCATAAAATTTTTACCCAGACTGATTACTTCAAGTGTTTTCCCTACACTTTCTTCTAGTATTTTTATAGTTTCATGTCTTAAGTTTAAATCTTTAATCTGGTGAGACTCTATCTTAGTTAACGGTGAAAGGTGTCGGTCTAGTTTCAGTCTTCTACAGGTTGCCAGCCAGTTACCACAGCACCATTTGTTAAATAGGGAATCTTTTCCCCACTCAATGTTTTTAATTGGCTTGTCAAAGATCAGGTAATAGTAGGTGGTTGGATTCATCTCTTGGCTCTCTGTTCTGTTCCATACATCTACCTCTCTATTTTTGTGCCAGTACCATGCATGCTGTTTTGTTCACTATGGATTTATAGTATAGTCTGATGTCTGGTAACATAATTCCTCCTGCTTTGTTTTTATTTCTGAGTGATGTCTTTGCTATTCAAGGTTTTTTATGATTCCATATAAAATGAAGTATTATTTTTTCTAGATCTTTAAAATATGACAGTGGCACTTTAATAGGAATTGCATTAAAATTATATATTGTGTAGTATGGACATTTTAACAATGTTTATTCTTCCCAGCCATGAGCATAGTATGTTTTTCCATTTGTTAACATTTTCAGTTATTTCTTTTCTCAGAGTTTCATTGTTCCCTTTGTAGAGATCTTTCACATTCTTTGTTAGGTAAACTTCCAAATATTTCATCTTCTTTGGCACTATTTTGAACGGTATAGCATCCTTGACTGTTATTTTTGACTTGACTGCTGTTGGTATATATAAAGGCTACTGATTTATGAGTGTTGATTTTGTAACCTGAGACACTGCTGTATTCCTTGATTACTTCTAAGAGTTTAGTAGTAGAATCCCTGGTATCCTCCAGATATACAATCATATTATCTGCAAAGAATGAAAGTTTAATCTCTTCTGACCCTATATGGATACGCTTGATCACTTTTTCTTCCCTAATTGTGATGGCTAAAACTTCCATTACAACGTTAAAGAACAATGGAGACAAGGGACAACCTTGCCTCATTCCTGATCTGAGTGGAAGTGATTTCAACTTAACTCCATTCAATACAATATTGGTCTATAATTTTCTTTTCTTATTGGGTCTTTTCCTGGTTTGGGGATCAGGGTGATGTTAGCTTCATAGAATGTGTTGGGTAGTATTCCATCTTTTTCTATGTTTTGGAAAAGGTTTAGTACTATAGGTACTATTTCTTCTTTAAAGGTTTTGTAGAACTCTGATGTGAAGCCATCTGGTCCTGGGGCTTTCTTTTTAGGGATATTTTGTATAGTTGATTCTATTTCAGAGCTTGATATAGGTCTGTTCAACATTCCCACTGCATTCTGGCTAAGTCTTGGGAGATCATGTGCTTCCAAGTATTGGTCAATTTCCTTCAGATTGTCATATTTCTGGGAATAAAGTTTCTTGTGATATTCATTAAGGAATTTTTGAATTTCAAAAGGTTTGCTATTTCATCTTTACCATTTCTGATTGATGAGATTAGAGACTTTGTTCTTTTTTTCTTGGTTAGATTGGCCAAAGGTTTATCAATTTTGTTGATTTTTTTCAAAAAACCAGCTTTTTGATTTGTTGATATGTTCTATAATCCTTTTGTTTTCAATCTCATTTAATTCTAGTCTAATTTTGGTTATTTCTTTTCTTCTGCTGGATTTGGGATTGGATGTTCTTCCTTTTCAAGGTGCTTGAGGTGTCCCATTAAGTTGTTAACTTCCTCTCTTTCTATTCTCTTGAGTAAGGCTTGCAATGCTATAAATTTTCCTCTAAGGACTGCCTTTGCTGTATCCCAGAGGTTCTGATAACTTGTATCATCTTCATTATCATTTTGTTCTAAAAAATTCATAATTTCCTTCTTCATCTTGTCTCTGACCCATCTATCATTCAGCATAAGGTTATTTAGCTTCCATGTTTTTGTATGAGTCTGCAGATTCCTGTTGTTCGACTTTTATTTCATGATCGTCCAAGAAGATGCATTGAATAATTTCTATTCTTTTAAATTTACTGGGATTAGACTTGTGACCTAAAATGTGGTTGATTTTGGAATATCTTCCATGGGTTGATGAGAAAAATGTGTATTCAGCTTTGTTAGGATAAAATTTTCTGTAGATTTCTATGAAATCCAAATGCTAAATGGTTAAGTTTAAATCTAAAACTTCTTTGCTAAGCTTCCTATTGGAGGATATATCCAACACTGCCAAAGGAGTATTAAAATTTCCAACTATGATGGAGCTGGGAGAAATCAGATTGCTTGTGTCTACTAGAGTATCTCTTATAAGGTTGATACCTTTTTCCCCACCTTGCACCCAGTCATTGGTAATCCCACAGGGCTGTAACCTAGTTCACTCCAGTAAGGAACTGCTTCCGAGGTTTACGACTGCCAGAGTCACCAGGTGATCTAAGTCTAGCAGGGGAAGAATATAGGCTGGGGAAGTTCACTCAGTTCTAGCCCCATGCCTTCTGTCCCAGCTACATTCCTCTGCAAGTCAGAGGCTGCTAGAGCTGAGTCTGGCAGGGGAAGAATTTGGGCTGGGGAAGTTCACTCAGTTTCAGCCCTACTCCTTCTCTCCCAGCTAAATTCCTCTGCAATTTGGAGGCTGGTAGAGCTGATAAGAAACTCAGCCTTGGGCAGCAAGCAATTACAGTTTATACTCAGGTGTCAATTCCAGCCTTTGCCCACCCACTGCCTTTGTCTCAGCTATATTACTCTGAAGGCTAGATGCTAATAGTCTCTTTACTCACAACTTCCCAAGTCTGTTCCACCAGTGGCTGCTTTCTGGAACCTCTGGTTGCCCAGAGAGACAGAGCATGCCCATCTGAAATGGCGTCAGGGATGTGAGTGTCTCTCACCACTAAGGACACTGTAGCTCCTGTATGGCTTCCTCTGAGCCAAGGTTCTTCTCCTCCCTACCATGCCACAGAGTCAGCACAGAGCAGCACCAGCCCTTTCCCCCTCCACTCCTCTCAAGGAAATGCCCAAGAGTCTGGACTCCATGGGTGACAAACCTCCAGACCTCGGGGTGAGAGTGTGTGGGGGGAATCCTCAGAGTTCAGAGTTGCAGGTAGGAAATATATACAGTTTTATACAGTTTTACAGTTTTATGCCTGGCAGGAGGGTGCTGTGACACACCAGTAGGGGTAGGAGGTTCAGTTTTTATAAGGTCTCTCCCATGGGATAGAGTGGGAGGATGTTTGAACTCTGCTTGCTTATTTGTATGGAGTAAACTGTGAACCCTTCTTGTGGGGGAGGGGACTCTCAATCACTTGGTGGTGGATTTTGTACCTTTTGATTGTATTTTTGGGGTTGCAGCTTGCCTTAGCAAGGTTGAAGTGTGTTCTTCAATCTTGTCTCTTGGCTCCACTCCAAACCATCAGCTCCCTTGCTAAACTTCTGTCCTTTAAGTCTCCCTCTGGAAGGGAGCCTCTGCAAAAAGCTGGCTGGAGTCCGCCATCTTGCCTCCACCCTATATGTTTTAAATATGACTTTTTCTCCCTCACTATTGAGAGCAAATTCTCTGGTTTTAAAGATTTACATCAGGCCCACTTGCATTATATACCTATGTTGATGTAAAATGATTTTGGTTCATAATTATATTTATAAAATCCCTTCATAGAAGTACCTAGATTAATGTTTATTAAACAAATTCACATCAGGGTCACAAATTTTGGTAAGTCAGTTTGGAATTTTGCCTACCACCTATTCTGTATTAAGCACTTAGACACTGGACTAAAGATTTACGCCAAAAGGCAAAAAAATCAAGACCATGAAAATTTTATATTCTAGTACAAGGAAATAGATAATAAACACATAAATAAAACACATAGTACAACAAATGGTGATAAATGGTATGGAAAAGTAAAATATAATGAAGGACTCAAAGTGCTAAAGTAAAATAGCAGCTCAATTATAAATAAGATGGTCAAGAAAGCCCTCATGGAGAAGGTGAAATTTGAGTGAAGATCTTTTCTCATTTAGATCATAACTTGTGTCATTTCTTTGTTCCATTGTGGTAATCTCACCTTTTCCTTTATTTTTATCTTTACAGTCTTATCATGACTTTTGAGTGTAAACAATTGGGTAATTGTTTATGAGATTGTCTTCTCTTCTTGGTGGTAAACTTAACACTCACAAGTGCCATGTGTGTTTTGTCCTCTATTATATTCCTAGTGCCTACTGTGGTGCCTGACACATAATTTGTGCTTCATTGAATAAATTAAATAAAACAATTTGCAAAATAAATTGGTTGTAAATGTTAATATACAATTTCTGTTTATAAACTGTGTTTTAAATGTTTGTTATAATCACCATCCAAATTATCTGTGTCCTTATTATTAAATTTTTAAGCAAACTGCACATCTTAATTTATAAACTATATATTAAATTAAATGCTTCTTCTTTTTATCATGTAGTTTTTTTTAAATGTAAACCTTTATTTGAATAAAGGCATCTATTCTTTCCAATGATTGAAAAACACTAAACTAACTTAACAACTTAAATGCACAAATGGAATACTCATCACAAAAGTGAAAGAAAAGACTTGCCTGAAGTCATAGGGTGAGTCTTTGGTAGCACTAACACTATGAATCAAGTCATCCAAATTCTTGTCCATTGATCTCCTTTCTCTATTCTCTGGATTCATACAGATGAATGCCATGGTGGGGGATATGGAGGATGGGGTTGCAGATGGCAAGTAACAATTTAAAGGAAAGCAATGAAAAATATGGCTGGGTTCAATACAGAACCTTCAGATCTAAGTTGGGACCCAGAACAACCAGAGCAAAGTGCTCAGAGACTCTAGAATTGGGTTGGTCGGCTGCCCCCTAGTTTCAGAACATAAGATGTTGATTTTTTTACTCTTCACCCTCAAAAGAGCACAGAAGTAAAGTTATTTGAATATCTGATTACATGCTTGTGGCACTTATGGTTAGGAATTCTAATGTGGCTACAGAACTGGCTTCTCTCTGGTATATAAGCAGATGAGGTAATAAAAATATTAGTGTCACATGATACACATATATGAAGCATTGACTGTGTGTCAGATATTCTTTTGGGTGCTGGGATACTATTGAATAATACCAAGCTCCTACACTCATAGAGATTATAATCTAGTAAATTATAAAGATAAAAGAATAGAAAATTAAAAAATGTTTTAAGATGGAGTTTAACACAGAAATATATGCATTATTCACCCTTGGAGTATCATTGCTTGGTGATTTCCCAAAGTCTTGAACATCTACAGAGATGGGAAAGCTCACTGCTTTTCTTAGAGTTTCCCAGTAGCTCCCTAATTCTTAGAGAAAGAAAATATTTTATGACAACTGAGAACTGAGTGGCTATCAAAACTAAAAAGCCAGAAGAGCAACTTAGTATAACAGGAAGCTCTGAAAATTCACTGACCAAGGAAGAGTTAAATAAACCAGGAAATAGTCATTCTAGAAATTCTTATGAAGCTTTTGTAAGAATGAAGAAGCTTTATATATGTACTGACATGAAAGTACATGTACATATACTTTTCATGTATATATATATATATATACACACATAATGTATATATAAAACTGCTTCATTCTTTCAAAAGTTGCATAAGAATTTCTAGAATGACTATTTCCTGGTTTATTTAACTCTTCCTTGTATACCATGGAATGCTATGCAGCCTTAAAATAGATGGAGACTTTACCTCTTTTATGTTTACATGGAGGGACCTGGAACATATTCTCCTGAGTAAAGTATCTCAAGAATGGAGGAAAAAGTATCCAATGTAATCAGTACTTCTATGAAACCCACTTATATTTACTCACACTTTCTTATGAAAGATAGAACACAATTATAGCCCAGGATGAAGAAGAGAAATGGAGTGGGAAAGGAGGGAAAAGGAAGGTTTGATAGAGGGAGGGTAAACAGCGAGACCACTCCTATGGACCATATTGCAAGGGTACAAGTCAAATCTTTCAAGTGTAGGACATAAATGTCTTAACACAATAATCAAGTACATGAGTCAAAAGGTATATTAATTAATTTTTCAAATTGTATTAAAAAATCAACACATTTTACCCCACATATTCATAAATGTGTTCATGATCTATGTGTATATGACTTAATAAAAATGATATATGATTAAATGAACAAAGCATGTCACAGAACAATACATAACATATGATCTCAATTTTTTAAAATTTTTTTATTAAATCATAGCTGTGTACATTAATGCATTTATGGCGTGCAATGTGCTGGTTTTATACACAATTTTAAATACAACAAACTGCTTAACATAGCCTTATTATTGATTATATTCATATAGAAGAACTATATACAAATATATGCAAAAAATGTGTAAAAATCTCTGGAAAATTCATGACATACCTAACATTGTTCACCTCAGGTTACAACAGTGAATTAAGATGGAGATTGGTAGGTAAGAACTGAAAGAGAGGCACTTCCACCAGCAGAGAATTCTCAGACCACCAAGGCTTGTAGGAAAAGTCTTTATTGGTTGGGGGAGGGAGGCTGCAGAGCAGCACCAAGGAGGAGAGAAAAGAGGGAAGAGAGATAAGCAGAGAGTGCAGAAGAGGAGAGAAAGAGTGGAGAAGAGTGATGGGGAAGAGAGAGAAAAGAGAGCAGAGAAGGAAGGCAGAAGGAGGCAAGAGAGAGAAATGGAGAGGGGAACATATTCTTATTATATAGGGGAGTTTTAGAATGGTGACGGGCTGGTGGGATAACCAATAAGGAGGTATTCCTCCAGCAGAAAGAGCCATTAGGGATGGGCAGCGGGAAATTGGAACAGGGTGATGAGGTAAGCAGGCCACTCTGTGCTAGGGGAGGAGTTGTAACTTTAAGGGCAGGAAGGGGCTTTCTAAGGCAATAATCTAACAAGAACAAGTATGAGAATTAGAAAATTTGAATCTTAATCTCAAACTCTCTAATGGTTCATAGTGTAACCTTAGACCATTTCTCCCTTCTCTCCCTGCTTTAGTTTCTTTACCTGTAAAAGAAGATGTTCTGTAAAGTTCTTTCCAACTTACTCCAATGTCTCCACCTTTTCTTCTCCTTCTTGAACTTGTGCAAGTGAATATTGACCCAAAATACAGAAGTTGACATTTATATCTTTGAAACTTCACTTGCTCATTTTAGATTCTAGATGTTTGTGATCATTCTAAAATCATGATGCTTTACTTTATGACAATAGATTTTCACCATCTACAAACCTGATACAAATTCCTTAGGTATACATTCCTTATGTCTTCATTCATCTTTTGTTTTAAAAATAATTTTAAAGAGGATATGGCTTAGTAAATTCTTCCAACTCAATACAGGATCAGTACTAGTACTCAGTGTGCTGTTTGTATAACCCATTCCTACTGTGCAGATTCACCAAATAGTACTTTCATATTGTTTTTTTTTTTTCAATATCTGTCTTATAAAACATTGTCAGGTGTTTGGGTGAAATAAAGATTCTGATTTACCTGAGAGTAAACTTACCTAGAGAGTAAATAGTTTTTCAATTTTACCTATAGAGTAAATAGTTTTTATTTATTTTTTAAATTTCATAGTAGTGTAAGGGTATGCACATTTTGGTTCATAATTTGTATTTGTACATTTGAAATTGATGTTATAAGTATGTTCTTCACCCAGAGTATGTGCATTGCACTTGTTACATGTGAAGTTACCTTACCCCCTCTTTCTCCCTTCCCTCTGCTAAATTTCCATTGAGTACACTTCCATATGTGCACACTAAGTGTTAATCAACTAGTTCAAATTTAGTATTGAATGTAATTTTTGTTTTTCCATTCTTGCAATACTTCACTTAGAAGAATTGTCTCCAGTTTCCTAAAGATTGTTACAAAAGATAATAAATCATGACATTTTCATGGCTAAGTAGTACTCCATGGTATACATATAACACATTTTATTAATCCATTCATGTATTGGTAGGCACTTGGGTTGTTTCCACATCTTTGATCTTTGCAATTGTGAATTGTGCTGCTATAAACATTCAAGTACATGAGTCTTTTTGGTATAATACTTTTTTTTCCCCTTTGAGTAAATGCCTAGTAGTGTGACTACAGAATCAAAACATAGGTCTAATGTTAGTTATATGTGATACATCTATACTACTTTCCTCAGAAGTTGTATTAGTTTCCAGTTCCACCAACAGTGAATGAGTGTTCCTTTCTCTTTGCATCTATACCAGAATGCGCTCCTTTGAGATTTTTAATGTGAACCCTTCTTACTACAGTTAGATGATATCACATTGTGCTATCGATTTTCATTTCCCTGCTGATTAGTGACAATGAGTATTTTTCAGGTGTTTGTTGGCCATTGGACTATCTCCTTTTAAAGAGTTTCTGTTCATGCCTTTTGCTTAATTTTTAATGTGATTGTTTAATTTTTACTTGCTGATTTGCTTGAGTTCTTTGTACATTCTAGTTAACAGTTCTTTATCATATGGGTGGCATTCAAATATTATTTTTCCATTCTGTAGGTTGTCTATTTTTTCTTTTGATTGTGTCCTTGGTGGTGCAGAAACGTTTGAATTTGATCAGGTCCAATTTCTTTATTTTTATTGTTGCTCTGATTGTCATTGGGGTCTTCTTCATAAATTCCTTGCTTAGGCCAATATCATAAGAGTTTTTCCAAACATTGATTCTAAAATGCATAAAGTTTCATGCTTTAGGTTTAAGTCTTTTATTCATTATGAATTAATTTTTGTGAGTTTTGAGAGGTACAGATCCTGGTTTCAGTGTTTTACATATATACAGTTATCCAGTTTTTCTATGTCCATTTATTAAATAGCAATTATTTTCCCATTATCTATTTATTCTGCTTTATCAAAGATAAGATGGGAGTATGAGGACCATTTTATTTCTGGGTTCTCATTTATGATCCATAGGTCTATGTCTCTTTTTTTGTGCCAGTACCATGATGTTTTATTTACAATAGCCTTGTAATATTGTTAGAAGTCTTGTAATGTCTCTTAATTTGTTCTTATGTAAGGTTGTGCTGTATATTTAGGGTCTTTCTGGTTCTATATGAAGTATAGAACTGTTTTGTTTTGTTTTGTTTTTAGATTTGAGAACATTGATATTAGAATTTTAATGAGTATTGCATTAAATATGTAATTAATTTGTGTTAGTACGGCCATTTTGATGTTGATGTAATGTTGATCCATGATCATAATGTGTTTTTCCATCTGTTTGGATCCTCTGTGATTTCTTTCATAGTTCTCCCTATACAGGTCTTTCACCTCCTTAGTTAAATATATTCCTATTTTTTTTTTCTTTGTTGCTACTGTGAAAGACATTACATCTTTAATTTGATTCTCAGTTTCACTGTTGTAGGTATATATGAAAGCTACTGATTTATGTACATTGATTCTGTGATGTAAGACTGCTTACATTATTTATCAGTTCTGAGAATCTTTTGGATGACTCTGGGTTTTCTAGATGTAAGATCATATCATCAGTAAAGAGTGATAGTTTGATGTCTTTATTTTCCATTTGGATACACTTGATTTTCTTCTCTTGCCTAGTTGTTATAGTGAGGACATACAGTACCATGTTGAACAGAAGTGGGGATAGTGGGCAACACTGTCTGCTTCCATATTTAATCAAGAATGTTTTCAATTTTTCTCCACTCAGTATGATGTTGGCTGTAGGTTTGTCTTATATAGCCTTTGTAATTTTGAGGAATGCTCTATCTATACCAATGTTGTTGAGTGTTATTATTATGAAAGGGTGATGAATTTTGTCAAATGCTTTCTCTGTATTGACTAAAATTATAATATGGTTTTTATTTCTGCATTTATTTATGTGGTGAATTAAATTTATAAATTTTCTTTTTTTGTTGTTGTTGGGGATTGATTGAGGATACACAGAACCAGTTTACACTGATTGTTTTTGTTATATAAGGACCCTCTTATGATTGTGTCCCACCCCAAAAAGGTGTACCACACCCATTGTCCCCCAACCCCTCCCTTCTTCCCTTTTTCAGGTATCCTCATCCCCCACCTCTGATGATGTAATAGGACCTTAATTGACCTCATATTAGAATTGAGTACATAGGATTCTTGTTTCTCCATTCCTGTGATTTTTTTACTAAGAATAATGTGTTCCACATCCATCCAGGTTAATTCAAAAGTTGCAAAGTCTCCATCTTTTTTTAGTGGCTGAATAGTATTCCATGGTATACATATACCACAGCTTGTTAATCCATTCCTGGGTTGGTGGGCATTTAGGCTGTTTCCACATTTTGGTGATTGTAAATTAAGCTTCAATAAACAGTCTAGTGCAAGTATCTCTGTGGTAAAAGGATTTTTTTTCTTCTGGGTAGATGCCTAGCAATGGAATTGCAGGATCAAATGGGAGGTCTAGCTTGAGTTCTTTGAGGGTTCTCCATACTTCCTTCCAAAAAGGTTGTATTAGTTTTCAGTCCTACCAGCAGTGTAAAAGAATTTTCCCCTTCTCTCCACATCCACGCCAGCATGTGTAGTTTTGAAACTTTGTGATATGGGCCATTCTTGCTGGGGTTAGATGATATCTCAGGGTGGTTTTGATTTGCATTTCTCTAATAATTAGAGATGCTGAGCATTTTTTCATATGTTTGTTAGCCGTTCATCTGTCTTCTTTAGAGAAGTTTCTACCACAGTTGCATCTCTGGAATGAAGTCCAGTTACTTGTGGTGAATAATTTTTAATGTGCTGCTGAATTTGACTTGCTAAGATATTATTGAGAATGTTTGCATCTCTATTCATGAGTAATAGCAGCTATGGTTTTCTTTTTTGTATGTGTCTATTTGGGGCTTTGGTATCATGCTAATATAAGCTTCATAGCATGAATAGGGGAAGATTCCCTCCTTCTCAATGTTATGGAATAAATTCTGCAGTAAGATAAGTTCCTGTTTGTAGGTTTGGTGAAATGTGGTTGTAAATCTGGCCTGGGACTTGCTGATGGAAGATGTTTCAATTCCTGTTTTAATTTCAGTGGTTGATATTGGTCTGTTCATGAATTTTACTTATTCCTGAGTGATTCCAGGATCATTGTCCATTTTTTCCACACTTTCAAGTTCATGGTCATAGGAATTTTATAGTATGCTGAGATGATATTTTTCATTTATGTTCTATCGGTTGTGAGTGCTCCTTTTTTTTATTAAATGATAGCTGTATACATTAATGCAAACATGGGGTACAGTGTAGAGTTTTCATACATATTTTGAAATACTTTCATCAAGATGGTTCACATAAATTTCATGTCATTTGCATAGTCATTGTGTCAAAACATTTACATTCTAGTTCTAGAAAAGTTCACTTGTACCCTTGTTAGACAGAAATATAGGTGATCTTTCCAGTCAACCTCCCACCACCCAGCCACCCTTGTCCCCTCCCCT
>NW_003852601.1:1178351-1222548 GCF_000181295.1 Otolemur garnettii | reverse complement strand
TTTTGATTTGCATTTCTCTAATGATTAAGGATGGTGAGCATTTTTTCATATATCTATAGGCCGCACGCCTATCTTCTTTGGTGAAATTTCTTTTGAGTGCTCCTTTTTTATCTTAAACTGAGTTTATTAGAGTGTTTTCTTTTTTGTTTTACTTAACCTAGTAAAAGTATCGTCAATTATGCTCATCTTTTCTTAGAATAATTTTTTAGCTTCATTAATTTTCTAAATAGTTCCTTTTTTTTTTTCATTTTTATTTAGTTTTGCTCTTGGTTATTTCTTTTCTTCTGCTGGATTTGGAATTAGTTTGCTCTTTCTTTTCCAGTTCCTTGAGATGATTCATTAGATGATAGATTTGTGATATTTCTGTCTTTTAGATGTGTGAATTTAAGTTTTCATATCAGGATAGCTTTTGCTGTATTGCACAGATGTTGATAGCTTCTGTCTCCATTATCATTTTTTGAAGAATCTTTTGATTTGTATCTTTATCTATTCATTTACCCAACTATCATTTAGCATTAAGGTGTTTAGTTACTATGACTTTGTGCAGAGATGAGTGCTTCTGCTGAAATTAATTTCTTGTTTTATTTCACCATGGTCAGAGAAAATATATGGTATAATTTCTATTTTTTATACTTGTTAAGTACTGATTTGTGGCTTAGCATATGATCAGTCTTAGAGAATGTTCCATCTTATAGAAGATCACATATTCAGTCATTTTGGGACAGAATGTTCTGTAAATATCTGTTAGGTCCATTTCTTCTAGCATTCCCTTTAAGTCCATTATTTCTTTCTTCTTTTTCTGTTCAGAGAATCTGTCCAGTTTTGTCAGTGATGTGTTGAAGTCTGCAGAAATTTTGGTGCTGCTATTTATCAATTTGTTTAGTTTAAGTAAAGTTTGTCTTGGGAGGATGAAAGCTCCTCTGTTGGGTGCATACTTCTTTACGATTATTAAGTTTCTTTTTTAAATTGTTCTCTTCATCAGTATATAGTGACCATTTTGTCCTTTACTTCTGGTGGTTAAATTTCTGTTTTCTGATATTAGAATGGCTACATCAACATTCTTTTGTTTTTTGTTTACATGGAATATTATTTTTCAACCTTTCACTTTGAGTCCCTTTGAGTTCTTGTGCATGAGATGTGCTTCCTGGAGACAGTGGATACTTGGTTTGTATTTTCTTATCTCTTCATTTAGCCTATGTTCTTCAGTGGAGAATTCAGGTCATTCACATGTACTGAAAGTACTGATACATGTGGTGGAGTTTCATTCATTCCATTGTGTAGATATTTATTTATTTATTTACCTTTTAGCCATAGTGATACCTGGGGTCTGACATTTAGCATTTGGGTGATTTTACATTGGTAGGTGTATCTTGTGCTGTTTTGAGTTTAATGCAGGTCTGAGTCCTTCCTGTAGGGTTTGTTTGGTTTTCACAAATTCCCCAGCAATTGTTCATATGAAATAGTTCTCATTTCTCCCTCATACTGAAAACTTAGTTTTTCAGGATTCACTATTTTGGGATGTCCATTATCCTGTTTTAAAAGAATGAGAATGATTCCTTATTCATTCTGGCTTGAAAGGTTTCAGTTGAGAAGTCTATGGTTTGACATATCAGTTTTCCTTTGTGTGTTACCTTCTATTTTCACCTTACTGCTCATAGCATGGCCTCTTTCATGTGTACTTTACCCAGGCAAAAAATTATGTGTTTTGATGATGTCCTCATAACCATGAGTCTCTGATGTGTCTGTCCTTTGTGCTTCTTGTACCAGATTTCCATTAAGCTCAGGGAAATTTTCCTCAATAATTACCTCAAATAACTTACCCAACCCTTCAGTATTTTCTTTTTGACCTCAGGAATGTTTATAATTTTTGTGTATGGCCTCTTTACATAGTCCCACATTTCTTTTAAGCTTTGTTCATTCTTATTATTTCTGTTCTTTTTCTTCCACTGACTTGTCAAGCACAACATTATTATCTTCAAGTTCTGAGATTCTTTCTTCTGCCTAATAGAGTTTGTTTATTCAGTTGTGTTTTGTAATTCCTTAAATGAATTTCTTATTTCCAGAAGATCTGTTTGGTTTTTCTTTAATACTTAGATTTATTTAGAGGAATTTTCATTAATTTCTTTATTGTATTTATGTCTTCTTTGTGTTATGTTTTCATTTTCTCTTTTATTTCCATAAACTTCCTTACTACCCATTTTCAAAATTCTTCTTCTGTCATTATGATGTTTTTATTTAGTTTGGTAAACCTTGATAAGGAGTTATTATTTTCTTTAGAGTGTGAACATTTACTTTGATTTTTTGTATTTTTGGAAATTTTTTGTTGTTTCTTTCCTATGCTATCTCTGAATTGAAAGCTGAGGGTGATAGGACTGGCTCATGTGCCTGTCTCTGAGACCCAGAAGATCAATCCCTGGTCTCAATAATGGTAGGTAATATTTCTAAGTATGGATAACTGCACACTGTTTGCTTGACTTAGAAAACTCTTTGGTGGGCTGTCTACTTGTTGTACCTCTCTTTGGATGATATTTGTGTGAGTTTACTGTCAGGCTGTTCTTTTGTGTTTGTCCTTGACATTCATCCTCTAGGTAGTGCCCTTGAGTGCTCCAATATTTAGGGCAGACACAGTACATCCCAAGTCATTTCTTAATCTCCATCACCACCATGTTGGGAGATAGCAAGGCAGTTTGTGGCCAGTTCACACGTGCTTGAAAGGCTTTAAAAAGCCTAGATCTTACTTTTTCAGCCAATTGGAGATACCGGTTGGTGGTTCAGGGCAAGGTCCCTAATCTGGCAGAACTGTTTGCATAGGAGAGGGCCTAGTGTTTCTGTGCAAAAGCACTAGGATGGGATTTTCACCTCTTATCCAGTAGCAATATTCTTGAGTGGGAAGTGTAGAAGCTTGCCCAAGTGATCACTCATTGTACCACCACACAACTAATAGTGTGCTGTCAAACCAGCCAGGCAGGAGACAGACAGAGCTGCAAGCACCAGTACAGTAAATGTCAATTCATATGGGCCACAATTTTCTCCTGTGGCCAGTGGTGCATGCCCTACTCAATGCCTCCTGAAGCTGCCACTCAGGGCTTCAGAGGGTAATGTCTACTGGGTCCTGGCCTGATTTTCTCTCAGCTGGGATTGGGGTGGGGCTAGGTGCAAGGATTCCAGCTGGAGTCCCAAGCCCAAAGCAGTGTTCAGATGGCAAGCTGAACCAACAAAGAGGGAAGAATCAGGCTCAAGCAGGCCGGAAGCTACTGGTATTCAAACAGAAGACACAGGCTGGACGACCAGAAGGCTATTTCTCTGGCACAAGTTTTCCTTGAATGACTGGATAGTTTTGCAGAGATCTTATCTCTCCATTTCTCACCAAAGCCCTGCTGAAGCAGTTGCCTAGATTCTTTCAGAACAGAGCTCTCTGCACTCTGGGATTACCATGTTCATGGTTTTGTGAACACTAAGGGTGAAGTGCCTGGCTTTAAGCTCCAGGGTATAGTTTAGAAAATCCATGAGTCAGCATGCTGTCTCCCCTGCCTGGAGTAGTCCTGGCATGGTGCACCTGAGAGCTCATAATGGCTTCATCAGTTGTCTAATACTTGCTGCATCTGTTGTCTATTAGTATATTTCTGCACAGACTTCAGGCTGTACCCTGGCTGTGGAAGTGGAAAGTCTGTCAGGGTGGTGGAAGCTGTTCTGAAGCTTAGTCCACATGGTGCCAGCTGGTCACATACAGCATTTCCATAATCTAACTTACCCTGATTCCTTTGTTCTCTGCACATTCTCTGATCTTGTTATATGTATCACCCTGTCACCATCTTTCTCCACAGTGGGTGGAGTGGAATCCTGTGTTGCTTCTCTAGAATTTCACAGTACTGGTTAAGAGATAGGTGATCCACATGAAGGCTGATGTCAGCAATCTTCATTCCACTGTCCTGGAACCATGTGCAGGGAGGGAGCCTCTAGTCTGCCATCTTCTTTTCCTCCACAAATGAAAATAGTTTATAATTAATTAACATCAGTGAATCAAAATGTTTCCTCACACTTTCTTCTTTCTTTCTTTTTATTTCTTTACATACATACTAACTTTATATTATTTTTGCATGTGTCATATTCATTTATTTTTAATTTCAGGTTAATGTGAGGGTATGCATGATTAGTTTACATCATTTGTATTTGTAATGTAAAATCCAAATTGTAGCTGTTTCCTTCACCCAGGAAGTGTACCTTATATCTGTGCATTGTTCATTTTGTGTGGGAATTTGACTATTCCTCTCCCCTGTTTTTGAATTTAATAGAGTTTTTTTCTCTCAAGTGAGTATGTAGTTTTTAATCTACTATTTTCAATTTAGTATTAAGCACATGCAGTTCTTGCTTATTGATTCCTATGATACATTACTTAGGAGTGTGTTCTCCAAATCTGTCCAGAGATTTGGTATCTTCTGTTACAAAAGATACTAAATTTCCATCTGTTATACCACTGAATACTATTACATGATATATGTATGTATGTATGTATATATATATATATACATATATATATATGGCAGTTTATCAATTCATTCATGTGTTAAAGGGCATTTGTATTGTTTCCACTTCTTTGTATTTTTCAGTTGGGCTGCTATAAACATTTGAGTACAAATATGTTTATGATAAAATGACATTTTTTTAAAAAAATTGGTAGATACCTAATAATGAGATTGCAAGATAAAATGGAAAGTTTACTTGTAATTATTCAAGGTCTCTCCATACTTCTTTCTATGCAGGGTGTACTAATAACAGTATTCTCAGATATTTGAAACTGTGGAGAAAATAGACCAATTCCTGGAATCATACTATCACTCAACACTTAACTAGGAAAAAAACAGAATTATTGAACAGACCAATATCAAGCACCAAAATTATAACTCTAAAAAAGCTTGCAAAAAAAAAAAAAGTCTTGGACCAGATGATTTCACACCAGAATTCCACTAAAAATTCAAAGAAGAGCTCACACCTATAATGCAGAACATATTCCAAAACATTGAGAAGAATGGAATCCTCCCCTACTCCTATGATGCAAAAACAAGAAAAGGAGACATCAAAAAATAAAAAATAAAAAAAAAAGAAAGAAAAGAAAGAAAGATAAATACAGGCTAATTTTATTAATGATTATTTTTACAAAATAGTCATCAAAATCTTAGCAAAGAGAATTCAGCTATACATAAAAAAAAAAAAAAAAGAAAAAAAGATAATCCCAACCAATCATGCTTCAGCCCTGGGATGCAAGGCTTGTTGCACATACACAAATCCATCAACATAATACACCAAATAAGCAGAAGTAAAACAAAGGACCTTATGATTCTCTCAATAGATGCGGAAAAATCATTGGACAAAATTTATCTTCCTTTTTTGATAAGAACACTTAAGGGAATTGGCATAGATGGGATATGTTTCAAACTGATAGAAGCCATGTATGACAAACCCACAGTCAACATTGTATTAACTGAAGAAAAACCGAAAGCATTTCCATTTAGAACTGAAGCCAGGTAAGAATGACTACTATCACCATTCTATTCAAAATAGTGCTGGAAGTCCCAGTCAATGCAATCATGCAAGAGAAAGATATCAAGGTATTCAAATAGGGAAGAGGTCATACTTTCACTGTTTGTTGATGATGTCATCTTATACTTAGAAAATCCAAAGTACTCAACCATCAGACTCTTGAACATCATTAAATCATATGGCAATGTCTCAGGATATAAAATCAATGTTCACAAATCAGTAGCCATCATATACACCAACAGCAGGCAAGCTGAAAATCAAATCAATGATATGACACCATTCACAGTAACTTCAAAGAAAATGAAATACTTTGGAATATACTCCAAAATTTATTTATAGTTTATATTTTCTATGGCATCTACATTATGATCCCATAGGAAAGCTGATCTGTTCTGATTCTTTATGTTGCCAGTGATTTTGTTTGTTGCTATCTCCTCATTTCTTGTTCCTTATTCTTTCTTTCCCCTACTTACTTCTCTCTCTCTTCCTTCCCTTTGATCTTCTTTGCTTCTAGACTGAGGTTAAAATGTCCTCTCCATAATGGTGGGTGATATTTGTGAGTGTGAATCAGCCACACCTTGTTTTCTTCAGTTGAAAGATATTTTGAGTGGCTATGTTTTTGTTTGCCCAGTTCTTCTTTGATGTTTGTGTCAGTGATCCAGCTGCTGAGATGTTCTTTTGTTTCTGGGTACACTCTGGTCATCCCGATGGATAGCTTGATTGCTCTAAGCTCTTGAGGATACCTTGTAGCAGCTCCTTGGGGGTTCCTTGATATTCACCATACCTAAAGTGAGAGGAAGGGCAAGAAATTTTGTGGCTAGGTTGTGGAAGTCTTTCTGTCAGTAGGTGGGCACCTGCAGGAAATAACAAGCTACAGTGTTGTTTCTGGGTCCTGAACCTGCTCCAGTCCCTCAGGAGAAGCACTTAAATGCCAAAAGTACTGGATGGGACTCTGGAGCTTCCACATGAATCCTTAATTTCTGCAGCATCTAAAGAAGATGGGCGCATGAAGCTAAGTAGGATTGAGATGGGTCAGTTTGTCCCCAGGCTCCATAAACACTCACCAGTTAGCTGTTGTAGGGCAATGTTAAAGGTCTGCTTCCATTTTCTGGATGAAGTACTGCCAGAGAGAGGTTGAAGTGGCCTCACTTAGCCAGGGAGTCTGTTTATGGTTTCAGGTCCATCCGAAGTTCACAGACTACATGTATAAGCCTTTAGTGAGCCTCACTCTTCTCCCTGCCCTCTGCTTCACAGTCTCTCCACAGCAACCACTGGCAGGCTGGGTCCCAGACAATCCAAGTCCCCCTGCAACTGTGCTATGTGCTGGGAGGCTTCCCACTAAGAATCTCAGCTAAATATGAGAGTGCAGCCCTCCTGTAGGAGAAAAGGTTTATTTTGAGCATATCACCAGGACCCATACCATAATCTCTTCACTGATCTTCCCAACAGGATCCCTCACCACCACAGACCAGTAGGGAGTACATTAATCCCAGACCATGCCAAAAAGAGGGGGAACCCATCCAAAGTTACACACAAGGTGCCTGAGCAAGATTGAGTCCCACCACTTCAGGCATGCCTGGCTCTGATAAAGTCACCAGACATGAAACACCAGGGCAAGCCAGCAAGCAGGAGTTATAGTGTGAGCACACCTTGGTCTGCTGCAGAATCCAGAGAGAAAAGGCCTGAGTCCCACATTCTATGGAAACCTCAGAGCTGTGGCTTAATTGTCTGTCTTGGCAACCACAGGTGGGAAGGAGCAGAAAGGAGTCTGTATGAGAGAATGCTAGCAGTCTGTTCAGGAGGACATCTGCCCTGAATTTCCAGGCCTAAGGGTCACAGATGTCACCTGGGATGCACTGTACCCCTATGGATCCTGAAATCTGGGCTAGAGTTGAGAAATATCTGTGTGTAAATAAGACAAAGCCTGAGGAGTTGAAACCCCCTGGGGAAGACAAAGGAGCATGGTGAGTAGAAACGCAATATGGCACATGCCATCCTGGCTCATGTCTGCAGGAGTGGGAAGTATTTCAGAGGAGCTAGAAGCTTTATGACCTGTCTTCAAATTACTCATAGCTCACGGGTGGCAGCGCACTCTGGCTTATGTGGGCAGAAATTCTCTCCAGTGGCTTGAGAGACCACTAACTGTCAGAGATGTGGGGGATGGAGAAGCAAACTGCTGGGTTGCTGGAATTTCTCTCTGCCTAGTCCTTGATCTCAGAGATTTGAAGAATAAACCCACAGACCACACAAGTAAATGACAAAATAGAGTTTATTGATGGAGATATTGATGGAAAGATTGATAACAAAAGAGGGGGAACAGATCTTTGTCAGTAGAAGTGGGGAATCCAAGTGGGCAACCCCCCTATCTTTTATCAAGGGATTTAAAACTGCTTTTTCTATCCTGTGGTCAAGAGGTTTGGGGAAGTATGTCATAATTAGCTGAAGGCCTGCTGGCCAAAAATAATCCTAAAAGTAGCAAAGGAATGTGGTGCTTGCAGTTCTTGCCCCTGGCAAGGCATTATTAGGGTGTATACTGCCTATTTCAGGAGAAGCCACCCAGATAAGATACCAATCAAGCTGCCTTTTTTTTTCATGACCTTGCTTAAATGCGACCTAAATAGGGCCTGTTTGTGTCTAGAGATGGGGGTCTATAATGAGACTGACTTCTTACTTTACCCAGGCTTAGAAAATGGGGGCCCCTGTCCAGCCCTGAATGGATGAACCCTGTATCAGTTTCATCTACCCTTATTATTGGGTTACACTACAAGTCTCTGAAGGGAAGTCTTCTGCTCATACGGTACTCATTCTTATTCTGTTCTGCAACTCATTCCCATCGAATTTCTTGTAGGTTCTGGTCATTTTCACTCAGAATTGCACACATTCTATGATTGTTGCTTGTTAGTTTTCTTTTTCATCTAAAACTTGTCGTTCTTCATGAGGTAACCTGGCAGTTGATGTCTGTGGATTGCAATCTTGATTTCTTCCCCTTGATATCTTCTTTCTTTTCAAAATCCCCACTATTATTTGAATATTCTTTTACATAATTTTGATTTGTGTTGTTTCCTGGTTCCTTATTTACTGTATTCAATTTTTACCCATTTATTTATTTTACAAAAATTAGTACTTGGTCGATAATTATCCTTCAAAGACTATAGGAATATTTTTAGTCTTTGATACACTGAAGAACAGTGGATGAATTTTGTCCCAGTCCCAGGGCAATTAAAATCTTGAGGCATCTGGCCTGAGAAATAATGAAGGGCTCTCTGAAAAGCAAAAAGCATTCTCTTTCTATTATTCTGTGGCAACTCTGTAAACCAGAGAGCAACCCCGAGGGAAATAGTACAAAGCACAAGGCCAGAGATGATTTACATAGGAATGAATTTATTCAAAGGCAGAAAGAACAACAGGGCAGGCAGGGAGAGCCTGTGTGGACTGAGAGATGGTTGTGAAAAGGTGGGAGAAGTCATTTTTCTTGCAGAGTAAATGATGCTGTGTCTGAGACTGATTTCACAACATATGTTGATCTTGCACCAGGGAGAAAGCATGTGAGTGAAAATAAGATGAAGTAAGGCAGACTAAGGTGGAGAGACATGACACAGCTGGTCTGATCATTTAGGTCATGCCTGACATTCATCCCATCTCCCATTCTTACTGTTTTGTAAATTTAATTCCCACCCTAAAGATGCCTATCTTGAGTAGTATAGGTGGATTGAATTAAGAGATTGTGATCTTTGCTTTGAACTATGAAAATTAAGAAAGAATTCCACACTGGGAAAAGGGTAGCTTTGGGTACATAAGAAGTACAAATTTGAGTAAAGATTAGTGAGCCATTTCCACCACCTCTTTATTATAAAGCCTTGTCTTAACTTTTGTAAAGTTTCTTTATATCCATCAATAAACTCTAAATACTCTTAGTCAGGGTGTAGACATCTAAAAGATTTCCAGCTGCTTTGTTCATGACCTTGCTAGAGTTCAGAGGGCATGGCCTAGCAAATGTTTGTGCCTGGAGATGGGAGTCTGATGTCTGAGCTCACTTGAGCCTGAAAAATGGGGGTCACTGTCCAGCCATGAGGGGGAAAATTCTGTATCAATGATGTATCTCATAAAATGTCTCTAATTTTTAAAATTTAATAATTTGGTTGTTTAAATTCTTAGGGAAGCTGAGTCTTTGTCAAAGAATAAGATCTTGCTTTTTAAACCTTCTAATTATCAGTTTGGCTGAATGAATGGATGACTTCATAGTAAACTGAGATCCTGTTTAGGGGAAGTGAGTTGTTGATGGTAGGAGAAATTAGACAGAAAGGAGAATGGCATCGTGTAAATAATTTTGTGTGATAAATTTTCTCCTGAAACAGAATGGTTGTGTAAGAAAGTGAAAGGCAGGGCAAAAGTTAAAGAAACTTTAGAATGTTTGTAGATTGTGCAGCTTAAATGAAGCTGCTTAATAACCACAATTAAAAGATAAATAGATAATTATAATATGATGAGGGAAAAATTTTAATAAACAAAAGGACAACATACTATGGGATCTCAGAGAAGGAAGCAATAAATTTCAGAAGGGCCAATGAACAGGCTTGGTGCCTGTAGCTCAATGGTTATAGCACCAGACACATACATAGAGGGTGGAGGGTTTGAACCTGACCTGGGCCAGCTAAACAACCACAACAAAAAAATAGCCAGACATTGTATTGGGTGCCTGTAGTCCCAGCTACGTGGGAGACTGAGGCAAGAAAATTGCTTAAGCCCAAGAGTTTGAGGTTTCTGTGAGCTGTGATGCAACAGCTCTCTACTGAGGATGACACAATGAGACTCTATCTCAAAAAAAAAAAAAAAATTGAAGGGCCAATGGACAATGATACATTGAAACTTTTCATTGATACTTTCAACAAAGATTTATGGGACATCTGCCTTGTTCTTACTCTGTGCTATGTCCCAGTGACCCAGTAGCAAGCTGTGACAAAGGTCGAATACAAGAAATAAATGAACACTAGCAAGGAGCATCCACTCTCTAGTATTGCTGAAATTAAGTAAAAATCCAGGGCTACCAAAATGAGAGAATCTTTCTCAGGCAGTTGAAAAGTCCATGAAAAAGGACCTTTGGCAGCCTTTTAGATGGAGACATGTTCCAAAGAGAGAAAACAGAGGTTCCAAATAAGATCAAATTGACTCTACTAAGCAACATTGCTTCAATTCTCTGAAAGGGAAAGGTGAGACTAAAAATGCAATCTATTCCAATAGTTAGATCAATTTGAAACCAGTTTTTCTAAGATTGAAAAGCACAGAAAACTGGATTTGTGGAATAAATTTGGAATTCATACAATTAAAATGATAACAACAATGGATACAACAGCACATTTTGAAATATTATGGTAAAATATATACGTATAGATCCTCGAGCTACCCTTGACCAACCTCATTTGCTTTCAAAATCCATAGTCACTTTGAAGCATTGGCTTTGTAGCAAAACTACTGGTATAACTACTGGTATAAGGTACAATATCAAATGATCTAAATGGCAAGCATTGATTTATGATAAAACCATTTCTCATACAGGTAACTCTATGTAGCATGCTCTGAAATGAGAAGTTTCAGAGATTTTCAATACAACAGTGATGGTGATTTGTAAACAACTTTATTTCAAAGTTGAAAATTATCACAGTTCTATATTAATATTATGAATAAAATTCATAATACAAATCCAAGAATAATTATTTTGTTTTCTCTATTAAACTATGTTAAACAACATTCTTAATGTCTATGAACAGCATCAGTTAGGACAGCTAGTTAAAAATATAAAAGACAGGATGCACCTAAAACTTAACATAAGCACTTAAAATATCCATAATAAACTATTATCACAATTCACCATATCATATATTCTTCTGACATTGTGCAGCTGAGTATCCCATCCAGAAGAATACATGTGCCAAATCAGTGGGCCTGATCCTTGGTTGTCCACTTGAGTAGACATGTGCAGATTAAATTCAAAGAAAAACGTGTACAAAACTATCAAATTCCTAAACAATCATTCACTTAGAAAAAGGTTAAATCTAAAGTTTGGACATGCCAGGAGCCTTATTTCAATGTCTAAATGAAAAATAAACTAACCATGTAGTCTGAGTTAATGCATAACTGGTTTCCAAATGATCGCAAGTTTACTACACCACACACTTACACATTTTTTTTTGTTAAATCATAACTGTATACATTAATGCAATTATGGGGTATAATGTGCTGATTTTGTATAAAATTTGGAATGCTTACATGGAACTGGTTAACATAGCCTTCATCTCGCTTAATTATTGTGTTAAGACATTTATACTCTACACTTAATAGATTTGACATGTACCCTTGCAATATACACCATAGGTGTGGTCCCAGTGATTACCATTCCTCCATGCATCTTCCTCTTCCCTCCCATCTCCCTCCACATGCCTCCTTCATCCTGGGCTATAGTTGTGTTTTATCTTTCATATAAAAGTTTTGGTGATTATATATTGGTTTCATGATAGTACTGAGTACATTGGATACTTTTTCTTCCATTCTTCAGATACTTTACTGAAAAGAACATGTTCTAACTCCATCCATGTAAACACCAATTCCTAATTGCCAAGTCATGGAAGAAGCCCAAATGTCCAATGACTCATGAATGGATTAATAAATTATGGTGTATGTATGCCATGGAACAATATGCAGCCTTAAAAATGATGGAGACTTAACCAATTTTACTTTTTATTATAGTTGTTTGAAACAAATTGAGATATATTTTTGAAATGAAACTAAAATCAAGTGTCTGAATTTTCTGAAACATTACCATTAGATCAGTTCATGGTTGTCCATCAGCTGAAAAAGTAAAAAGCAAAGGCAGCAATTATCACATTTCCTTTAGACCAGTGTTTTATGAACTGTGGTTTATAATCCAATGGAAAGTCTTAAAATTAACTTGGTGGATTTGAAGCAGTATTTAAAATAAAGTTCATTTTATTCTATTTATTTATTTGTGTTTATTTCAGGTTAATATGGGGATTAGATTAGATAAAATGCTTTTGTAAGTCTAAAGTCTTCATTGTGGTTGTGTTCTTTACCCAGGAAGTGTTCCATATACCTTTGCAATGTATTCATTGGATGGAAACTTACCCAGTCCCTTCTCCCCAGGCATCCTTATTTGAATTTAATTTAGTTTTTCTCTCAGGTGTGCTTGTAATTGCTGATCCACCAGTTTAAAAATGGTACTGAGAATATGTGATGCTTATTTTTCCATTCTTGTGATACTTCACTTTGGATATTCTCCAAATTCATCCAGGTTGTTACATCCAGAGATATAAAATCTCTGTCTTTTTTATAGCTGAATAGTAAATCACAGTGTATGTGTGTGTGTGTGTATCTCACAATTTATTAATCTATCATGTATTCAAGGATGCTTAGGTTGTTTCCACATCTTTGTGATTGTGAACCGTGCTGTTATAAACATTCAAGTGCAGATGCCTTACAGTAATCTGGACAAGAGACATGAACAGAAACTTTTCTCATGAAAACAAATGGCCAAGAAACATATGAAAAAATGTCCCTAGTCCCTAATCATCAAAGAAATGCAAATCAAAACCATTTTGAAATATCACCTAATGCCATTTATTTAATTTTTAAATATATCTAAGAAAATGAGCCACAACACAATCTCCCAAAGCAATAGATGTCGACGTGGGTATAAAGAGAAGGGAATACTTATCTACTGTTGATGTAACTACAATCTAGTACAGCCTCTCTGGAAAGAAGTATAGTGATTCCCCACAGAACTAAAAGTAGACCTACGATTTGATCCTTCAATCCCATTATTAGGTACCTGCCCATCAGTACAAAGAAAAAAGAATCATTTTACCATAAGGACACTACTGGTCCAAATTCATCAAATTAATTTTAAGCTTTCCAGTGGGTTATGAACTAGAGTTTGAAAAACACTGATCCAAATGAAAAGTGAGAATTTCTGCCTTTGCTGTATACTTTTTCAACTGATGTGAAGCTAAGAAATTATTTAATGGTAATGTTTCAGAAAATCTAGACCGTTGATTTTAGTTTCACTTAAAAATATAGTTTATGGATCTTAAAGAAATGTGTAAGTGTGTGGTGCACTAAATTTGCACTATTTTGGAAATCAGTTATACATTAACTGGGACTGCATTATTAATTTGTTTATATGTGTGTGTGTGTGTATTCTATTTATGTCCATTTATACATTGATATAATATACAAGATATCAGCTTGATTCACATTGCTCTTTTTTTTTATTTTTCTTGCTTATACATGTGTATATTAGGTTTCCACTTTTGACTTCACAGAATTAAAAAGGCTAAATTCAATGACAATAACAATGTTTAATATAATAAAACTTCATAAAGAATAAATGAAGATAAATATATTCAGAAAAGAAATCAGACGATTGCTGCAATGAAATATTAAGCAATAATAATAGTAATAATGCAAAGAAAGTAACATTCACATTGTCAGACGGGAGTATGTCTATTATAGAATACTTTAATCAGTTAACTTCTTATTTTATTTTTTCCAAAGTCTCAAGAAAACAGACAACTAATATTTATAAATAAAAATAAAGGATAATTTCAAAAAAACAGATCATGCCAAATTTTACAGACAATAGAAAAATAAATACTTCAAAATCATTCTACTTAATTTGGATACACCTGATATTAAAATTGGAGAAAATACATTATTATAAAGCAGAGATTAAAACATATTTCACTTACAAATGAGGATGCAATATGATAAACAACATATTAGCATGTTGCATTAAAAATTAATGTTTAAGTAATGTACATTGGTCAAAATTAAATACAATTTATATGAGAATTAGTCACTATTTTCTTTCTTTCTTTTTTTTTTCGTTGCCCATACCCCCTCCCTCCTTCTCTGTCAGGTCTCCACTTCCCCCAAGCCCTACTATGTCATTAATTATTATTAATTGCCTTCATATCAAAGTTGAATACATAGGATTCTTACTTCTCCATTTCTGTGATGCTTCACTAAGAATAATGTGTTCCACCTCCATCCAGGTTAGTAAGAATGCTGTAAAATCTCCATTATTTTTGATGGCTGAATAATATTCCATCATATACATTTACCACAGCTTACCAATCCATTCGTGGGTTGAAGGACATTTAGGCTGTTTCCACATTTTAGTGATTGTAAATTGGGCTACAATAAGCAGTCTAGTACAAGTGTCTTTATAATAAAATGTTTTTTTTTTCCCTTCTGGATAGATGCCCAGTAATTGGATTGCAGGATCAAATGGGAAGTCGAGGTCGAGTTCTTTAAGGTTTCTCCATACTTCCTTCCAAAAATGTTGTATTAGTCTGCAGTCCCACCAGCAGTGCAAAAGCGTTTCTTTCTTTCCACATCCACACCAGCATCTGCAGTTTTGAGATTTTGTGATATAGGCCATTCTCTCTGGGGTTAGATGATATCTCAGGGTAGTTTTAATTTGCATTTCTTTAATAAGTAGGAATGATAAACATTTTTTCATATGCTTTGTAGCCATTCATCTATCATCTTTAGAAAAGATTCTATTCATATCTCTTCCCTATTGATGTATGGGATTGTTGGTTTTTTTCTTATAGATTAATTGAAGTTCTGCATAGATCCTGGTTATTAGACTTTTGTCTGATTCAAAATATGCAAATATCCTTTCCGATTCACATTACTCTTTAATTAAAATTGCTTTCAGGAAAAGTTTTAATCTGTAACACATACACGCGCGTGTGCACACACACACACATACCCATATACACATACAAGTATATGTGTGTGCAAACACCAAGTATTGGTGTACATTTTCTTACTGTGGATCTGATTATCAATCTTAAATCATCTTAGTTGCAACTAATATCCATCTTATTTTCATCGTTCCCTACCAAAGTTATCTCCAATTCTTTGCTTTAAGGAGACTGACTGATTTCTTTAATCTCAGTCTTCTCACTATTCCTACCCACATGCAAACTAGAGTCATTTATGCCTTTGAGTTGTGCTTCCAAAGCTCTCTTGCCTAGAGTATCATTTATTTCTTCTGTACTTATCCAATTATTACTCCTACTGCAAGATCAAGTATGAGGATGACTGCTTCCATCATATTGGCCAGAAACAGAAAAGTAAGATCTCTAATATCTTCAATCAGAAACCAAAAAGGGGAAATAACAACAGATACTACAGAAACACAAAAGATCCTCAACGATTACTGCAAAAAGCTCTATGCCCTCAAATATGAAAATGTAGAGAAAATTGCCCAATACCTGGAATCACACCACCATCTTAAAATCAACCAGAGAGAATTAGAAATTTTAAATAGACCTATATCAAGCAATAAAAATGCATCAACGGTACAAAATCTTCTAATAAAGAAAATCCCTGGACCAGACAGTTTTACAACAGAATTCTACCAAACATTCAAAGAGGAGCTAGTACCTATTTTGCATAAACCATTCTAAAACATATAGAACAGAAGTTCTCAACCTGTGGGTCACAACCCCTTTGTAACAAAGGAAATACATCCTGCATATCAGATATTTATATAACAATTCATAACAGTAGCAAAATATAGTTTTGAAGTAGCAATGAAAATAATTATGTGGTTGGGGGTTACCACATCTGAGGAACTGTATTAAAGGGTCATGGCATTAGGAGGTATTAGGAAGATTGATGAACCACTGATATAGAAGGAAGGAATCCTCCCAAACAAGTTCTATGAAGAAAATATCACCCTAATTCCAAAATGAGGAAAGACCCATAAAAAAAGAAAACTATAGGCAAATATCATTAATGAATATTGATGCAAAAAATATTCAATAAAAGCCTAGCAAACAAAATACAGCAACACATTAAAAATTGCACATCATGATCCAATGGGTTTTATCCCAGGTATCAAGGTTGGTTCAACATACATAAATCCATAAATGTAACTCACCACATAAATGTAATCAAAAACAAAGACCATATGACACTCTCAATTGATGCAGAAAAGGCTTTTTGCAATACCCCACTTTTTTTTTTTGACAAGAACACTTGAGAAAACAAGGATAGATATGACATTTTTAAACTGATAGAGGCCATCTACAACAAACCAACAGCCACTCTCATGTTGAATGAAGTAAAACTTAAAGCATTTCCACTTAGAACTGGAACTAGAAAATAATGTCCACTATCACCACTGGTATTCAACATTGTGTTGGAAGTTCTAGCCATTGAAATCAGGAAAGAGAAGTAGATCAAGGGTATTCAAGTGGGAACAGAAGAGGTTAAACTCTTGCTCTATGTGCATGACATAATCTCATACTGGGAAAATCCCAGGGACTCAACTACAAACCTCTAAGAAGTGATCAAGGAATATAGTACCACTTTGGAATACAAAATAAATGTCCATAAATCAGTACCCTTCATATATGCCAGTAACAGTCAAACAGAGAATAAAATAAAGACACAATATCTTTTACAATAGCGCCAGGGAAGTTAAAATATCAGGGAATATATCTAACAAAGGATGTTAAGTATCTCTATGAAAGCCTCAGAAAAGAAACAGCAGAAGAGTTTTACAAATGGAAAAATATGCCATGCTCATGTCTGGGAAGAATCAACACTGTTAAAATATCCCTACTACCCAAAGCAATCTACATATTTAATAAAATCCCCAGCAAAGCACTAACGTCATACTCTAAAGAACTTGAAAACATAGTACTTTATTTTATATGGAACCAGAAAAAAAAAAAACCTGAATAGTAAATACAATTTTTAAAAATGAAAAGAATATATATGGAGATATCATGTTACCAGACTTCTGGTTACACTACAAGTGTATAGTGATTAGAACAGTATGATACTGACACAAAAATAAAGATGCAGATCTATGGAATGGAACAGAGAACCTAGACATGAACCCAGCCCCACATATAGTCGTGTGTTTTTTCATAAACCAAACAAAAGCATGCACTGGGTAAAAGAATACCTATTTAATAAATGGATCAGGGAAAACTTGTTAGCCACACATAGAAGACTGAAACTGGACCCACATCTTTCACCATTGACAAAAACTGACTCTCATTGAATAAAAGATTTAAGAGAGTGTGAGAAAAATGCTTGAAAAAATTAACCTTGGGAAAAAAAAATTATGAAGAAGACTGCCTTCACAATTACAACAACATCAAAAATAAATAAATGGGATATGAGCAAGCTAAAAAACTTCTGTGCAGCTAAGGATAATACAACTAAAGCCTTCAGAATGGGAGAAGATATTTGCATGCTATGAATCTGACAAAGGGCTGATAATTAGAATCTACAGAGAACTCAAATTAATCGACAAGATAAGGGAAAACAACCACATTTATAACTGGGCAAGAGACTGGAACAGAAACTTCTCTGAAGATGACAAATGAATGACCAACAAACACATGAAAAATGCTCATTGTCTTTAATCATCAGAGAAATGCAAATCAAAACCATTCTGAGATATCACCTAACTCCAATGAGATTAGCTCACATCACAAAGTCCAAGATATGCAGATACTGGCATGGATGTGCAGAGAGGAGAATACTTTTACACTGCTGTTGGGATTATAAACTAATACAACCTCTATGGAAAAAAGCATGGAGAATTCTCAAAGGATGAAAAGTCATTCTCTCATATGATCCCACAATCCCATTACTAGATATCTACCCAGGAAAACAAAAATCATTTTACCACAAGGATCTTCACACTAGATTATTTATTGCCCCTCAATTCAGAATTGTCAACTCATGGAAGCAACCTAAATGCTAATCAACACATGAATGGATTAACAAACTGTGGTAGAAGTCATGGAGTATTATTCAGCCATAAGAAATAATGAAGACTTGGCAGGGCACCCATAGCTCAGTGGATAGGGTTCTGGCCACATACATCAAGGCTGGTGGGTTTGAACTGGGCCCACGCTAGCTGTAAATAGCAATGACAACTGCAAATAGAAACATATATATATCTGAACATTGTGATGGGCACCTATAGTCCTAGCTACTTGGGAGGCTGAGGCAAGTGAATCACTTAAGCCCAAGAGTTAAAGGTTACTTTGAGCTGTGACACCATGGCACTCTACTGCGAGTGACATAGTGAGATTCTGTCTCAAAAAGAGAAAAAAAGAAAAGAAAAGAAAAGAAATAAAGAAGACTTCACATTTTTGTGTTTGCCTGGATGATGTTGAGAGACATTCTTCTTAGTAAAATATCTCAAGAATGGAAAATGAAGTAGCCAATGTCCTCATTACTAATATGAAACTGACATATAAACAACTACAATCCCACATGAAAAATAAATCACAAATATAGTCTAGTAAAGGGGAGAGAAGTGGGGGAGGAGGGCAGGCATTTGGCAGTATCTCATCAATGTGCGCAATGTGATGGTGCTCAATATGACCTCTGGATGTAGGGCTCAACTACATCTTGAACTTGACCTTAGAATTGAAAGCAATGTAACCTAAACATTTGTACCCTCATATTAACTTGTAATTAAGAAGAAAGAAAGTTGATATACTGTCGAAGAGTGGTTCTCAATCTTCCTAATGCCACAACCTTTTAATACAGTTCCTCATGTTGTGGTGACCCCCAACCATAAAATTTTTCCTACGAAAATAATTTGCTGGTTGGAGGTCACCACAACATGAGGAACTGTATTAAAGGGTCGAGGCATTAGAAAGGTTGAGAACCACTGCTGTAGAAGCTGATAGCATATGTTCTGTCCATAACCCTGGGTTATGAAGCTTAACTCCACCATTTTCTGTCTGTCAATCTTGAGCAGGTTACTTAGCTTCTTCTTTAGCTCTCAGCCTCTGCATTGTCATGATGATGATGATGATGATGATGATGGTGATGATGATAACATTAACCTATCTACTAGGTTGTTGTGAGGATTAAATAAGTTAATGTTAAATTTAGCATTGTTTCTGACATGTAGTATGTGATTCACAAATATTATCATTTTGCATTACTTTCCATCTTCACCTTGTCTCACTGCCATCACTATACATCCCGTATTCTATGTTGTATTTTCTTCATGTGTATTCCCATGCTGCTCCTTGTACCTTATCTGTGCATATGGAAACCCAATCTATTCTTCCATTTCCAGGTCACATGCCACCTCCTTTGTGTAAACTTTTTGTACTTTTAAAATAATTTTGTGTATACTTCTCTACCTCTCTCATTACAGTGTTTATCAATTTCTGCCTTTGATTAATGTGTGTATCTTTCTCTTTCAGGGATCTTTATGTTTAAAAACAGTAACTTATTCCTTTCTCTGTTACTTAGTGTTTAGCACAATAGATGGCTCAGAGGGTTTTTTTGTTGTTGCTGTTGTTTGTTTGTTTTCTCAGTTTTTGGCCTAGGGCCAGGATTGAACCAACCACGTCCAACATATGGGGCCAGCGCCCTACTCCTTTGAGCCATAGGTGCCACCCAAAGAGTCAGAGTTTTGAATTGAAATAAATCGATGTTGAATTGTACTCATCTTTTTCTACGTATTACCAGCAGGGTCAACTATAGCCTGGAAGAAACTTCACTTGTTAAGCCAGCTAAGGCTTTAATCTCCTCTTCACAGACATTTTTATTTGTGTAATATTTTCCATGTGGGTATTTCTGAAGCAAATCCCTGAAAGTGAGGTGGCTAGAATAGGTCTATCCCAAGCAAGCCACTCTGTAGTTAGTAGTTGTTGTTATCTTTGGAGTCTGTCCTTGCAGTAGAGATGGGGGTAAAGTACTCATCTAATTTCTTCACATTGACAGGCATTGACTATGATGATGCCAGATGCCTTCAAACACTTGCAAAAAGCTGGAACTCTTCAGATTTTTGGTGTTCAGAATAGCTTCCATGTTGGCCATATTTTGTTTCATTGAGACTCAGACACATGCAATCCTAAACTCAAGTACAAGGAATGTTCAGTCTTCTGCTTCTAGGAGGAAGCAGATAAGATTCCACCAGAATGGCTAGTTCTGTTATCTGTTTAGTAGGAGTAGGAAGCTAGTGGGAAGTATGAATAGGTAGGGCTGGGTATGAAAAGATTGTCATTTTTAATGCTTTAATTCCTAAAACACTGGAGATTAGCTCAGCAGGAGAGCTATTATTTATTGGGTCAGTTAAATTCATTTGTTTCTCCATCCCCATGGGAAAAAAAACAAAAGAAAAATAAACCCTCTCAGCTCTAGACTGAATATATGGTCTGAATATATAGTCTTCTACACCTTTTCTTTCTTTGGTACCAACTCCTAACTTTCTGGTCAATCTCCACCATTTGTTATAGACATTGGCAGCTGGATCACTGTATTCCTTTTTAGGATTCTGAGACATTACCCAGATAATAGCTGAGCCCTTGTGTTCTTTGAGTTCCTAATTTGCAATGATTGTGTCTTCCATTTCTCCTCAGCCACCTTGGCTGTTGTCTTCACTCACAGATTCTCAGCTTTTGGAATACTAAATTCAAGCTCCCAATTACCATAACATTTCCTTCTAGCATTTCCTTAAGTTACTCCCAGGTGAGACCTCTGCATTCTCCCTATTTAAGCAGTTCTCTAAGATCACACAATCTTGTTCATGATGTCTGCAAATGTAAGGAGCCTTCAGTCCCTTCTTAGCCCCAACATCAAGCTTAGTCTACTCTAGCAGGAGCTCATATTCCAATTAAACTTCCTTTACTACCTTAGAAAGAACACCTAGACCAAGCCACTATAGCTATGGCCTGTCAGCCATTGCTCTCTATGGGGATGAAAATTAAGCAGTGATTTGATGCAACAGCCCCTGTCTTCTAGAACTAAGGCTAAAGTTTGTGAGAACAAGCATGGTCTTTCTAGACCATTATTTGTAGGAGGGAAAGAGAATAGAATCACAATGGTTTAGGTAAAATCTGCTTTGCAGGCCTTGGACTACCCAGCAAATGCTATTTTTAAATAATACTTTCTCCCTTTAGTTACCAGAGCATTCCTTTAATTATTTGAAGCCTTTAGTCCTTAAATGAAAAGCAGACCAAAACAACCTGACTATAATGCAGTAGTTCAATCCAAATATTGCATTTTAAATGTAAGAGTAGCTTTTGAGCAATATTTGTAAAGGGCTGGTGAATTTCTGGTGCCTGCACTAGTTAGATCTTGAATACATGGCTGCTCTTGACTGAAGTAAAAGGATGCATTTCTGGTGAAGACATTTTTATCCCTGCTAGATTCTTTTGTTAGAATTGCTTTTTATAACCAAAAAAAGACAGATCCAGCTTTATAGAGACCTGAAGGCTGCAGGAAACGATGTTCACTACTATTTGCTACAATCTACCTCCATGGGAAAAGCTCTAATCCTTTTCTCTGGTTTAAGTAAAAGTATACACTAAAACTTCCTCTATTTTACTCACTATGGCCAATCTTTGCTTTCTGTGTAAAATCACACTCAGAAAGGGGTAAATGCCACTCATATTTCCACCTTTGAAATGAGAAACTTAGTTGTAACCATATAAGGATGGCTGTGGGAAGGGAAGATTTTGGAGGACAGGTAGAATTGAGTCATACCAAGAGGCATTAATACCACTACTAGAGTGCACTGGAGAGGTCTTGGGGCCCTATATATAGTCAAAGTCAGAAAATCTTTCCAAAATACTATAATGGAGTAGAGAATAAATTTCTCTAGCATCATTATACTTGGGTTTTAAATCCTAACTCTATTGCTTCCCAGTTGTATAAGTTTGAGCAGGACATTTTATCTAGCTGAGCCTCAGATTCTCTATATGAAAAATAGGGACACTACCTGCCCCATAAAGTTATAGTGAGTTTTGAATGAAGCAGTTGGTATGGAAGCATTTGACTTATTCATTTATCCACACTATCTATAGGGAATGGGATAGGAAACTTTTCCTGATTATCAATGTATCCAGGGGCTCAACAGTAACAGAAGCAACAAGTAAAGATATTGAGTCATATGCAGTACTCTCCCCCATGGCCTCTTTCTCTAGTAGTAGATGAAGCAGATTTTACTTAAGAAACTGTATTTGAATACTTACACTCCCATGGACTATACTTTTCCTTATCAGGACCTCTGCTATATCACTTTCTAGCTGTGTGACTTCATGCAAATGAGTTAGTTTCTCAGGTCGCAGTGTATACAATGAGAATAATCAGAGAAATATACTTAAGGAACTTAGAACAGTTCTTATTATAAGTGTTATAGAAATTATTCACTTTTATTACTATAATCTGGTTCTTCTCTCATTACATTGCTCTCATCCGTTTTTAGTTTGTGACATATACCTCTGCTTGGTTCGGAACTTATCCACTACAAATAATACATACTGATTGTAAAAAAATTAAACATATTTAAACACATAACCCCTAGGGATATCTACAGTTTCCTTGTGTGTGGAGTTTATAATGTCTTCAAAAATATATGTAGAAGTTCATTTTATATATATGTATATATATATATATATGTCTGTCACCTGAATATTTTTTTTTAACTAAATCACAGCTGTGTACATTAATGCAATTATAGGGTACAATGTGCTGGTTTTATATACAATTTGAAATACATACATCAAACTGGTTAACATAGCCTTCATGGCATTTTCTTAGTTATTGTGTTAATACATTTATATTCTACACTTAGTAGATTTAACATGTACTCTTGTAAAATGCACCATAGGTGTGGTCCCACCAATTACCCTCCTTCCACCCATCGTCTCCCCTCCTTTCCCCTCCTCTTTCATTTTCTCCTTCATCTTGGGCCGTAGTTGGGTTATAGCTTTCATATGGAAGTGGGGTGCTTATATATTGGTTTCCTACTAGGGCTGAGTACATTGGATACTATTTCTTCCATTCTTGAGATACTTTGATAAGAAAAATATGTTCCAGCTCCATCCATGTAAACATAAAAGAAGTCAAGTCTCCATATTTTTTAAGGTGGTGTAATATTCCATGGTGTACTTATACCACAATTTATTAATACATTCATGGGTTGATGGGCACTAGGGATTCTTCCATGACTTAGCAATTATGAATTGGGCTTCAATAAACATTCTGGTGAAAATATCTTTGTTATAAAGTGATTTTTGGTCTTCTGGATATATACCTACTAGAGGAATTGAAGGATTGAATGGCAGGTCTGTTTTTAGATCCCTAAGTGATCTCCAAACATCTTTCCAAAAGAAACATCTTAGTTTTCATTCCCACAAGCAGTGAAGAAGTGTTCCCTTTTCTCCATATCCACACCAACATCTATGCTTTTTGCATTTTGTGATGTAAGCTAATCCTACTGGATTTAGATGATATCTCAAAGTGGTTTTGATTTACATGTCTCTGATGATTAAGGATGATGAGCATTTTTTCATGTGTCTGTAGGCCACGCACATGTCTTCTTCAGAAAAGATTCTCTTCAAGTCTCTTGCCCACACTAAGATGGGACCACTTGTTCATTCTTGCTAATACATTTGAGTTCTCTGTGGATTCTAGTTATTAAACCTTTGTTGGAGATATAACTTGCAAATATCTTCTCCTATTCTGAGGGCTGTCTGCTTACTTTATGTACTGTGTTCTTGGCTGTGCAGAAACTATTTAGTTTTATCAGATCCCAGTAATGTATTTTAGGTGTTGCTTCTATTGCCTGGGGGATGCTCCTCAGAAAACATTCTCCCAGGATGATTTCTTCAAATGTTTTCCTATACTTTCTTCTAGTATTTTTATAGTTTCGTGTCTTAAGTTTAAGTTTTTTATCCATTGACAACCTATCTTTGCTAATTGTGAAAGGTGTGCATTCAGTTTCAGTCTTTTCCAGGTCTACAGCCAGTTCATCCAGCGTCATTTGTTAAACAGGGAGTCTTTTCCCAACTGAATGTTTTTGATTGGTTTATCAAAGATCAAATGATGGTAAGTATGTGGGTTCATCTCTTGGTTCTCTATTCTGTTGCATACATCTATCTCTCTGTTTTTGTGCCAGTACCACGCTGTTTTGATGACTATGGATTTATAGTATAGTCTGAGGTCTGGTACTGTGATTCCTCCTGATTTGTTTTTGTGTGTAAGTAATGTCTTGGCTAATTGGAGTTTTTTTTCTGATTCCATGTAAAACAAAGTATTATTTTTTAGAGTTCTTTAAAGTATGAAAGTGATGTTTTAATAGGGACTCCATTAAAATTGTATATTGCTTTGGGTAGTACGGACATTTTAACAATGTTGATTCTTCCCAGCCATGAGCATGGTATGTGTTTCCATTTGTTAACATCTTCAGTAATTTCTTTTCTCAGAGTTTCATAGTGTACTTCACAGAGATCTTTCATGTCCTTTGTTAGGTAAACTCCCAAATGTTTCATCTCCTTTGGCACTACTGTAAAAGTAATAGAGTCTTTGACTCTTTTTTAAGCTTGACTATTGTTGGTATATATAAAGGCTACGGAATTGTGAGTATTGATTTTGTAATGTGAGATGCTGCTGTATTTCTTGATCACTTCTAACAGTTTTGTAGTTGAATCCCTGGAGTTTTCCAGATAGACAATCATATCATCTGTGAAGAGTGAATGTTTGGTTTTGTTCCCAATTGAATGCCCTTGATTGCCTTGTCTTAGCTGATTGTCATAGCCAAGACTTCCATTACAATGTTACAAAGCAGTGGGGACAATGAGCAGGCAAACTTGCCTGGTTCCTGATCTGAGTGGAAATTGTTTTAATTTAACTTCATTCAATATAATATTGGCTGTGGGTTTGCCGAAGATGGCCTCTATCAGTTAAAGAAATGTCCCTTCTTTCTATATTTTTATTAAGTATTCTGATCATGAAACAATGTTGGTTATTATCAAGAGGTTTTTCTGAAACAATTGAGAGAATTACATGGTCTTTGTTTTTGTTTTGTTTATGTGATGCATTATATTAATATATTTACATATATTGAACCATCCTTGAGACCCTGGGATAAAAGTAACTTGGTCATGGTGTATAAATTTGTTTGATGTGATGCTGGATTCTGATTGCTAGGATCTTATTGAATATTTTTTCATCTATGTTCATTAAAGATATTGGTCTATAATTTTCTTTTCTTGTTGGGTCTTTTCCTGGTTTGGGAATCAGGGTGATATTTGCTTCATAGAACGTGTTGGGAAATATTTCTCTTTTTCTATGCTTTGGAAAAGGTTAGGTAATATAGGTACTAGTTCCTCTTTAAAGGTTTGGTAGAATTCCAGTGTGAAGAAATCTGGTGCCACAGTCTTCTTTTTTGGGAGATTTCATATAGTTGATGCTATTTCAGTACTTGATATAGGTCTGTTCAATATTTCTAATTCTTTCTTGGTAAATGTAGGAAGGTGGTATGCCTCCAAGTATTGGTCAATTTCTTTCAGATTATTGTATTCCTGAGAATATAGTTGTTTTAGTATTCATTAATAATTTTTTTTGAATTTCTGAGGTGTTTGTTGTTATTTCACCTTTGTCATTTATGATTGATGAAATTAGGGATTTTAATTTTCTATTTCTGGTTAGGCTAGCCAAGTGTTTATCAATTTTGTTAAACTTTTCAAAAAAACCAACTTTTTGATTCATTGTCTTTTTAATAATTCTTTTTTTTTCGATTTAACTTAATTCAGCTCTAATTTTGGTTATTTCTTTTATTCTGCTGAGAGTGGTGTTGAAGTGTTCTTCCTTTTACAGTTGCTTGAGATGTCCCATTAAGTTGTTGACTTATTCTCTTTCCATTCTCTTAAGGAAGGCTAACAGCACAATAAATTTCCCTCTTAGGAATGCCTTTGTAGTATCCCAGTGGTTCTGATAATTTGTGTCTTTATTATCATTCTATTTCAATAACTTTGTAATTTACTTCTTACTCTCAACCTTGACCCAGCTATTTTTCAGCATAAGGTTATTGATGTCCATGTCTTTGTGTGAGTATGCATATTCTTGTTATTAGTGAGTTCAACTTTTATTCCATGGTGATCTGAGAATATACAAGGAATAATTTCTATTCTTTTAAATTTGCTGAGGTTAGCCCCGTGACCTAAGTTGTGATCAACTTAGGTTCCTCCTTTTGAGGATGTTCCATGGGTTGTTGAGAAGAATGTGTATTCAATTTTGTTAGGTTGAAATGTTCTGTAGATGTCTATTAAGTTCAATTGTTGTAGGGTGAAGTTTAAGTCCAGAATTTCTTTGCTTAGTTTCTTCTTGGAGGATTTATCTAACACTGCCAAAGAGGTATTAAAATCTCTGACTATTATGGTGCTGGAGGATATAAAATTGTTCATGTCTATTAGTGTCTTGCTTATAAATTAAGGGACATTTTGGTTGGGTGCATAAATGTTAATAATTGATATCTAATCATGTTGAATGTTTCCTTTAACAAATATGAAGTGATCATCCTTGTCCTTCCTTACTTTTGTTGGTTTAAAGCCTATTGTATCTGTGAATAAAATTGCAACACCTGATTTTTTCTGATTTTCATTGGCCTGAATTATGGATGACCATCCCTTCACCTTAAGTCTATGTTTATCTTTTAAGGTAAGTTGAGATTCTTGTATGAAGCAGATGTCTGGCCTGAGTTTTTGTATCTGGTCAGCCAACCTGTGAATCTTTAGTGGACAATTTAAGCCATTCACATTAATTGACAATATTGATGAGCCTGGTAGTATTTTGGGTGTGAAGTTTTTCAAAGGACCAGTGGATATTTTTAATCCTATTGACACTGTGAATGCTGGGTTTTGATCAATAATTTCTGAGTGAGTTTTCTTTGCTGGTAGACCATTGTGGTGCTCATTACAGAGGATGGGTCTGAGAATATCTTGAAGGGCTGGTTTAGTTATGGCAAATTTCTTCAACATGTGAATGTCTTAAAGTATTTGACTTCTCCTTCATAAATGAAACTCAGTTTAGCTGGATACAGGATTCTGGGCTGAAAGTTATTTTGTTTTAGGAGATTGAAGGTCAATCACCATCCTCTTCTTGTTTGAAAAGTTTCAGCAGAGATCTGCAGTCATTTGAATATTCTTCCTGTTGTAAGTTATGATTTTCCTGGCTGCTTACAGGATTTTCTCTTTCATATTAACGTTGGCAAAATTAATTACAATGTGTCTATGGGAGGCTTCATTTGGATTGAGATGTGCTGGAGTTCTGAAACTGTCTGCTATCTGAATTTCAGTATCTCTTGCCATGTTTGGAAAGTTTTCCTCTAAAATCTCTTGGAGTAGAGCATCCATGACTTTCAGATCATTCTCATCAGTTTCAGGAATTCCAATAAGGCAAATGTTTGCTTTTTTGGAGTGGTCCCACAACTCTCTCAATGAGATCCATCTTTGCTCTCCATTTATCTTCATCTTTTAGCATTTGGGAGTAATCAAAACCTTTGTCTTCAATGTCCGAGATCCTTTCTTCTTCCTGTTCCATTCTATTACTGAGGACTTCTACTATATTTCTCAGGTCTTTGAGGAATGAAAATTCTTGCCTCGATTTGTCAAAATCTTTGGTGATTTTGTCTTTGAATTCATTGAATTCTTGAAACAACTTTTGAATTACTTCTTGAACATCTACTTCCAATTTTACTTCAATTCTGTTAATTTTATTTTGCTATTCAAATTCTGGACTCAATTTCTGACATCTTAGCCATCTGTTTATGAATGGAATCTTCTTGTTTCCTTTGTCATACCTTGGGGGAGTTGATCTACTGTGGTTGTTAATGTTGCCCAAGTTTTTCTGTTGATTCCACCCCAGGGTTATTTTTCACCATTTGTTTAGTGAGGCTGGTAAGGTGGAATTCAATTGAGGGCTCCTGGAGATGTAATTAACCAGACCTTTACAAGAGTGCTAGGACTGGTGACTGTGGCTTTTCCTCTATGACTTTACCAAGGTCCCACTCAGTACTACTTCCTGAGACTCTGGGGACCTGCTTGGTATGATAGGGCTGGGTGGGTCTGTTTCCTATTTAACTAGACTCTGACCAAACCTAGTGGATCAATGATTTTGGGTTGAAATCTCAACTGAAAATTGTTTCAGGCAATAATCTCTCTCCCAGCTCACTTCCTGATCTTCCACTTTATTGGATTGGTTGTGGCCATTATTTCTCTGTCTGGATGGGAGCCTCTGCTAAAAGCTAGCTTCAGTTGGCCAAGTTGCATCTTTCCCATCTCACCTGAATTTTTAAATTAACAAAGAATCATGGCCAAAAATCTCCTGTATTAGTTCAAAAAATTATGAAGTCATAAATAAGATTATTATTAATATTTTAGTGTAAGGTGATTAAGAAAATAGTAATTTAGAAAAAAAATCACATCAACTGTATCACATTCATATCTACAAATCTTTGAAAAAATTATAGTTCCTTAAGGGAAATTATTCAGTTTAGAAATGTACCTAAATATTAAATCCTTACCATAATTCTAGGATCCATGACCTCCAGGATAGAACTCTGTCATACCAAATAGGTCTTTGACTGTCTATGGTTTTATGCAGTATGGAAGACATGATGGGCCCTAGAAACTCTGCACTGATAATTAAATTGTTGAGTTGGCCTTTGGTGCCAGGTAAAACTTCCCTATTGTTAATGAACAAGCCTTCTATATTGGCTAGGCAGTTAGGTCGGAGAAAGAAGGGAAGAAGGAAAAGGAGCTTACTGAAGGATACAATCACCCCTGAGTGTACCAAGAGACTCAGCAAAGCAAATCTACTGTCAAGAAGATGATGGGGGAGTTTAGTCAGGAGGAAGAGAATATATTATGGGCTCTAAAAATTGTTTGTTTCCACTGAGGCTTGAAGAAATTATTTATAAGTGCTGTGAAACAAGATTTTGGTTTTTTTTTTCTTTCACTTTACAAATGAAAAAGTAATAAAATAAACAACAAAAAATAAAACAAAAATAAAAGACTCCTGTTGCTTCTATAGCTTGGAAATCAAGATCTGTGAAGTCACGGACACTTGTTAATAAGGCTAAAAAAGCTGTGATTCATGCTTCTTAGGCTTTAAGCCCAAAATGACTAAGAAGAGGGAGTCAAAGAAACGTGTATACAAAAGTGCATTCTCTAGCACTCTGCCTCAGAAGAACTCAACACTGAAATCCCTAGAAAGATGGCAGCCTTCTCTGCTATTTCTCAGACCATGGATCATATAGACCAATACAAGTTTTTTCATGAGGATCTTTATAAGGTTGTCAGCTATTTGTTTTGTCAGCAGGTACATTAAAACAAAATAAACAAACAACAAACAGAAATACCTACTTCTACTGATTCTATCATTTATTAAAATAAAAGACATTTCAACACCAAAAATTTAGATGTGATTTATATCTGTATAGCCAGTTTTTAACTGGAAAAATTTAGCTTTATAAAACCTCACTACATAGTCTCATTTTTATCATTCACTATTGGCCACTGCAAATATAGCTGCATATCCCTTGGGTTCCAGTATTTGGACATAATGCTATTCTGTTTCCGTCTCTGACCTTTGTTCTTTCTTCCATCTTCAATGCAGAAAAAAAAAAAAGCTTGGCCAGCACTGTGTTAAGGGTAAATCTTCAGATCCAGAGCATCTTAAGATTAAGAGCATTGAGTCATCTTTCTATCAGCTAGGATCTTGGCATGAAACAGATGGCACCCTCTTATTGGGAATTTGAGATTTGTTTAATAGAAAAAACTTAATCAAAGAAGATGAAGATTTCTTAGCATAGTACTTTGGAACTGTAACAATATAGAATTTTTTTTTGCAAGCAGAAAGCAGAAACATTAAAATTGTTACACACCATGTAAAAATACATGCATGTACCATATATGCCCATACCCCACTCCTGAGGAGTGAAGAGGGACACAATGAAGATGCAGCTCATTTAAGGCAAAACTCATCCTCACAACACAGTAAATGGGGGAGATAAATACCCTAACTTCACTATCTCCTCCCCTCTTATCTCTTTCCTGGGCACCTCATTGACCAAACCTAGCTATACACTCTATTATGTTTAGAGTAGATGCACAAATGAGGGTAGAGCATAGATCTGGAGGGGCTCAAAAAAGGTATATAGCCCACACCATATAGGACTTTTATATGGAGTAACTAAGACCTACAGTAGGAAAGTAACCAGCCCAATGTTAAACAAAAACCAATGGCAAATCTAGGAAACTTTTTCATCTCATTTTACAAATTCCAATTCATTTCATTGGGTCACTTCTATGCTACTAATGTTTCAACAACTGCATGTTCTTTTCCTAATAAATACACCAGAAAAGTACAGAGACATAGATAGATATCAAAGACACCCTTCACTTTATGAAATGGATGTTTTCCTGACAGACAGTAGTTCATAAATCAAATTGTGCTCTACAAGTGAATTATGCCAAATAATTGTATTTTTTAGACAGTCTCACTATGTCACCCTTGGTAGAATATAGTGCCATCACAGCTCACAGCAACCTCAAACTCTTGGGCTTAAGCTATTCTCTTGCCTCAGCCTCCTCAGTAGCTGGGAATACAGGCCCCTGACATAATTCTTGGCTATTTTTTGTTCTTGTTATTGTTGTTGTTGCAATTGTCCTTGTTGTTTAGATGGCCCAGGCTGGGTTCAAACCCGCCAGCCTCAGTATATGTGGCCAGCACCCTAACCACTGAGCTATGGGCACTGAGACTTATACCAAATAATTTAAGAGAGGTTTCATTAGTAATTTGTTCTTAGATTCCAACTTTGTAATGAAAATAATAAGTGAGCATGTAATAAATGATATACAAAAATGTGATTTTAAAAGACTCAGCAAATATTACAAATAACATACAAAATTTATTAATAGAAAGTGTAATGACCATCAACATTATGTATAAAGTAATTTGATAAACTCACGTTTCCAAAAATAGTAAAATTTTAGAAATAACATATTTTTATTAAGTCATTTGTACATGATCACAAATACCTTTGTGCCATTATGGGATTCAATGTGTTGATTATTTGTACAAATTGAAGTACTTACATCCTACTAATCAATATAGCCTTCACCTCATTTACCCAATTACAGGGTTAAGACATTTATGTTCTACAACTCATAGATCCAACTTGTACTTGCAATATGCTCCATAGGTGTGGTCCCCCAACTAACCCTTTCTCTATTGATCCACTCCCCCATTTCCCTCTCCCTCCCTTTTCCCTCCTTCATCCTAGGCTATAGTTATGTTTCATTTTTCATATGCAAATGTGAGTGATTATAAATTGGTTTCACAGTAGTACTGAGTATATTGGATCTTTTTTTTTCATTCCTCAGATACTTTACTAAGAAGAATATTTTCCAGTTCCATCCATGTAAACGTAGAAGAGGTGACTTCTCCAATTTTTTTTAATGCTGCATATTATTCAATGGTATACATATACCACAATTTATTAATCCATTCATGGGTTGATGGGCACTTGGGATTCTTCCATGACTTGCCAATTATGAATTGAGCTGCAATAAACAATACGGTGCAAATATCTTTATTGCCAGATCATTTTTGGTCCTTTGGATATACAGCTAGAAGAGGAATTGCACAATCTAATGGCAGGTGTACATTTAGATCCTTGATTGTTCTCCAAACTTCCTTCCAAAAGGAACATATTAGCTTGCATTTCCACCAGCAGTGCAGAAGTCTTCCTTTTTCTCCACATCCATGCTAACATCTGTAGTTTGGGGATTTTGTGATGTGGGCTACTCTTACTGGAGTTAGATGGTATCTCAGAGTGGTTTTGGTTTGCATTTCTCTGATGATTAATGATGATGATGTGCCTATCTTCTTCAGAGAAGCTTCTGTTCACGTCTCTTTCCCACAATGAAATGGGATCATTTGTTTTGTTTTTGTTTTTGTTTTTTTAGTAATATTTTTGGGTTCTCTGAGGATTCTGGTTATTAGACCTTTGTTGGAAATATAACTTGCAAAAATCTTATCCCATTCTGATGGCTGTCTATTTGCTTTAATTAGTGTGTTCTTGGAAGTGCAGAAGGTTTTTAATTTGATCAGATCCCAGTAATGTATTTTTGATGTTGTTTCAATTGCCTGGAGTGTCCTCCTCATAAAGTATTGTCCGAGGCCAATTTTTTTCAAGCATTTCCCCTGCACTCTTTCTAAGAATTTTCATTGTTTCATATCTTAAGTTTAAGTCCTTTAACCAGTGAAAGTCAATTTTTATTAGAGGAGAAAGGTGTGGGTCCAGTTTCAGTTTTCTACAAGTTGCCAGCCAATTCACCCAACACCATTTGTTGAATAGGGAATCTTTCCCTCATTTATATTTTTAATAGGCTTATCAAAAATCTAATGATGATAAGTATCTGGGTTCACCTCTTGGCCTTCAATTCTGTTCCATATATCTACCTATATTTGCACCAGTACCCTGCTGTTTAAGATCACTATCGATTTATAGTCTGAAGTCTGGGAGTGTGATTCCTCCTGATTTGTTTTTATTTCTGAGTAATGTCTTGGCTATTCAAGGTTTGTTCTGTTTCCATATAAAATGAAGTACTAATTTTTCCAGGTCTTTGAAGTATGACAGAGGTTCTTAAATAGGGATCACGTTAAGTCTGTAGATTGCTTTAGGTAGTATAGACATTTTAACAATGTTGATATATTTTTCCATTTGCTAAAATCTTTAGCTATTTCTTTTCTCGGAGCTTCATGGTTCTCTTTATAGAGATCTTTTATGTCCTTAGTTAGATAAACTCCCAGATATTTCATCTTCTTTGGCACTACAGTAAAGGAAATAGAGTCCTTGATTGTTTTTTTCCTTTGACTTGTTGGTATATATAAAGGCTACAGATCTGTGAGTGTTAATTTTGTAACCTGAGACACTGCTATATTCCTTGATCACTTCTAGGAGTTTTATAGTTGATTCCCTGGGGTTTTACAGATACACAATATTATCATCTGCGAAGAGTAACAGTTTGATCTCATCTGGTCCTATTTGGATCCCCTCGATTGCCTTCTTTTCCCTGATTGCAATGTGTAAGACTTCCATTACAATGTTAAAAAGGTGTGGAGACAGTGGGCATCCTTGCCTGGTTCCTGAGCTGAGTGGAAATGATTTCAATTTTACTCCATTCAGTATTAAATTTGCTGTTGGTTTTTTGTAGATGACCTCTATCAGTTTAAGAAATGTTCCTTCTATACCTATTTTCTTAAGGGTTCTGATCAAGAAAGGATGCTGGATTTTGTCAAAAGGTTTTTCTGCATTAATTGAGAGAATCATATGGTCTTTGTTTTTTAATTTTTTTATGTGATATATCATATTTATTGATTTACATATATTGAACCATCCTTTGGACCCTGGGATGAAAAACACCTGGTCGTGCTGTATAATTTGTTTGATGTGTTGTTGGATTATGTTTGCTAGGATCTTATTGAATATTTTTGCATCAATATTCATTAGAGATATTGATCTACTAATTTCTTTACTTGTTGGGTCTTTTCCTGGTTTGGATGTCAAGGTGATATTTGCTTCATAGGGTGTGTTAGAAAGTATTTCTTCTTTTTCTATGTTTTGGAAAAGATTAAATAATATATGGACTAGTTCCTCTTCAAAGGTTTGGTAGAATTCTGATGTGAAGCCATCTGGTCCTGGGATTTCTTTTTGTGAAGATTTCTTTTTTTTTTTTTTTTGAGACAGAGCCTCAAGCTGTCCCCCTGGGTAGAGTGCCATGGCATTACAGCTCACAGCAACCTCCAATTCCTGGGCTCAAGCGAGTCTCTTGCCTCCGCCTCCCAAGTAGCTGGGACCACAGGCGCCCGCCACAACGCCCGGCCATTTTTTGGTTGCAGCCGTCATTGTTGTTTGGCGGGTCCGGGCTGGGGATTCGAACCCGCCACCTTAGGTGTACGTGGCTGGCGCCTTAGCCGGTTGAGCTATAGGCGCCGAGCCGAAGATTTCTTATAAATGATACTACTTCAGAACTTGTTATATGCTTGTTCAACATTTTGACTTCTTTCTGGCTAAGTCTAGGAGGGTGGCATGTTTCCAAGTATTGATCTATTTCCTTTAGATTTTCATACTTCTGAGAATAGAGTTTTATGTAATATTCATTAAGGATTTGTGAATTTCTGATGATTCTGTTGTTATTTGGCCTTTATCATTTCTGATAGATGAAATTAGAGATTTTACTCTTCTACTTATTGTTAAGTTAGACAAAGGTTTATCTATTTTATTGACCTTTTCAAAAAACCAACTCTTTGATTGGTTGATCTGTTGTATGATTCTTTTTTTTTTTTTTGATTTCATTTAGTTCTGCTCTAATTTTAGTTATTCCTTTTCTTCTTCTGGGTTTATGGTTGGAATGTTATTTTTTTCCAGTTGCTTGAGATGTCACAGTAAGTTGTTGACTTCTTCTCTTTTCAGTCTCTTGAAGAAGACTTCCAACAGTATAAATTTCTTTCTTAGGACTGCCTTTGTGGTATCACAGATGTTCTGACAGTTCATGTCTTCATTATTGTTTTGTTCCAAATATTTGGCAATTTCCTTCTTAATCTCATCTATGACCCAGGTATCATTCAGCATGAGGTTGTTTAGTTTCCACGTTTTTGTATTCATATGCAGACTCCTGTTGTTACTGAGTTAAACTTTTATTCCATGATGTTCCAAGAAAATACAAGGAATAATTTATATTCTTTTAAATTTGCTGAGGTTAGACTTATGACCTAAGATGAGATCAATTTTGTAAGATGATCCATGGGCTAATGAGAAAAACATGTATTTGGTTTTGTTGAAATGAAATGTCCTGTAGATGTTTGTTAGATGAAAATGTTGAGTGGTTAAGTTTAAGTCTAAAATGTCTTTACTTAGTCTTTTATTGGAGGATCTATCCAACACTGCCAAGGGAGTGTTGAAATCTCCAACAATTATGGTGCTGGAGGAAATCAAGTTGCTCCTGTATGTTAGAGTTTCTCTTATAAATTGAGGTGCATTCTGGTTAGGTGCATAAACGTTGGTAACTGAAATCTCATCATGTTGAGTGTTGCCCTTAACAAATATGAAGTGACCATTCTTATCCTTTCTTACATTGTTTAGTTTAAAGCCTATTTGTAACACCTGCTTTTTTCTGTTGCCTGAATTATAGATGACCATCTCTTCATCCTGAGTCTATGTCTATCTTTTATCTTTTAATGTAAGATGAGATTCTTGAATACAACAGATGTCTGCCCTGAGTTTTTGTATCCAGTCAGCCAACTGTGCCTCTTTAGAGGAAAATTTAAGCCATTCACATTAATTGAGAGTATTGATAAGCCAGATGGTATTTTGGGTATCGAGTTTTTTGGAAGTCCAGTGGACATTTTTAATCCTTTTGCCACTTTGGAAGTTGGAATTTGATCAAAAGTTTCTGAATGATTTTACTTTGGTGGTGGAGGATAGGTCTGAGCATCTCCTGGAGAGCTGGTTAGTTAAGGCAAATTTCTTCAACATGTGAATGTCATTAAAGTATTTAATTTCTCCATCATAGGTGAAATGGAGTTTAGCTGGATACAGGAACCTGTTTTGAAAGTTTTTATGTTTAAGGATATTAAATGTCAATGACCACCCTTTTCTAACTTGGAAGGTTTCAGCAGAGAGCTCTGCAGTCATTCTAATGTTTTTCACCTTGTAGGTTATGGTTTTCTTACATCTTGCAGCTTGCAGAATTTTCTCCTTCATATTAACTTTGGTGAAGTTAATTATAATGTGTCTGTGAGAATTTTTATTTGGGTTGAGTTGTGCTGCTGTTCTGAAACTGTCTGCTATCTGGAATCCAGAATCTGTTGACATGTCTGGAAAATTCTCTTTGATTATTTCATGAAGTAAAGCATTAGTATATTCATGTCTGGAAAATTCTCTTTGATTATTTCATGAAGTAAAGCATTTGTATCCTTTACAGTAACCTCATCACCTTCAGGTATTCCTGTAAGATGAATATTAGATCTCTTTGAATTATCTCAAAGCTCTCTGGAGAAATGATCAGTTTTTGTTCTCCACTTATTTTCCTCATTTAGCATTTTGGAATGTTAAAAAGCTTTGTCTTCAACATCAGAGATCCTTCCTTCTGACTGTTCCATTCTGTTACTGAGGGATTCTACTGTATTTCTCAGATCTTTGAGGGCTGCAAGTTCTTGCCTCAGTGTGTCAAAAATATTTGGTGATTTTGTCTTTAAATTAGTTGAATTCTTGAGACATATTTGAATTATTCCTTGAAATTCTAATTCCATCCTTACCTGCATTCTATTGATCTTATTTGCTATCCAAATTCTGAACTCAATTTCTGAAAGACATCTCAGCCATTTGTTTACGAATGGGTTCTTGTGGTGTGTCTGTCATATTGTTTCTTGGGGCAGTTGATCTACTCTGATTATTCATGTTGCCAGAGTTTTTCTACTGATTCCACCTCATGATTGTTTTTCACCATTGGCTAGATGGGCAGGTAAGGTGAAATTAGACTAGGAGTTCCTGGAGTTGTGGATATCCAGCACCTTGTCAAGGATCTGGGACTGATGACTGCATCTTTTTCCCCTATAGCTTTGCAAAGGACCTGTGCAGTATTACAGTCTGAGGATAAGAAGACTGCTTGGTGTGGTGGGGTTAGGTGACTCTGTCTTGCATTCAGCTGGTTCCTGTCCAATCCTAGTGGATCAGTGACTCTGTTGAAGTCTTAGCTGTGGAGAAATACAAGCGACTAAGACACCCTACTTCCATGCACAATAACTGGGAGAGGAAAATCAACCCTCCCTGTTATCACACAATCAGGGTGCCACCTGAGAGGGTCTTTGGGTGATTCGCCTGGGTTAGGAGTTCCAAACCAATTGACTCAGTCAATATGAACTCTCAAGTTGGGGAGTCTGAAAGGTCTCCAGCAACTCGATGGCAGAGGTCTATTGGTTGCTCAAATTCGGCTGGCTCTGGTGCTCTGTGGAGTCAGAAAGGTCCTTCCAGTAGCATAGTTTGACCATAGGGCTGTGTCACTTTATCCACTTTACTCCTCTTTCATACCCAGTCACTGGTGACCCCAGAGGTTCTGAGGTCCTGCTCCCTCCAATAAGCAGATATGCTGGGGCTTTATGCCTGTCAGAGTCAAAGGAAGGTCAATGCCCCTGAAGCCTGGCCACTACCCTCTGCTACTAGCCATCTTGGGTAGCTGAGGTACTCAGTAGCCACTGGTGAGAGTTCAACTTGGACTCAGTCTAATCCTTAGGTTAACAAGTTAGCAAATGCTTTTTCCCCTCAGCCACTGCGCCTTTGCCTCTGCCTCTCTGCAGAACCAGTATCCGTATAGAGTGAGCTCTGGTTTCCTCTGGAAGTCCTCAGAGTTGGGGAGGTGTTTCTCCAAGATTAGCCCCTGGTGAGATCGCTCTATTGTTGCTGGATCTTTGTGGGAAGTGACCCTGCAGAGCTCCCAGGCAACTGCCACAGCCAGGGAGTTCTGGCTGTAGGAGTAGCCCCGTAGCATGAGGCACACAGATCCAGCAGTAGAGCGGAGGACACTGCACATGGTTCTGGCAGTCCCTGGTGCCTGGTGACTTCAGCAAGGAGAACGCTCGGCTCATGACTCTTGAGTGGGGGTCACGGTGCAGAAGCAAGGAGGACGCAGGGGGCAGGGCACAGGACGGTGGCTCTGGCAGGCTATGACCAGGTGGGGGGCAGGGTGATTGGTTTGGCAGGGGTGGGGGGCACTGCTTTTGAGCCTCCTCCCATAGTCACAGCAGGTGTTAGGCTTCTGGTCCGTCAGGCAAGGGGAGAAGGGTGGACTGGCAGTTCAGATTGGCAGGGAAATTGTTAATTCAATTTTTCTGCCTGGCAAGAGAGTGTTCAAATTCACAACAGGGTCCCTCTGGAGAAGTACACCCCACTTCCTACAGTTCTCTCCTGTGGGTTGAAACAAAAGGTATTCATTTCACAACTCACCTGTAGAAAACCTACAGGAGCAAAGGAAGAGACAAAAGAAAAACACAACTTTCTTGGGGGAGGGGATGGACACTTTTCCTTTGGGATGAATTTTGTACCTGAAGTTTGCTTTCTTGGAGTCATAGCTTGCCTCAGCAGGGGTGACCTGCAGATATCACTCTTCTCTGTCAGCTCAGCTCCCCGTCTTTTGCTTAATTGGGTACTTTCTGGACATTATTCCTCTCTCTGGATGAGAGCTTCTGTCAAAGGCTGACTACAGTTGGCCATCTTGCCCCTCCCTCCAAATTACATATTTTTTATAAAAATTAAATTTCCACTTAACTAATAATACTCAAATTGTCACAAAGGACAAATCCTAAAATGAATCTCAAAATATCAAATTGGAAACTGAGCTACCTGGGAAAGAGATCCATAGAATATGTATTATGCATGTTGACTAGACCACTAGATTTTTTTGGTGACTCCCTCTCTGCCTCTAGAGGAATATATCCTCTTAAATAAAGAATATTTGCTTGTCCCTTTTGAAAAGTGTTATATTCTAGGAAATTACTTAATTCCTGCTTTTTTTTTTTTTTTTCAGACAAAGTCTCACTCTGTGCCCCTGGGTAGACTGCTATGTCATTATCATAGCTCACAGCGACCACAAATTATTTGGGCTCAAGTGATCCTCTTTCCTCAGCTTTTCAAGAACTGGGACTAAAGGTGCCTACCATAGTGATCAGCTAATTTTTTTTATTTTTAGTATGAACTGGGTCTCACTCTTGCTCAGCATAGTTTTCAACTGTTAAGATCAAACTATCTACCCATTTCAGCTTCCCAGTGTGCTAGGATTACAGGTGTAAGCCACAGTTCCCAGCACTAAATTCCTGTTATTTTTCATTTCAAGTAAGAATTGTTAATTATTTCCCTTGTGTTTAGATAGTATCCTTTGAAAAATTCCACAATGATGTTAACATAGTTCATTGAAGTCATCATTAAACTTCTGTAGTCTTCTTTCCTTCCCAATGTTTAAGGATATCAAGCTTTCTTCTTTTTTATTAGGATTTTTTTACACATTCTTTCATGATTTCATGCAACATAGTGATTATACATTGCAGCTGTGAAGTGGGAGGGAACTGAGTTAAATCATGGATGTATATCCTCCTAGCTTTTTGCTTTTTTTTTTTTTTCTGGTTCTCAGTTTTGTAGTGGCTAACAACTTCTACAGTTTTTCCAAGGATTAAAGCAGATAATACCTCACACATATAAAAGCTTTCAATACAGAGTGTGGCACATAAGTGTTGCTTAATAAACAATATGTACTTTTGAAAATAGTAAAGAGCAAAGTCTTTGAGGCTTTATTAGCTAGTGAGGTTTCTACTTTCTATGGTGGGAGACATTATATATGCATGCACCAAGCTATATATGCTAGAAGATAAGAAAAACATATGCTTTCACCGTTTGGTGTTATACTTTGTCACACTTTGTATCCTTATTTCTTCAGAGGCTTCCATGAAAACATCTATTTCATCTTTTTTACAGTTTCCTTAAAAGACTTGGAAATGAATGCAAAATATCTAAAGCTTGGAACAAAAACAAATGTCATTTGCCATGCTGTGTTTAGCACATTTCTTCTCTGCATTTGAAGCATTGTTATTGAACTAATCTTCTCACAAGGGTGAACTTTTCCCCAGAAGATTCTTGAACATTTACCTGCAACAATATAAAACAAAACAATGTCCTTCATAGGCTTATCCATCTCCAGCAATGGCTGGATCTCAGTGATGAATGCACGTTCAGTCAAAAATGGGGATCTGTAGAGATGGTTATCTTTTGGTATCCATTCTCCCCTCTATCCTTTTAGTAATAGAATTATCCATAAATATGGAGGCAAGATGGTGGCTGAGTAATAGCTTCTTTGCAACCAGGCATGGTGAGATTGGAGAGAGAAGACCCCAGGTACCTGAGGCTTGTGGGATTTGCCCAGGAAAAAAAAACCCTTTGGGGATGCAGGAAGGCAGCAAGAGACTTCTGGACCCAAGGAGGTGGACAAAAGCAGTGGAGAAGTGGCAAGTTGTTGAGTTCAGTCTGAGGCCAAGTAGGCTGTTGCAGCTGTAGCTATAGCAATAGTGAGATGGCAGACAGGGAAGGCTTTCCCTGTGACTTGCTTTCTTTTATTGGACTTGGACACTTGGTTAAGCTACCTTGGGGAGATTTTGGGAGAGTGTGAAAGTGACTTTGAGCACTGTCCACAGTCCAGGATTAAGCCACTGGGCTGAAAAACATCGTTCATTATTTGGCTGCAGGCCAATCACAGACATTGCAGCTCCTGCAGGCTCCACCCTCAGGGTCCCAGAGTGAAGCATGTTGGGAGAACTTGGGCGAGTGATCATGCAACTTAGAACAGTTCCTAGAGGCAAAGACAGAGACACTGGGGAAGAGCAGGGATTTCATTGTTTGAGAGTAGGAGAGCTGCCTTGCAGTCTTGGCCCTCTGGGTCCTCAGCGTGAGGATAGTTTGGCATGCCTGATAAGCAAGCAGCCCCTTCAGCAGATATTCCAGCACGCATGTTTTCCTGGGAAAGCCCCTGTTTAGCCAAGGGTCATGGTTTAAAGTGTCTTTTAAGCAGGCTGAGGGGAGATTCAGGTTCTCAATCCTATGGGGTTAGTGGGCACAGTAGTCAGCAGAGGCCTCCAGTCTCCATCTTATATAGCTGCATCAGCATTGGGATTAGTATCTCATACCCCTGAAGATCAACCATTGTCTAGGCAATATTCAGCAATATACATATATTGCTTTTTTTTTTTTTTTTTTATTTCTCTTTATTTCAATTTTTTTTTTTTGCCTAGACTTTTCTTATGTTTTCTTCATTTTTCTAGTTTAAATATATTTTTTCATTGTTTCCTTCTATAATAATAACAATTTCAATTTTGCTAGTTTTTCTGCCAATGGTATTTGGTTTTTTTCCCCAATTTTAACCTGTAAGTTTTTTTGTTTGGTTGGTTTGGTTTGATCCATAGTATTTTTTTTTTTCTTATCTATCTTGTTGAGGAGAGGTACTATGTCTGCTCAGGCTGGCAAAGAACTACAGACCTCATAGGAACTGTCCAAACCAGCACCCCCAGAGGTTGGGGGTATTTAAGGTGTGGGTCAAAATACCCTACTTTACACCCTTATTACTCCTACCTCCCTATTTCTATGCCTCTCTTTTTGTCAATTTTTCCTTTTACTCGCCCTCTTTGATTTTACTTTTTTCATTTTTTTTCTTTTTCCCCTTCTTGCTCTTCACTCTACTCATCCTTTTATTCCTGTACCAATAGGACACATCAACACGTTAACATGGAAACTTAAAAAGCAAGAAGAAGTGAAAGAAAAATTATGGCAAGGAAGCATACAAAAGAAAATTTTCATGAGAAAGGCACAACAGAAATATCCTGGCAACACGAAAAGCCAGAACAGAGCAACCGCCACCCCAAGGGATGACGGGGAAGCTGCTGAAGAGGAATGTTAGAAATGATGTAAGGGAAATTTAAAATATAGGTGATAAAAACAATGAAGAAAATTGCTGAGAAAGTGGGAAAGAATGAAAAGAAAATTCAAAAAACAGAAACTAATAATAAATTAATGATGTGAAGAATATAGAAAGAATATAGGAGAGCTAAAGGAATTTAAGCAGTTAATTCAGAAACTTAAAGATGCAGTAGAATGTATCAATAATAGATTAAACCATGCAGAAAAAAGAATCTCAGAGGTAGAGAACAAAGGTCTTGAGCTATCTTAGATAGTTAAAGAATCAGAGAAAAACAGAGAAAGCAGAATGTTCACTGACAGAATTATGGAACTTCATGAAACATTCAAACACATGAGTTATTGTTATTTCAGAAAAGGAAGAAGGATGCCCCATGAGAATGGAAGCCATAGTGGAGAATATTATAAATGAAAATTTACCAAATATCACCAAAGATTCTGACAAACTTCTTTCAGAAAGATATCAGACCCCAGGTTGTCTCAACTCAAATTGAGCTTTTCCAAGACACATTGCAATGAACCTGTCCAAAATGAAGACTAAAGAAAAGATTCTGAAGGCCACAAAGAGTAATCACCAATTGGCCTATTTGGGAAAATCCATCAGGGTGACTGCAGACTTCTCAAATGAAAATTTTCAAGCCAGAAGATAATGGTCATCTGCCTTCATCTACTTAAATGAAACAATTTCCAGCCCAGAATTCTATATCCCACTAAGTTAAGCTCTAAAGTTGATGGAGATATCAAATATTTACTGAAATGCCAACATTGAGAAAGTTTGCCACAACAAAACCAGCTCTACAGAAAATACTTTGACCTATTCTACACAATGACACAATGGACTGCCAGCCAAGTAGCCAAGTAAGCACTCAGAAACCAAGGGACAAAAACCTAACTTCCACAATGATGAAAAAGATAAAACTAAGTAATAGACTTTTAACAAAATAAGATGACTAGTATACCACCACACTTATCATTTATCTCAATAAATGTTAATGGCTTGAATTCCCCACTGAAGAGGGATAGACTGGCTGATTGGCTTAAAAAAATAAGTCATTCATTTGCTATTTGCAGGAAACCCACTTAGCCTCAAATGACAAATTAAAACACAGAGTTAAGAGATGGAAGACAATTTATCAGGCAATTGGAATTCAGAAAGACAGAGGGATTACAAACTTATTTTTGGCTACAAGTGTATTTAAAGCAACTAAAGTAAAAAAAAAAAAACAATTATGGATACTTCATATTGGTCAAGGGAAAAATATAAGAAGAAGACATTTCAATTCTAAATAATTATGCACCCAACTAAAATGGTCCCAGATTTCTGAAACAGATCTTAATTAGTGTGAGCAATATGATATCCCTTAACACCATAATTGCATGGGTCATTAACACTCCTCTTACCGAACTGGACAGATCCTATCCTCTAAACAGAAACTAAACAAAGATACAAGGGACTTAATTGTGACCCTAGCACAACTATGTTTGACAGACCTGTATAGAAGACTCCATCCTAAAGCTAAAAAATATATGTTCTTCTCATTGGCCCATGGAACATTCTCCAAAATAGATCATATCTTAGGACACAAAATAAACCTCAATAGAATCAAAAGAATTGAATTTTTACCTGTATATTCTCAAACCACAAGGTGTTAAAGGCCAAACAACTCCAACAGAAGTATTCAGCTCCACATAAAGAAATGGAAATTAAATAACCTTATGCTGAAAGACAGTTGAGTGCAGGAAAAGATAAAAGATAAAATTTTGAACTTTCTTCAGTATAACAACAATGAAGATACAAGCTACCAAAACCTATATGATATGGCAAAAGATGTCCTGAGAGGATAATTTATTGTGTTAGATGCCCATCTCTGAAAAACAGATGAAAAGCACATTAAAAATTGAGAAACTATCTTATGGAACTGCAAAAAAATAGGACAATCTAAGCCTAAATCCAGTAGAAGAAAAGAAATATCCAAAATTATAACTGATATTAATGAAATTAAAAACAAAAAATTCAATCAGAAAATTAATGAAACAAAGTTTTTTTTTTTTAAATAAAAGGAGTAGATGAACCTTTGGCCAGACTAACTAGAAATTGAACAGTAAATTTTCTAGTAACCTCAATCAGAAGTATTAAGGGGAAATAAAAACACATGCCACAGAAATAGAAGAGATTATCTCTGAATACCACAAGAAACTCTATGCCCAGAAATTTGACAATGTGAAGGAAATAGATCAATATTTGGAATCACACTCTCTCTTTTTTTTTTTTTTTTT
>NW_003852601.1:1172270-1178206 GCF_000181295.1 Otolemur garnettii | reverse complement strand
GCAGCCGTCATTGTTGTTTGGCGGGTCTGGGCTGGGGATTCGAACCCGCCACCTTAGGTGTACGTGGCTGGCGCCTTAGCCGGTTGAGCTATAGCACACTCTCTTTATAGACTTAGCCAGATAGAAAGAAATCTCCTAAACAGACCAATTTCAAGCACGGAGACAAAAGAAACAATAAAAAAACTCTCTGTGGATTCTAGTTATTAAACCTTGGTCAGAGACATAACCTGAAAATATCTTCTTCCATTCTGAGGGCTATCTGCTTGCTTTACTTACTGTGTTCTTGGCTATTCAGAAATTTTTTAGTTTGATCAGGTTCCAGTAACATATTTTTGATGTTGATTCAATTGCCTGGGGGAGTCCTCCTCACAAAATATTCGCCCAAGCAGATTTTTTCAAGTGTTTTCCCTGCACTTTCTTCTAGTATTTTTATAGTTTCATGTCTTAAGTTTAAATCTTTAATCCAGTGATAGTCTATCTTAGTTAATGGTGAGAGGTGTGGGTCCAGTTTCAGTCTTATACAGGTCACCAGACAGTTCACCAAGCACCATTTGTTAAATAGGGAATCTTTTTCCCACTAAATGTTTTGTTTTGTTTTGTTTTTTGCAGTTTTTGGCCAGGTCTGGGTTTGAGCCCTTCACCTGCAGCATATGGGGCCAGCGCCCTACTCCTTTGAGCCACAGGCACCAATGCCCACTGAATGTTTTTAATTGGCCTGTCAAAGATCAAATAACGGTAAGTAGCTGGGTTCATCTCTTGGTTCTCTATTTTGTTCCATACATCTACCTCTCTGTTTTTGTGCCCAAACCATGTTGTTTGGATCACTGTTGATTTATATTATAGTTTGAGGTCTGGTAGCATAATTCCTCCTGCTTTGTTTTTATTTCTGAATAACGTTTTGGTATAGGTGAAATATCTATATGCCTCTGGCCAAAAAAGCCATTTAAGAGAAAGCAGTGAAAAGACTGTGCAAGCATACTTTTGAGAAAGTGAGGCAGAATCCCATGTGACCAGGTTGGTTGTGGGCCTAACATGACCAAGGCTTTGGCTAGAATAGCATTTACTGTGTTAAGAAATTAAGGTTGATTTCATAAGGCCAATAAAAAAGCTCTGTGGAAAACTGGCCGGATACCCATCAGTAACCTTTCCTGATCTGTGGTAAGTAATGAAGGTTACCTGCTGATGGGTCCAGGAATGGAAATGTGCTTGGGGATCTCAAGAGAAGAGGAATTTACCCAATGTATAGAGGTATCTAATGGCACAGATGAAATTTGGGGTTGTGAAAGGCTTTTGAGGAGTCCAGCCTGAAAATTCCTTATAAAAGGTTCTAGCAAAACACCCTGACTTAAGGTCTACATGGGAGCAGAGGTTTGCACACAAATTCCTGTATGCCCAACAGGTTTCTTTATGCCTTGATTGAAGATTCTAAGTAACAGCAAGGCCAGCAAAGACAGGTGTTCAATCTACCTTGTTCCTCCATAGCCTCAGGCTTCTTCAGATAAGAACAAAGAAAGGAATGACGGATGACACGTTCTTCATTAAGTTATGTTAAACTGGGTTATGTTGAAAGGGTTATGCTTAAAGGTGTATGTTGGGTGGATTTTCAGATTACTAGGGAGGAACTACTTACAGGGCGAGTGGTCACAAGATGTTCAAAAGGATTAATGAAGTCATTGATGTATAGTGCACAAGTGCAGAGTGATTGTAATGAATATTAATGAAGTCCTTACTGTATACTGCACATGCGCAAGATTGACTATATAAACCAACAGTAAACAAAGAAATCTCACCTTCTTGCCTGGGTGAGCAGATGGTCACCTTTATTTAAAACACAATTTCAAATAAAAAAAGAAAAAAACAAGAAAAAAACACAATTTCAATAAACGTGCTTATTCCTTGCAACATCGCTTATCCGCAAGACCCTTCTGGCAACATTTTGGCTATTTGAGGTTTTTTTCTGATTCCATATAAAATGAAGTATTATTTTTTTGAGATCTTTAAAGTATGACAGTGGAGCTATAACAGGAATTGCATTAAAATTGTATATTGCTTTGGGTAATATGGACATTTTAACAATGTTGATTCATCCCAGCCATGAGCATGGCATGTTTTTCCATTTGTTAACATCTTCAGCTATTTCTTTTCTTAGAGTTTCATAGTTCTCTTTATAGTGATCTTTCACATCCTTTGTTACATAAACTCCTAAATATTTCATCTTCTTTGGCCCTACTGTGTATGGAATAGAGTTCTTGACTATTTTTTCAGTTTGACTATTGTTGGTATATATAAAGGCTACAGATTTATGAATGTCAGTTTTGTAACCTGAGAAGCTGCTGTATTCCTTGAACACATCTAAGATTTTTGTAGTAGAACCGCTGGTGTTTTCCAGATATACAATCATATCATCTATGACGAGTGAAACTTTGATCTCTTCTGACCCTGTATGGGTACCGTTGATCACGTTTTCTTGCCTAATTGTAATGGCTAAACCTTCCATTACAATGTTAAAAATCAGTGGGAACAGTGGGCAACCTTGCCTCATTCCTGATCTGAGTGGAAATTATTTCATTTTAACTCCATTTAATGCAATATTGGCTGTAGGTTTGCTGTAGATGGCCTCTATCAGTTTAAGAAATATCCCTTCTATACCAATTTTCTTAAGTGTTCTCATCATGATGGACGCTGGATATTATCAAAAGCTTTTTTTCTGCATCAATTGAGAGAATCATATGGTCTTTGGGAATGCACAGAGAACTCAAATGTATTAGCAAGAAAAGAACAAGTGATCCCATCTCAGGGTGAGCAAGGGACGTAGAGAGAAACTTCTTTGAAGAGAACATGAGCATGGCCTACAGACACATGAAAAAATGCTCATCATCCTTAATCATCAGAGAAATGCAAATCAAAACTACTTTGAGATATCTTTTAACTCCAGTAAGACTAACCCATATCACAAAATACCAAAACCAGAGATGTTGGCATGGATGTGGAGAAAAGGGAACACTCCTACAGTGCTGGTGGGAATGCAAACTAATATGTTTCTTTTGAAAAAATGTTTGGGGTGGTGCCTGTGGCACAAAGGGTAGGGTACTGGCCTCATATGTCGGAGGCAGCAGGTTCAAACCTAGCCCCAGCCAAAACTGAAAAAATGTTTGAAGAACACTTAGAGATCTAAAAATAGAACTGCCATTCGATCCTACAATTTCTCTACGACGTATATATCTAGAAGACCAAAAATCACATTATAATAAAGATATATGTACCAGAATGTTTAATGCACCCCAATTCATAATTGCTAAGTTGTGGAAGAAGCCCCAGTTCCTATAGACCCATGAATAGATCAATAAATCATGGTATATGTACACCATGGAATATTATGAAGACTTAAAGAAAGATGGAGACTTTACCTCTTACATGTTTACCTCTTACATGTTACCTCTACTACGTATATATCCAGAAGACCAAAAATCACATTATAATAAAGATATATGTACCAGAATGTTTAATGCACCCCAATTCATAATTGCTAAGTCATGGAAGAAGCCCCAGTTCCTATAGACCCATGAATAGATCAATAAATCATGGTATATGTACACCATGGAATATTATGAAGCCTTAAAGAAAGATGGAGACTTTAACTCTTATATGTTTACCATGATCAATAAATCATGGTATATGTACACCATGGAATATTATGAAACCTTAAAGAAAGATGGAGACTTTACCTCTTACATGTTTACATGATGGAGCTGGAACATATTCTACTTAGCAAAGTATCTCAAGAATGGAAGAAAAAGTATCCAACGTACTCACTATTACTATGAAACCAGTTTACAGCATTCTTGTGAAATCTATAAACCAATTATAGCCCAAGAAGAAGGGGAGAGGGAGGAGGGTGAGAAGATAGGTGGAGGGAGAGTAATTGGTAGGACCACACCTACAGTGCATCTTACAAGGGTACATGTGAAATTTACTAGATGTAGAATATAAATGTCTTAACACAATAACTAACAAAGTGCTGTGAAGGCTACGTTGATCAGTTTGATGAAAGCATTTCAAATTGTATGTAAATCAGCATATTGTACCCCATGATTGCATTAATGTATACAGCTATGATTTAATAAAAAAAAAAAAACTCTTAGCAAAAAAATGTCCCAGTTCAGATGGCTTCATGCTAGAATTATATGAAAACTTCAAAGAAGAGCTTACTCTCATCCTGCAGAAATTATTACAAAAAATTAAGGAGGAAGGAATCCTCCCCAATACATTCTATGAACCAAGCATCACTCTGATAAAAAAAAAAAAAAAAAAGCCAGGAAAAGATCAAACTAAAAAGAACTTTAGACCCAGACCAACCTAATTAACCAATATAGATGCAAAAATTCTCACCAAAATCCTAGCCAATAGATTTACAGATTCTCCTGAAAAAAGTGATACACCATGATCAAGTAAGTTTCATCCCAGACATGCATGGCTGTTTGATAATTTGCAAGTCCATTACCATAATCAGAAGCAAAAACAAAGACCAGGGTAGTGCCTGTGGCTCAAAGAAGTAGGGCACCAGCCCCATATAACAGAGGTGGTGGGTTCAAACCCAGCCCTGGTCAAAAACTGCAAAAAACCCCCAACAAAACAAACAAACAAACAAACAAACAAACAGAAACAAAAACCATATAATCCTCTCAATAGATGCAGAAAAAGCATTTGATAAAATCCAGAATTCTTTTCTAATTAGAGCACTGAACAATACAGGCAAGAGCAGCACATTTGTTAAACTGACCAAAGTCATCTACAAAAAAGCCATAGCTAATATTTTACTGAATGGAGTAAAATTGAAATCTTTTCCACGTAGAATTGAAGACAGACAAGGATGTCCTCTATTGCCACTACTATTCAACATAGTGCTAGAAGTTCTAGCCAATATGATCAGGCAAGAGAAGAAAATAAAAGGCGTGCAGATGGGAGCAGAGGAGGTCAAACTCTCCCTCTTGACTGACAATATGATCTTATACTTAGAGAATCTCAGACTCAGCTACAGGACTCCTGGATGTGATAAAAAAATACAGTAATGTCTCAGAATATAAAATTGATGTCTACAAATCAGTAACTTTTTTATACACCAATTATAGCCAAGATAAGAAGCTAATCAAGGACACAAACCTCTTCACAATAGCTTCATAGAAAATGAAATACCTAGGAATATACATAACAAAAGAGGTAAAAGATCTCTATAAAGAAAATTATGAAAACCTAAGAAAATAAACAGCAGAAGATTTTAACAAATGGAAGAACATACCATGCTCATAGCTGGGAAGAATAAACATTGTTAAAATGTCTATACATCCCAGAGTAATCTACAGATTCAATTCCATTCCTATTAAAATACCAACATTATATCTTCAAGCCTTGGAAAAAATAAGTGTTTGCTTTGTATGGAGCCAGAATAAAACCTGTATAGGTAAGGCATTTCTTAGCAATAAATGCCAAGCTGGAGCCATCAGCCTACCAGACATTAGGCTGTATCACAAGGCCATAGTGATCAAAACAACATGGTATTGGCACAAAAATAGAGGCATAGACATCTGGGATCGAATAGAAAACTATAAGATGAAGCTAACACATTATAGCCACCTAATCTTTGATAAGCCAAACAAGAACTTACACTGGGGGAAATAATCCATATTCAATAAATGGTGCTGGGAGAACTGGATATCCACATGTGAAAGACTGAAACTGGACTCACACCTTTCTTGACTCACAAAAAAATTGATTAAAGATGGATAAAAAACCTAAATTTAAGGCACAAAATGATAAAAGTCCTCAAGGAGGGAGGTGTCTGTGGCTCAAAGGAGTAGAGCTCTGGCCCCATATGCCAGAGTTGGTGGGTTGAAACCCAATCCAAGCCAAAAAAAAAAAAAAAAAAAAAAAAAAAAAAA
>NW_003852601.1:1089295-1172250 GCF_000181295.1 Otolemur garnettii | reverse complement strand
AATAAATAAAAATCAATAAAAAATCCTCAAGGAAAGCATGGGGAAAAACACTTGAAGATATCAGCCTAGGGAAAGACTTTATGAAGAAGACTTCTATGGAAACTGCAACAACAAAATAAACAAATGAGACTTAATCAGATTGAAAAGCTTCTGTACAGTTAAGGAGATAACAACTAAAGCTAACAGACAACTTGTGTAATGGGAAAGGATATTTGAATATGTTGAATCAGACAAAAGCTTTATAACTGGGGTCTACCAAGAACTCAAATTAATCAAAATGAAAAAAGCCAACAATCCCTTATATCAATGGGCAAGAGAAATGAATAGAACTTCTCTGAAGAAGACAGACGAATGGCTAACACACATATGAAAAAATGCTCATCATTCCTGATTATCATTGAAATGCAAATTAAAAACACCATGAGATATCATCTAACTCCAGTGAGAATGGCCCACATCACAAAATCTCAAAATTGCAGATTCTGGCATGGAAGTGGAGAGAAGGGAACACTTATACACTGCTGGTGGGACTGCAAACTAATGCACCCATTTCACAAGGAAGTATGGAGAATCCTCAAAGAACTCAAACTAGACCTCCCATTTGATCCTGCTATTCCATAACTGGACATCAACCCACAAGGAAAAAAATCTTTTTACCATAAGGACACTTGCACTGCACTGTGTATTGCAGTTCAGTTTACAATTGATAAAATGTGGAAACAGCGTAAATGCCCACTAAACCCAAGAATGGAGTAACAAGCTGTGGTATATGTATAGCATGGAATACTATTTAGCCATTAAAGAAGATGGAGACTTTACAACTTTTGTATTAACCTGGATTGAAGTGGAACACATTATTCTTAATAAAGCATCACAAGAATGGATAAACAAGAATCCAGTGTACTCAATTCTAATATGGGGACAATTAATAATCTAGTACACAGTGGGAGATAGAGGAAGTGGAGAGTAGGGAAAGGGAAGGAGGGGGGACCTGGTGAGTCACAGTGTGTGACATACCTTTTGGAGGAGGGACACAATTATAAGAGGAACTTTTCCTAATAGATTTAATCAATGTAAACTGCTTCAAAAAACTGAAAAAAAGAAAGAATAGATTACTCACTCTGTAAAATACTATATCACAGTACCCATCCCATTTTAAGAAATTTACCAGGGACCCTGAGAGAACTGGGAGAAAAAAATTTACTCACTTATTAACCAACTATTGTCACTGGAAAAAATAACAAATAAAAAATGATTTCAGAATGGGTGAAAGATTAAACATTGGAGCCTGAGCCCACTGAATCCATGATGAAAAGTCTCCAACTTGTTGATTCTGTCCACACCAAAAGCAGTGAAGTTGAATGGCATCCCTGTGTGGATACATCACTCATGTGTGAAATCAGCCAGCAATGGGTGGCACACAGTCTTGTGACACCCAGAGCATTCCCATCACCTAACCTGTAATAAACAGAGTACAGCCCTGCCCCAGTCAAATACCAGGATCTCACTGGTCTACACATGGCAGAAGCTTGAGCATGAACAACAGCAGTGTGGGACTGATTACTGATTCTTTGTTTTGGACTTTTTCACCTTCCTTCTTTACTCTTAGGTATAAGACATGATGAAGGTTGTGAAAAACGTATCCAAAAGGTAACCCAAACTAGATAACTATCAAAATTGTGTGATTGGTTTACTCTTAATATGAATATACAGGAAAGACTGAAGCTACTTGCATATGTAGTAACACCCAATATCCAATATGTGTGTCCCTCAGTGAGCCACTTGTTTGCTGCAATTCTTTGGAACACCCAGAGGAAACTGAATTTTCTATGTGGGTATACTTATATCCCTAGAAATACAATAACTAGAGTTACAACAGAAGGAATATCTAAACAAAAAAAATAATAAAAATTTTACAATATATACAGAACTTTTTAATATTTTCAATCATAACTAGAAATTTTCCATGTAGAAATACCATATATTTCTGAATAATTATTTCTTATTTCATATTTTGTCTTGTCATGTTAACTTTAATTCTCTAACTTTTTTTTTTTTTTGGCAGAGTTTTACTATGTTGCCCTCAGTAGAGTGTTGTGGCATCATAGCTCACAGCAACCTCAAACACTTGGGCATAAGTGATACTCTTACCTCAGCCTCCTGAGTAGCTGGGAATATAGGTGCCCACCACAATGCTCAGCTGCTTTTTGTTGCAGCTGTCATTGTTGTGTAGCAGGCCCAGGCCAGGCCCAAACCCTCCAGACTCAGTCTATGTGGCTGGAGCCCTACTCACTGAACTATGGGCTCTGAGCCTAATTCTCTAATTGTCAATGGCAAACAATGGATATTTGTATATTGAACTTAAAAAATAATTGAATAAAGGAAAATAAACAAACAAAAAACAAAGTAACAAGAAGCATAAAATGATATTTAGAGAAACTAGTATCAACTGTGATGTCATGTGACTATATTTATGATTTCTGTTACTAATGAAGTCAGAAGCTTTGGTCAAACTACTGAGGTCTGTTTCTACATTAATAACTGATGAAATGCTAAATTTAACTGAGAGGTTAATGAAAATAAAGATGTAATTTGCCTACTTCCCTGCCCCAAAAAAAAAAAAAATTTTCTGGCAAAAGAGATCAAACATCCCCTACCAAGGAATGATGAAGTAGCTACAATAGAGTATTTCACCTGTAAACAAATAATGAAAATGACAGAAAGAGAATATAAAATATGGATTGCAATAAAAATTACTAAAAAGGAAATCCAGAAACAGACACAGATAATAAATGAAAGATTTTAAGAAATCAGAAAGGATATAGCAGAGCTTAAGAGATTGAAGGAGTTAATCAGGGAACTTAAAAATGCAATAGAAAATATCAATAAGAGATTAGACCATGGAGAAGAAAGAACCTCAAAGCTAAGGAATAAGGTTCTTGAGCTAATGCAGGCATTTAAAGAGGCAGAAAGGAAAAAAGAAATGGCAAAGTGATCACTTAGAGTATTATAGGATTTAATGTAGTTTTCAAAAATACAAATCATGATATCTCTGAAGGTAAATAAGAACAAACAAAAAAAATAAATACCCTACTGTAGAGTATTATAAATGAAAAATTTCCCAGCATCACCAAAGATTCCAACAACTGCTTTTATGTGGAAATCAAACACCGGATCATCTTAACAAAGAGCATCTCCAAAACACATTGTATTGGACCTACCCAACTTCAAGTTAAAAGAGAAAATTCTGCAACCAACCAGGAGTAAAGTCCAATCTACAGGGGCAGATCCATCAGGGTGACAATGGAAAATTCAAGTGAAACTTTTTAAGTCAGAAGAGAATGGCCATCTATCTTTAACCTTCTAAATAAAACAAATTTCAGCATAGAATTCTGTATCCTGGAAAACCAAACTTCAAAATCAATGAAAAAAATCAAACCTTTCACTAACATGCACACAATGAGGATATTCTGCAGAAGCCCAGCTCTACAGGAAATACTTAGATGTATTCTCCACAGTGACTGTCACAATGGATCGCCAGCTTATTAAACACCAAGAAACTAAATGACAAAACCTAGCTTCTACAATGGTGCAAAGAATAAAACTAAGCAATGAACTTTCACAAAATAAAATGAATAAAATCCACCAAACATATCAATTCTCTGAGTAAATGTAAATGGCTTGAATTCCGTGGAAAGTGAGCCATGAGGCAGTAGAGCCCTCACAGCCTAGGGAACATTCAGGGAACGAACCCCCAACTGCTTCTCCTCCTTTCCCAAAACAACCCTGTTCCTTTCTTCATGCTTCCTCTGCCAGAAGTCTTGTAGCTCTTTCTTTGTCTAGTTACATTTTAAGAACTATGCAGAAATTCTTGTGATCTTTTCCTTCTTACTTGTAAACACATCTTAATGTAGTTAAATAAAATCCATTAATAGAATGATTTTCCTTGTTAAATCTATCATACTATAAGACCAAAAATATGTCTTTTGTCTCTACTACTTCCCTATATTGTCTATGCTACTTCCACATAGATAATCCTGTACATATACTATAAAATAAAGATGATTTTGTGCTTTAGGGCTGGCTGCAGCCATCAGCTCAGTCAGACATCTGGATGCCATCTTTTGTCTCTGTGTCTTCTCTTATGTTGTATTTTCCTCAATCCCCATCAACTTCACTCTGGTTCATTCCCCTTTCCCACACTGGTTCACAAAAGAATTCCTCACTGGAAAACAATATCTCAGGCAAATGGAAATCAGAGAAAGGAGGGGTTGCATTCTTATTTTCAGATACAAGTAGATTTAAAGTAACAAAAGTTGGCTCAGCTCCTGTAACACATTGGTTATGTCTCCAGCCACATACACCCAGGGTGCGGTTCGAACGTGGCCCAGGAAAGCTAAATAACTGCAACAAAAAAATAGCCAGGTGCTGTGGTGTGAACCTGTACTCCCAGCTACTTGGGAGGCTGAGGCAAGGGAATCATTTAAGCCTAACAGTTTGAGGTTGCTGTGAGCTGTGATGCCACAGCAATCTACCATGGGTGACATAGCAAACTGCTGTCTCAAAAAAAACAAAAATAGAAAAACTAGCTGTACCTTGTGGTGACCACCCTTAGTCCCATCTATTCAGGAGGCTGAGACAAGAGGATCATTTGAGCCCAAGAGTTTGAGGTTTCTGTGAACTTTGCTGAAGCCATGGCACTCTATCCAGGGTGACAGGGTGAGATTATGTCTCACCAATAAATAAATAAAGTAACAAAATTTAGAAAGACAAACAGGGTCACTTCATACTGGTAAATGGAAAAATCAAACAAATTAACTAAAAAGAAAAAAAATAAATCTCAATTCTAAATATTTATGCCCCAAACTTAAATGCTCTCAGATTTATGAAACAGACCCTAATTTGGGATCACTTATTCTTTTTTACTAATACATTTGAGTTCTCTGGATCCTGGTTATTAAACCTTTATCAGACACATCACCAGCAAATATCTTCTCCCATTCTGAGGGCTGTCTGATTGCTTTACATATTGTGTTCTTTGCTGTGCAGAAGCTTTTTAGTTTGATCAGGTTACAGTAGTGTATTTTTGATGATGTTTGAATTGCCCAGGGGGTCCTCATCATAAAATTTTTACCCAGGCCAATTTATTAAAGTGTTTTCCCTACACTTTCTTCTAGTAGTTTTATAGTTTCCTGTCTTAAGTTTAAATCTTTTATCCAGTGAGAGTCTATTTTAGTTAGTGGTGAAAGGTGTGGATCCAGTTTCAGTCTTCTGTAGGTCGCCAACCAGTTCGCCCAGCACCATTTATTATATAGGGAATCTTTTCCCCACTCGAAGTTTTTAATTGGCTTGTCAAAGATCATATAATGATAAGTAGTTGCATTCATCTTTTGGTTCTCTATTCTGTTCCATACATCTACTTCTCTGTTTTTGTGCCAATACCATACTGTTTAGATCACTATGGATTTATAGTATAGTCTGATGTCTGGTAGTGTGATTCCCCCAGCTTTATTTTTATTTCTGAGAATTTTTTTGTCTATTCGAGGTTATTTCTGATTCCATAGAAAATGAAGTATTATTTTTTCAAGATCTTTGAAGTATGACAATGGAACCTTAATAGGGATTGCATTAAAATTATATATTGCTTTGGGTAGAAGGGACATTTTAACAATGTTGATTCTTCCCAGCCATAAGTATGGTTTGTTTTTCCATTTGTTAACATTTTCAGCTATTTCTTTTCTTAGAGTTTTATAGTTCTATTTATAGAGATCTTCCATGTTTTTTTCTTAGGTAGACTCCCAAATATTTCATCTTCTTTGACACCACTGTGGATGGAATAGAGTCCTTGACTATTTTTTCAGCTTCATTGTTGTTGGTATAAAAGCTACTGAATTATAAGTGTTGATTTTGTAACCTGAGATGCTGCTGTGTTCCTTGATCACTTCTAAGACTTTTATAGTAGAATCCCTGGTGTTTTCCAGGTATACAATCATATCATCTGCGAAGAGTAAAAGTTTAGTCTCTTCCGATACTGTATGGATACCCTTGATCACCTTTTCTTCCCTAATTGCCATCGCTAAAACTTCCATTACAATGTTAAAGAGCAATGGAGATAATGGGCAACCTTGCCTGGTTCCTGATCTGAGTGGAAATTATTTCAATTTAACTGCATTCAATATGATATGGGCTGTGGGTTTGCTGTAGATGGCCTCTATCAATTTAAGAAATATCCCTTCTATGCCAATTTTCTTAAGTGTTTTGATCATAAATGGATGCTTGATATCATCAAAAGCTTTTTCTGCATCAATTAATAGAATTACATGGTCTTTATTTTTTAATTTGTTTATGTGACGAATTACGTTTTAGATTTACGTATGTTGAACCAGCCTTGAGATCCTGGGATAAAACCCACTTGGTCATGGCGTATAATTTGTTTGATGTGTTGCTGGATTCTGTTTGTTAGGATCTTGTTGAATATTTTGGAATCAATATGCATTAGTGATATTGGTCTGTAATTTTCCTTTCTTGTTGGGTCTTTTCCTGGTTTGGGGATCAAGGTGATTTTTGCTTCATAGGATGTGTTGTGTAGTATTCCTTCATTTTCTATATTTTGAAAAGGTTAAGTAATATAGGTATTAGTTCCTGGTTAAAGGTTTGCTAGAATTCTGTTGTGAAGCCATATGGTCCCAAGCTTTTCTTTTTAGGGAGATTTTGTATATTTGATGTTATTACAGATCTTGATATAGGTCTGTTCAGCATTTCCACTTCATTCTGACTAAGTCTTGGAAGGTGGTGTGCTTCCAAGTATTGATCTATTTTTTTCATATTTTCATATTTCTGAGAATAAATTTTCTTGTAATATTCATTAAGAATTTTTAAAATTTCTTAGGGGTCCATTTTTATTTCATCTTTTCCATTTCTGATTGGTGAAATTAGAGATTTTGCTCTTTTTTTCTTGGTTAGGGTGGCCAAAGGTTTATCTATCTTATTGATGTTTTCAAAAAAACAACTTTTTGATTTATTGATCTGTTGTATAATCCTTTTGTTTTTAATTTAATTTAATTCTGCTCTAATTTTGGTTATTTCTTTTCTGATGAGTTTAGGATTGGAATGTTCTTCCTTTTCCAGTTTCTTGAGATGCCCCATTAAGTCGTTAACTTCCTCTCTTTCCGTTCTCTTGAGGAAGGCTTGCAGTGGTATAAATTTCCCTCTTAGGACTGCATTTGTGGTATCTGTTTTTATTATTGTTTTGTTCCAAAAATTTGGTAATTTCCTTATGCATATCATCTCTGACCCACCTATCATTCAGCATAAGGTTATTTAGCTTCCGTGTTTTTGTACAAGTCTGTAGATATCTGTTGTTACTAAGTTCAACTTTTATTCCATGATGGTCCGAGAAGATGCATGGAATAATTTCTATTCTTTTAAATTTACTGGGATTAGACTTGTGACCTAAAATGTGGTTGATTTTGGAATATCTTCCATGGGTTGATGAGAAAAATGTGTATTCAGCTTTGTTAGGATAAAATTTTCTGTAGATTTCTGTGAAATCCAAATGCTAAATGGTTAAGTTTAAATCTAAAACTTCTTTGCTAAGCTTCCTATTGGAGGATCTATCCAACACTGCCAAAGGAGTATTAAAATTTCCAACTATGATGGAGCTAGGAGAAATCAGATTGCTCATGTCTATTAGAATATCTCTTATAAATTGAGGTGCATTCTGGTTGGGTGCATAAATATTGATAATTGAAATCTCATCATATTGATTATTACCCTTAACAAATATAAAGTCAGCATCCTTATCCTTCCTTAGTTTTCTTGGTTTAAAGCCAATTGTATCTGCAAATAAAATTGCAACACCAGTTTTTTTTCTGCTTTCCATTTGCCTGGAATATAGATGACCATCCCTTCACCCTATATTTATCATTTAAGGTAAGATGAAATTCTTATACATAGCAGATATCTGGCCTGAGTTTGATGAAATTCTTATACATAGCAGATATCTGGCCTGAGTTTTTGTATCCAGTCAGCCAACCTGTGCCTCTTTAGAGGACAATTTAAGCCATTTGCATTGATTGAGAATATTGATAGTCCTGGTAAAATTTTGTGTATCAAGTTTTTTGAAAGTCCTGTGGACATTTTTAATCCTTTTGCATTGTGGAAGTTAGAATATGATCAAAAGTTTCTGAGTGAGTTTACTTTTGTGGTGGCGGATTGCACTGGTCATTATGGAGGATAGGTCTGAGAGTATTTTGTAGAGTTGGTTTAATTAAGGCAAATTTCTTCAACATGTGAATGTCATTAAAGTATTTAATTTCTCTGTTATAAATGAAACTCAGTTTAGCTGGAACAGGATCCTAGCTTGAATGTTATTTTGTGTTAGGAGATTAAAAGTCGATGACCACCCTCTTCTAGCCTGAAAGATTTCAGCAGAGAGAGGTTATGGTTTTCCTAAATCTAGCTGCTTTCAGAATCTTCTCTTTCTTATTAACTTTAGTGAAGTTAATTATGATAAGCCTGGGTGATGTCTTATTTGGGTTGAGTCTTGCTGGGCTTCTGAAACTGTCTGCTATCTGAATTTCAGAATCTCTTGGCATATCTGGAAAGTTATCTTTCATAATTTCATGAAGAAAAAATCCTGTTTTTTGTGATGCAACTTTATCACCTTCAGGGATTCCTATAAGACTAATATTAGTTTTCTTCGAATTATCCCAGAGAATTCTGAGAGAGTGATCCATTTTTGCTCTCCATTTCTCTTCATCTTTGAGTGCTTGGGTATGTTCAAAAGCTTTGCCTTCATTGTCAGAAATCCTTTCTTCTGCCTGTTCCATTCTATTGGTGAGGGATTCTGCATTACTTTTCAGATCTTTGAGGGCTGCAAACTCTTGCCTCAGTGTGTCAAAATCTTTGTTCATTTTATCTTTGAAATTGTTGAATTCTTGAGACATTTTTTGGATAATTTCTTGAAATTCTAATTCCCTCCTTTCCTCCATTCTGTTGATCTTGTTTGCTATCCAGACTCTGAACTCGATTTCTGACATCTCAGTCATTTACTTATGAATGGGATCTTGTGCTATATCTATCATATAATTCTTAGGGAGAGTTGATCTACTCTGGTCATTCATGTTACCAGAGTTTTCCCACAGATTTTGCCCCATTTTGTTTTTCACCATTTGCTAGATGGGCAGATAATGTGAAATTGGGAATTCCTAGGGTTGTGGTTCATTCACCCTTTGTCAAGCATCTGGGACTGATGGCTCTAGCTTTTTCCCTATAGCTTTGCAAAAGACCCATATAGTATTAAAGTCTGAGGCTGTGGAAACCTGATTGGTGTGGTGGGGTTAGGTGGCTCTGTCTTGTGTAGTTCTTGTCTGATCCAAGTGGATCAGTGACTCTGGTGTAGTCTTAGCTGGAGAGATACAAGCAATTAAGACAGCCCATCCCCTGTGGATGTCTATTGTAGGAGGAAAATCAACCCTTTCCATTTCTACATAATCAAGGTATCAACTGAGGGGGGCCTTGGGTAATTTGTCCAAGTTAGGAGATCCCAACCAATAGACCCAGTCTAAATGATCTCTCAACTGGGAGAATTCAAAATGTCTCCAGCAACTAGAAGGCAGAGGTCTATTAGCTGCTCAAGTTTGGCTCAGACAGATGCTATGTGAAGTCAAAAAGGCTCTTCCGGTACTAGGGTTGTCCCAGGGGTCTGAGTCTCTATCTCCCCTTTGCTCCTCTTCCATGACCAGTCACTGGTAGTCCAACAGGACTGAAGTCCTGCTCCCTCTAATGAGCAGGAGTACTAGGAGTTTGTGCCTGTCAGAGTCAACAGAATGTCAATGCCCCCACAGCCCGGCCACTACTCTCTGCTGCCAGCCAGTTGGGGAGCTGAGTCCTGCCTGCCTCAGGTAGTCAGTAGGCACTGGCTAGTGTTCCACTTTGTCTCAGTCTAATCCTGAGGTTAGCAAGTCAGCAAATACTTTTCTCTCTCCCACAGCCACTGCACCTTGGCCCCTGCCACTCTGCAGCACTGGTATCCCTCTAGAGTGAGTTATGGTTTCCTCTGGGGAACCACAGAGGTGAGGAGGTGTCTCTTCAAAATTAGATGCTGGTGGGCTTGCTCTGTTGAAGTTGTATCTTGTGGAAAGTGACCCTGTGCAGCTCCCAGGGCGACTGCTGCAGCCAAGGAGTTCTGGCTGTAGCAGTCACTCCCATAGTGCAGGTACACAGATCCAGCAGCAGGGCTGAGGAAGCTGCAGCAATTCTGGCAGTCCACAGATCCTGGTGACTTCAGCAAAGAGAGTGCTCAGCTCAGGAGTCTGGTGGGGGGGCACGGCATAGAGCCTGGGAGGGTGCAGGGAGGTGGGGAGCAATGACCAGAGAGCACCGGCTCTGGTAGTCTTAGGCAAGCTGGCCTTGGGGGTGCCAGACACAGGGAGCACAACCTGAGGATTTCCGGCTCTGGCAATCACAGGTGGGCTTGCTGGTCCTGGGAAGCACAGCCCAATGTGCCTCGGCTTGGCTCTGGTGGTTGCTGGCGGGCTGGCCAGGTGCTGGGAGCTCATCCTAGAGAGCACCAGCTCTGGCAGTCATAATTAGGCTGGCCAGGCAGGGTTGGGGGTGGCTCTTGTAGTCACAGGCTGGCCGGCCTGTCATGGGGAGCACTACCTGGGATGTGTCAGCTCTGGCGATCACAAGTGGGCTAGCCAGTCATGTGGAGCAGAACCTGGGGTGCCTTGCTCTGGTGGTCAAAGGTAGGCTGGCTGATCGTGTGGAGCCCAACCCAGGGCACTTGGGCTCTGGCAGTCACAGGCAGGTGGGCTGTTAGTGGGAAGTTTGTGCCTGTCAGAGTCAACAGGCAGTCTTGCTGGTCTGGGGAGCACAGTAGGGACTCACAGGCTCTGGCTGGTCATGGGGAGCGCCGGCTCTGGCAGTCACAGGCGGCTGGTAGCAGGACTCTTTGTCTAGCAGGGGTGGGGAACTATGTTCCTGAGCCTCCTCTTACAGACTGTGCAAGTAAGGGAGGAAGGGTGAACTGGGAGATCAGAATGGCAATGAAGAGGTTAGTTCAATTTTTCTGCCTGGGAGAGAATGTTCAGAGTCTCATCAGAATTCCTCTAGGGAAGTAGACCCCACTTCTTATAGCTCTCACACTTGGGGTGAGGCAATAGGTCCTCAGTTCACCGCTCACCTGTAGATAACCTGTAGAAATTGGCTTTCTTGGAGTCTCAGCATGCCTCAGCAGAGGTAACCTGCAGATATCGCTCTTCCCTCTCAGCTTAGCTGCCAATCTTCTGCTTAATAGGTTATTTTCTGGAGTTTATCCTTCCTTCTGGACGAGAGCTTCTGTCAGAGGCTGACTCCAGTTTGCCATTTTGCCCCTCCTCTTTTCACAATGCTTTTGTTTTGCATTTCTTTGATGAGTAAAGATAATGAGCATTTTCTCATGTGTCTGTAGACCAAACACCTATCTTCTTCAGGGAAGCTTCTGTTCGCGTCTCTTGCCCACAGTGAAATGGGATCACTTGTTCTTTCCTTATTGATAAGTTTGAGTTCTCTGTGGATTCTGGATATCAGACCTTTGTCAGAAACATAACTTGCTAATATCCTCTCCCATTCTGAGGGCTATTTGCTTTACTTACTATGTTCTTGGCAGTGCAGAAGTTTTTAGTTTGATCAGATCTCAGTAATGTATTTTTGGCGTTGTTTCAATTGCCCAGGGGATACTCTTCATAAAGTATTCTCTCAGGCCAATTTCTACAAATGTTTCCCCTGCACTCTCTCCAAGAATCTTTATAGTTTCATGTCTTAAGTTTAAGTCTTTTATCCAGTGAGAGTCAAATTTTTTTGGAAGTGAAAGTTTTGGGTCCAGTTTCAGTCTTCTACAAGTCGCCAACCAGTTCACCTAACACCATTTGGTTTTCCGGGTATACAATTATATCATCTGTGAAGAGTGAAAGTTTGATCTCCTCTGATCCTCTATGGATACCCTTGATCACCTTTTCCGGCCTGATTACAATAGCTAAGACTTCCAGTACAATGTTAAAATGGGCAACCTTGCCTGTTTCCTGATCTGAGTGGAAATGTTTTCAATTTCACTCCATTCAATAAAATACTAGCTGTGGGTTTGCTGTAAATTGCCTCTATCAGTTTAAGAAATGTCCCTTCTTTACCTATTTTCTTAAGTGTTCTGATCAAGAAAGGATGCTGGATATTGTCACAAGCTTTTTCTGCATCAATTGAGAGAATCATGTGGTCTTTTTTATTTTGTTTATTTATAAACAAAATATTTATAGATTTACATATATTGAACCAGCCTTGAGACACTAGGATAAAACCCACTTGGTCATGGTGTATAATTTGTTTGTTGTGTTGTTGGATTCTGTTTGCTAGGATTTTTGTTTGTTTGTTTTTGTTTTTTGTTTTAGACTTTAATCTTTATTTACAGGACACTGCAAGATATGAAATTCCACATAGAAATAAGAAACCCTTTCAGAGGATAGGCTCCATACAGTATGTATGTACAGTTTGGAACTGTTCAAGTATAGTTTTGTTGTAAAAAGTGCTACATTAACAAACCACATTTAAAAAGAGTTCGTAGTAGAGAAATAGTAAGACAAACTTATACCAAATGCAGTACACGACAACTTTGTGCCTCAGCTATACAATTTAAAAATTAAAAGTCCCAGGAGTCCCATCCTGAACTTGGAATGTATAGCCTTCAGAGGTAGTTTCTGGTACTACATTTTGATCCTCCTCTTCCTCTACAGAGAAATACTTCTCAATCAAGTTTAATGAAGCCTTGTACACAGACTCATTTTCATGGTTTTGTAGAGCTTCAATTTTGTCCAAACTTCCACATTCTTCAATCATTATACTAAGTTTCTCAGTTTCACCTAGTTTTTCAGCAGCCTGAAAGATATTTGAAATGGCATCCAGAATAACCAAAATAATTTTGGTATCTTTTGCAGTTAAGAGGGTCATCAACGGTTCTATTATGCCACAATGAACGAGGTATACAATCTGTTCTACTGTTTCACCACTTGTATAGTTGGTCACAGCCCATACAGCTTCCTTTTGTGTCTTAAAGTCTGCCTTAGAGAGAACACCAACAAGTAATGGGACTAGTCCATGATTTACAACTTGCTGTATCTGGTCCTGACGGCCAGCTGTGATGTTTGACATTGTCCATGTAGCTTCCTTTCGAATGTTAGTTTTGGGGTTGGTCAGCAGGCTGGGAAAGACAGTAAGTGCTCCTGCATCAATTACAACCTGAGTCTGTTCATCTGTCCCAGTGACAATATTCCCTATGGCTCTCAGCACAGGAGTCACAACTGGCAATTCGGTAGCTCCCAAAAGCTTCACAAGTTGGGGCACAATGCCATGGAACAGATTCTTCCTACTTTAGTGTGTCTCCTACATCACGATGATCCAGAGGTATTAGCAGATACTTGCTGGGCTATTTCCTACCTTACTGATGGCCCAAATGAACGGATTGAAATGGTTGTGAAAACAGGAGTTTTTTGCTAGGATCTTACTGAATATTTTTGCATCAATATTCATTAGAGATATTGGTCTATAATTTTCTCTTCTTGTTGGTTCTATTCCTGGTTAGGGGATCAGGGTGATATTTGCTTTATAGAATGTGTTGGGAAGCATTCTTTCTTTTTCTATGCTTTGGAAAACTTTCAGTAATATAGGTACTAGTTCCTCTTTAGAGGTTTGGTAGAATTCTGATGTGAAGCCATGTCATCCCAGACTTTTCTTTTGGTGGAGTTTTTATACAGTTGATGCTATTTCAGAACTTCACACAGGCCTATTCAACATTTCCACTTCTTTATGGCTAGGTTGTGTGCTTCCAAGTATTGGTCAATTTTCTTCATATTTTCATATTTCTAAGAGTAGAGGTTTTTGTAATGCTCATTAAGGATTTTTTGAATTTCTGAGGAGTCTGTTGTTATTTAGCCTCTCTCATTTCTGATTGGTAAAATTAAGGATTTTATCCTTTTGTTTCCGATTAGGTTAGCAAACAATTTATAAATTTTATTGACCTTTTCAAAAAACCAACTTTTCAGTTCATTGATCTGTTGTATACCTCTTTTATTTCCAATTTCATTTAATTTTGCTCTAATTTTAGTTATTTCTTTTCTTCTGCTAGGTTTGGGGTTGGAATGTTCTTCCTTTTCCAGTTGCTTGAGATATCCTGTTAAGTTGTTGACTTTCTCCCTTTCCATTCTCTTGAGGAAGACTTTCAATGCTATAAATTTCCTTCTTAGGACTGCCTTTGAAGTACCCCAGTGGTTCTGGTATTTCTTGTCTTCATTATTGTTTTGTTCCTAAAAATTGTTAATTTCCTTATTAATTTCATCTATGACCCCACTATCATTCAGCATAAAGTTATTTAGTTTCCATGTTTTTGTATGAGTATGCAGATTCCTGTTGTTGCTGAGTTCAACTTTTATCCTATGATGGTCTGAGAAGAGACAAGGAATAATTTCTATTCTTTTAAATTTGCTGAGGTTAGACTTGTGACCTAAGATGTGATCAATTTTGGTGGATACTCCCTGGACTCCTTATCTTTCCTTACTTTTGTTGGTTTAAAGGCTATTGTATCTGTGAACAAAAAAATATGGAATGCTTCATGAATTTGTGTGTCATCCTTGTGCAGGTTCCATGTTAATTTTCTCTGTATCATTCCAATTTTTAGTATATGTGCTGCCAAAGTAAGCACTGTATTAGGCATTTAACAATATGACTATTACCCTAAAGAATGATATTTTTGTGTCCCATAGATCTTGAAAACTTTTGTCCCCTTAGTTATTTTAATAATTTTGAATTTCTATCTTAATTTTATTCTTGACCCAAGAATCACTTATAATTAGGTACTTTAACTTCTATAATTTTGTGTGGGTCTAAGAGATTTTCTTGTTATTGATTTATAGTTTTATTTTGGTATGGTCTGAGAGGGTACATGGTATAATTTTACGTTTTTGAATTTTTTGAGACCTTTTTATAGCCTATGGTTAGTCTTGTAGAATGTTTTAAGTGGTACTGAGAAGAATGTGTGTTCTAAAATGTTGGGTAGAATGTTCTATAAATGTCTGCTAGGTCTATTTGATTCAAAATTATGGTAAGTTCAAGATCTCATTGTTTTTCTTTTTGTTTTTTTTTTCTCTTGGTGATTTTTATTTTTATTTATTTATTTGTACATTTTTATTAAATCATAGCTATGTATATTTTGTAATTATGGGGTACAATATGCTGGTTTTATATACAATTTGATATACTTTCATTTAACTAGTTAACCTAGTATTCACTGTATTTTCTTAGTTATTGTGTTAAGACATTTATATTCTACATTTAGTAGATTTAACATGTACCCTTGTAAAAATGCACCATAGGTGTGGTCCCACCAGTTACCCTCCCTCCAGCCATCCTCCCCCAGAACATATTCTTCTTTGTTCTGTCTTTTAATTTTTTCATAACATTATGGGGTTCCAATGTTTTGTTTACATACTTTGTTTTTGTACAGATTGAGGCAAAGTTATAAGTGTGTCCATCACCCAGATGGTGCATACTGTATGCAATAGGAGTTAATTCGTCCATCCTTTCCTCTCTCTCCTCATGCTTGGTTTTCATTGAGAATTACATCCATAGGTGCACTTAAATGGCAATAAGTTAATTTCAACCTAGTATTAGACACATGTGTTTATTTCTCCATTATTATGATGTTTCACTTTGAAGAGGGTTTGCAGTTCTATCCCAGTTGTCACAAATGATACTAAATTTCCATTTCTTCTTTTTGTTGTTGTTGTTGTCACCTTTAGTAGAGTGGTGTGATGTCACCGCTCACAGCAACCTCCAACTCCTGGGCTTAAGTGATTCTCTTGCTTCAACCTCCCAAGTAGCTGGGACTCCAGGCATCTACCATAGTGCTCAGCTATTTTATGTTACAGTTGTTATTGAGCCCAGCTAGCCCAGGCCTGATTCAAACCCACCACACTCAGTTTATGTGGCTGGCACCATAACCACTGTGCTATGGGTGCCAAGCCATAGATTTCCATTTCTCATATGGCTGAGTTTCTCCATAGTATCCATATACCACATTTTATTAAGCCATTTGTGTATTGGTAGGAACTTGGCTTTTTTCCCTGTCTCTGTGATTGTGAATGGTGCTGCTATAAACATTTGAGTGCTGATTTCCTTTTTAAAAAGTGAGATCATCATATTTGGGTATATACCCAGCAGTGGGATTGATGGATCAAATGGTAGGTCTACTTTAGGTTTCTCCATATGTTTTCATAGAGTTGTATTAGTTTGCAGTTCCTTCTACAGTATATAAGGGTCCCTATCTCTCTACATCCATGCCAGTGTCTGTTCTTTGGGGACTTTTAAGTCTTAGCCTTTTTTGCTGGAGTAAGGTGATATCTCATTGTACTTTTGATTTGCATTTTTCTAATGACAAGAGAAGTTGGGTATTTTTTATGCACTTTCTGGCTATTAGTGCATCTTCATTCGAAAAGCTTCTATCATGTCTTTTGCCCAATTTTTTATGAGGTCGCTTGGTTATTTCTTACTGATTTGCTTGAGTTCTTTGTAGCATTCATTATTAGTTCTTTACTTGGTGTGAATATTTTCTCCCATTCTGTGGATGTATATTTGTTCTTCTGATTGTGTCCTTATCTGTGCAGATGTTTTTTTTTTAATTTGATCAGTTCTCATTTATTTATTTTTGTTGTTGTGGTGGTTGTATTTGGGAACATCTTCATGAATTCTTGGCATAGGCCAACATCTAAAAGAATTTTTCCAACATTTGATTTTATCATTCCTATTGGTTCCTGCTATAGGTTTAAGTCTTTTGTCTATCATTAGTTAATTTTTGTGAGTGGTGAGAGGTGCAGTTTCTATTTCAGTCTTTTACACGTGGATGTCAAGTTTTCCCAATACCATTTATTGAACAAAGATTCTTTTCTCCAGTAAATGTTTTTATTTGTTTGTTAATATCAGGTGGGAATATAGGGATTATTTCATCTCTGAGTTCTCTGTACTGATCCATAGGTCTACATCTCTGTTTTTACAACAGTACTGTACTGTTCTGGTTACTGTAGTCTTGTAATATAGCTTGATATCTGGTAAAGTGATGCCTCCCACTTTTTAATTTACTTTTTATTTCAGATTAATATGAAGATACAAATGAATGAGTTACATTGTTTGTATTTCTACAATAAACTTCATGTGGTCGTTGAGCCCTTCATCTAGGGAGTATCTGTACATTATATTGTGCACATTAGGTGAGAGCTTACTTATCTCTCTCCCTCTTTCCCCTTTCTCTTATTCTTTCCTACCCCTTTCTCCCACTTGAATATGATTTTTCTCTCATGTGGGTGTGTAATTGTTTCTCTACTGGATTTATATTAGTATTGAGTACATTGAATACTTTGTTTTCCATTCTTGTGATACTTTACCAAGAAGAAAGTTCTTCAACTTCATCCAGGTAAATACTAAGGATGTAAAGTTTTCATTATTTTTTTTTATGGCTGAATAGTATTCTGTGCAATACATATACCACAGTTTATTAATTCATTCATGGGTTGATGGACACCTGACTTTCTTTCATGTCTTGGCAATTGTGAATTGAGCTTCAATAAACATTCTAGTGCAAATGTTCTTGTGATAATTTTTTCTTCATAGATACTTAGTAATTGGATTGTGGGATCAAATGGATGGGCCACTTTTAGCTAACTGAGGATCCTCCATACTTCTTTCCATAGAGGTTATATTAGTTTGCAATCAAAACAGCAGCATAAAAGTATTCCCTTCTCTCCACATACATGCTAGCATTTGTAACTGTAAAACTTTGTTATATATGATATTGTCCCTGGGGTGAGGTGATATTTCAAAGTAGTTTTAATTTGCATTTCTCTGATGATTAAGGATAATGAGCATTTTTTCATGTGTTTGTTGGCCATTCATCTATCTTCTTCAGAGAAGTTTCTATTCATGTCTTTTGCCCACTTAGAAATGAGGTAGTTTGCTCCTTTCATGTTGATTAATGTTAATTCTATAGATTCTATTTACCAGTTCTTTTTCAGATTTATAGCATGCAAGTATCTTCTTCCATTCTGAATTTTGTTTGTTTTTTTGTTTAGTTGTAGTACCCTTGGCTGTGCAAAATCTTTTTAGCTTTATCGTGTCTCATTTATTTATTTTTTTGGTGTTGCTGCAATTGCCAAGTAGGTCTTTTCCATGAATTCTTTTCACAGGTTGATAGCATCAAGAGTTTTTTTTTTTTTTTTTACCACACTTCCTCCTAGGATTTTTATTGTTTTCATGCATGAAATTTATCCACCAAGAGTCAATTTTTGTCAGTGGTGAAAGTTATGAGTCCAGTCTCAGTCTTTTTCATGTGACTAAGCACTTCTCCCAATACCATGTATTAAATAAGGATTCTTTTCCCCAGAGTATCCTTTTATTTGATTTATCAAAGATCAGGTAGTGATATGTGGCTAGGTTCATGTCTCAGGTCTTTATTCTATTCCATAAATCTACATCTCTATTTGTGTGCCACTACCATGCTATTGTGATCATTATTGCTTTGTAGTATAATCTGAAGTCTGGTACTATGATGCCTCCAGATTATTTTTTCTTAAAATTTCATTGGCTATTCAGAGTTTTTCTGATTCCATATAACACAAAGTACTACTTTAGTTTTCAAGCTTTTCTAAGTATAATATTTGTGCTTTGATGGGGATTTTTATTAAATCTGTAGATCACTTTGGGGAGTAAAGACATTTTAACATGTTGCTAAGATTTTGTTGAGAATTTTTGCATCTATATTCATAAGTGATAATAGCTTCTGTATTCTTCTTTATGAGTTCCTTCGGGGCTTAGGCATCATGCTAGTATTGGCTTCATAAGCATGAGTAGGGGAAGATTTCTTCCTTTTCAATGTTACGGAATAATTTCTGCAGTGCAGTATAAGTTCCTCTTGTAGGTTTGGTGAAATGTATCTGTCAAACTGTCTGGTCCAGAACTTTTATTGATGAAAGATTTTTCACTGTTGTTTCAATTTCAGTGCTTGATATTGGTCTGTTAAGGAGTTCTTATTTCCTGGCTGAGACTTGGGACAGTATATGTGTTTCCACAAATTTGTCCATTTTCTCCACATTTTCAAGTTCATGACCATAGAAATTTTATAATATTCTGAGATATGTTTCATCTGCAAGATTGATAATATCAATTGTGCCTGCTCCTCTTTCGTTTTAAATGTAGCTGTTAAAGTGATTTCTTTTTTATTTCTACTTAATGTGGCAAAAGAATTGTCAATTTTCCTCATCTTAGAACCAATTTTTAGCTTTATTAATCTTCTGCATAGTTCTTTGGTTCTCAAATTTATTTAGTTCTGCTCTGATCCTGGTTATTTCTTTCCCTCTGCTGGGTTTAGAGTTTGGTTGCTCTTCCTTTTCCAGTTCCTTGAGATCATTCATTAGATTTATGGTTTGTGATCCATCTTTTAGGTGTAAGAATTTAAAGCTGTTTCCTCTCAGGACAGATTTTGCTGTATTCCACAGATGTTGATAACTTCTGTTCCCATAGTCATTTTGTTTGAAGAATCTTTTGATATCCATCTTTATCTCTTTATTGACCCAACTATCATTTAGCATTAGGTTTTTTGGTTTCCATGACTTTATGAAGGGATGCTTTTTGGAATTAATTTAAGGTTTTATTCCACTGCGGACAGAGAAGTTGTAAGGTATAATTTCTATTTTTTAAATACTTTTTGAGTGATGATTTATGGCCTAGAATGTGATCAGTCTTAGAGAACACCTCGGCTGGGCATGCTGCCTCATGCCTGTAATCCTAGCATTCTGGGAGGCCAAGGCAGGTGGATTGCCCTGAGCTCAGGTGATCAAGACCAGCTTAAGCCAGAATGGGCCCTTGTCTATGCAAAAAAAAAAAGAAAAGTAAAGAAGAAAATAGACAGGCAATGTTGCAGACAACTGTAGTCTAGCTATTTGGGAGGCTCAGGCCAGGGAATTGCTTGAGCCCAGGAATTGAAGGTTGCTGTGAGCTATGATACCACAGCACCCTACAGAAAGCCACAAAATGAGACTCTGTCTCAATAAAAATAAATAAATAAATAAAACTTAAAAAAGGAAAATTAAAAAGAGAACACCACATCTTTAGAGAAGATTAGGTATTCAGCCATCTAAGGGTAGAATGTTCTGTAAATGACTTTTAGGTCCATTTGTTTTTGAGTTCCCCTTAGGTCTATTGTTCATTTTTTTTAATTTTGCAATGTGAGAACCTATCCAGCTCAGTGCTTGGGCTCATGAGGGTGGTAAAGTTTCCCAGTAACATGGTAGCCTGATGATCACTGAAGGAGTGTGACAAGTGTCTCCAGGATTGATCCTTACCAATATCTTTTTTTTTTTCCTTTTTCCTCTTCCTTCTTTGCTTTGCAGTTTTTTTTTTTTTCATGAGTTTCCTGTCTATCTCTGGAACTTATTTTTCTGACCTATACTATACCTAAGCTGTGTCCTTTCTCCCTTGTCCTTCATCTAAACCCTTCCTTCCACATAGGATGATCCAGAAAATGATGTTTCTAGTCAGCTGTCTTGCTACACATCTACCTTTATTCATGTCTGAGCATCTCAGGGAAAAGAATTAGACTTAAGACAGAAATTTTATTGGGCTCTGTAATACCAGTTCTCAAGTTTGTCCAGATACTAAGACTTTTAGACATGGTGCCAGAATTCAAGTTAATTTCAATAATTATAGACTGTGTTGTTTACTAAATGCCATATAATGAACCAGGCCAAGAAGTTCACAACCTGGTAGGAGAAAAAGTAAACACAAAGTTTCAAAGCAGTAAATGTAGTGATAGTGGTCAGAAGAACAGCATGCTGTGGAAGCATAAAGGAGAGGCAGTCAGCTGAAAGACATGTTTCACTGAACATGAGAATTGGAAATAAACAGAACATCTAGTCTAATATGTTCTCTTTATAGATATGAAAAGTGAGGTTGGGAATATTAAAGAAACTCACGTAAGGTCATAGAAACAGCCATAGTGGAGCTTTATTTCTAGTTTAGATAATCAGATCACAAGTCATCTCTCTGCCATTCTGAACAAATAATGAATTCTTGGCTTCTTTCAAGATGGGTCCTTTGGCCTTCAAATTATTGTAGAACTCTAGCCTGGAAAAAACATCTAGGAGAAGATGGTGAAGAGTTTCTGCAGTGTGGAGGATATGACTGTTGACCTCTTGGATAAGCAGAGTAGAACTATCTCTATTCATTCTTTTTCTTTTTAAGAAGGGCTCCACATAATGAAAGAAAACCTCACACAGAAATCTACAAACACCAGAGAAAATAGAAGATGGCCAACAGGTACCAGCCTCTGATAAAAGCTCTCATCCATAATGAAGGATAAAGTCCAGAAAATACCCAACAAAGTTGAAGACTAGGGGGCCAGCTGAGAGAGAAGAGTGATATCTGCAGAACATCTCTGCCGAGGCAAGTTGTGACTCCCAGAAAGCAATCTACAGTTACATAATACATCCCAAAGGAAAAGTATCGGTCCCCTCCCCCAAGAAAGGTGTGTTTTACTCTTTGTTTTCTCTTCATATGCTCCTATAAGTTTCCTACAGGTGAATGGTGAACTGAGTACTTATTATCTCACCCCACGTGTGAGAGCTACAGGAAGTGGGGTCTACTCCCATAGAAGGACCCTGCTGAGACTCCGAACACCCTTTCGTCAGGCAGAAAAATCAAAATTTTCACTGCCATTTTGAATTTCCAGTCCACCCTTCCCCCCTTGCCTGCAGAGACAGTGAGAGGAGGCCCAAGAGCAGCATCCCCATGCCCATGCGGGACCAAGATCCCTGTCCCAGCCCTGCAGCCAGAGAATTGCCTGAGCACTGTGTTCTCCATGCGGCCAGATGCTGATGCTCCTCGCTGCAGTAAGCCACCCCCCAGGACTGATCCAGCCACCATGATCTCCGCACCATGGCTCCTGGCATTCCAAACTACTGCAGGCATCCTCTTGGGCTGCCCTGAGGACTGATCAAGCCGAGCATAGCACCCCAGGCCTGTTGGCCCAAGAACTGTGAGAACACAGTCAGTTGAGAGGGAACCACACAGGAGGGGCAGTACCTGCAGCAGCTAGAACAATAAGGTTCACACCCCTGAGGCTTTTCCACACAGACATGCCCTATCTGTCCGGGCAACCTGAGAAAGCTGACATCTTCTCCAGTGACAGCCAGTAGTGGAAAGGTTTTGGAACCTTTCCAAATGGAAAGGTACGAAATTCAGTCTTCAAATGGTGTGAATTCAGAATGGGGTGGAATCAGTGGAAAAACTCTGGTAACCTGAAATACGAGAGTAGATTAACTCCCCCAAGAAAGGATGGGACAGATGCAATTGAAGATTCTATCCATAAAAAGATGGCTGAGATGTTAGAAATTGAGTTCAGAATCTGGATAGCAAATAAGATTAACAGAATGGAGGAAAATACATAGTTAGAATTTAAAATTATTCAAAAGCTTTCTCACGAATTCAATGATTTCAAAGATAAAATGAACAAAGATTAAGACACACGGAGGCAAGAGGTTGCATCCATCAAAGATCTGAAAAATATGATAGAATCCCTCAGTAACAGAATGGAGCAGGCAGAAGAAAGGATCTCTGACAATGAAGACAAGCTTTTGAACATGCCCAAGCAATCAAAGATGATGAGAAATGGAGAGCAAAAATGGATCACTCTCTCAGAGAGCTCTGGGATAATTCAAAGAAAATTAATATTTGGCTTATAGGAATCCCTGAAGGTGATGAAGTTGCTTCACAAAACACAGATGCTCTTCTTCATAAAATTATGTAAGAGAACTTTCCAGACATGCCATGAGAGTCTGAAATTCAGATAGTAGACAGTTTCAGAACCCCAGCATGACTCAACCCAAATGAGACATCTCCCAGGCACATTATAATTAACTTCACTAAAGTTAATATGAAAGAGAAAATTCTGAATACAGCTAGATATAGGAAAACCATAACCTACAAGAGGAAGAATATTATGATGACTGTAGATCTCTCTGCTGAAACCTTTCAGGCTAGAAGAGGATGGTCATTGAATTTTAATCTCCTCAAACAAAACAACTTTCAACCCAGGATCTTGTATCCAGCTAAACTGAGTTTCATTTATGATGAAGAAATTAAATACTTTAATGACATTCACATGTTGAAGAAATTTCCCATAACAAAACCAGCTTTCCAGGATATTCTCAGACCTATCCTCCATAATGACCAGTGCAAACTTCCACCATATAAGTAAACTTACACAGAAAATATTGACCAAACTCTAACTTCCACAGTGGAGAGAGGATTAAAGATGTCCACTGGACTTTAGAAAATTTTGATACCCAAATTTATACCAGGCTCATCAGTACTTTCAATCAATGTGAATGGTTTAAATTGCCCTCTAAAGAGGCACAGGCTGGCTGATGGGATACAAAAACTCAGGCCAGATAACTGCTGCATACAAGAATCTCATCTTACTTTAAAAGACAAATATAGACTCAAGGTGAAGGGATTATCATCTATATTCCACGCAAATGGAAATCAGAAAAAAGCAGGTATTGCAATTCTATTCACAAATAAAATAGGCTTCAAACCAAGAAAAATAGGTAAGGATAAGGTTGGTCACTTTGTATTTGTGAAGGGTAATACTCAATACAATGAGATCTCAATTATTAATATTTATGCACCGAACCAGAATGCACTTCAATTTATAAGAGATTCTCTAATAGGCATGAGCAACTTGATTTCTCCTAGCTACATCATAGTCAGAGATTTTAAAACTCCTTTGGCAGTGTTGGATAGATCCTCCAACAAGAAGCTTAGCAAAGAAATTTTAGATTTAAACTTAACAATTCAGCATTTGGATTTCATGGATGTCTACAGAACAATTCATCCTACATTCTAACAAAACTGAATACACATTTTTCTCATCAGCCCATGGATCATACTCCAAAATTGACCACATCTTAGGTCACAAGTCTAGCCTCAGCAAATTTAAAAGAATAGAAATTATTCCTTGCATCTTCTCATACCATCATGGAATAACATTTGAACTCAGTAACAATAGGAATATGCAGACTCATACAAAACCATGAAAGGTAAATAACCTTATGCTGAGTGATAGGTGAATTTTTGGAATAAAATGATAATGAAGATATGAGTAATCAGAACCTCTGGGATACCACAAAGGCAATCCTAAGAGGGAAATTTATAGCACTGCAAGTCTTCCTCAAGAAAACAGAAAGAGAGGAAGTTAACAACTTAATGGGACATCTCAAGCAGCTGAAAAAGGAAGAACACTACATCCCAAATCCAGCAGAATAAAAAAATAACCAAAATTAGAGCAGAATTAAATGAAATAGAAAACAAAAGGATTATACAACAAATCAATAAATCAAAAAAGTTGGTTTTTTTAAAAGGTCAATAAAATAGAGAAACCTTTGGCCAACCTAACCAAGAAAAATAGAGTAAAATCTCTAATTTCATCAATCAGTAATGGTAAAGACAAAATTACAACAGACCCCTCAGAAATTCAAAAAATCCTTAATGAATATTACAAGAAACTTTATTCTCAGAAATATGAAAATCTGAAGAAAATAGATCAATACTTGGAAGCCCATCACCTTCCAAGACTTAGCCAGAAGGAAGTGGAAATGTTGAACAGGCCTATATCAAGTTCTGAAATAGCATGAACTATACAAAATCTCCCTAAAAAGAAAAGCCCAGGACCAGATGGCTTCACATCAGAATTCTACCAAAACTTTAAAGAGGGACTAGTACCTATACTACTTAAACTTTTCCAAAATATAGGAAAAGTAGGAATACTACCCAGGACATTCTATGAAGCAAACATCACCTTGATCCCCAAACCAGGAAAAGACCCAACAAGGAAAGATAATTACAGACCAATGTCATTAATGAATATTGATGCAAAAATATTCAAGAAGATTTTAAGAAACAGAATCCAGTAACACATCAAACAAATTATACACCACAACTAACTGGGTTTTATCCTATGATCTCAAGGTTGGCTCAGCATTCGTAAATCTATAAACATAATTCATCATATGAAAAAAATTAAACAATAAAGACCATATGATTCTCTCAATTGATGCAGAAAAAAAAGCTTTTGATAATATCCAGCATCCCTTCAAGATCAGAACATTTAAGAAAGTTGACATAGAAGGGACATTTCTCAAATTGATAGAGGCCATCTACAGCAAACCCACAGCCAACATTGTACTGAATGGAGCTAAAAGGAAATTGTTTCCATGTAGATCAGGAGTAAGGCAATGTGGTCCATTTTCTCCATTGCTCTTTAACTTTGTAATGGAAGTTTCAGCCATCTCAATTAGGGAAGAAAACGCCATCAAGTGTATCCGTATGGGATGAGAAGAGATCAAACTTTCACTCTTTGCAGATGATATGATTGTATACCTATAAAACACCAGGGATTCTACTACAAAATTCTTTTCTTTTTTTAAATAATGATAACTGTGTACATTAATGCAATCATGGGGTACAGTGTGGTGTTTTCATATACAATTTGAAATATTTTCATCAAACTGGGCAACATAGCGTTTATGTCATTTTCTTAGTTATTGTGTTAAGGCATTTATATTACACTTTTAGAAAGATTCACTTGTACCCTTGTAATATAAACCATAGAGGTGATCTCTCCAATCACCCTCCCTCCACCTATCCACCCCCCTCCTCTTAGAAGTGATCAAGGAATACTGCAGTGTCTCAGGTTACAAATCAACACTCATAAATTGGTAGCCTTTATATATACCACAACAGTCAAGCTGAAAAAATAGTCAAGAACTCTATTCTGTTTACAATAGTGCCAAAGAAGATGAAATATTTGGCAGTTTACCTAACAAAGGGCGTGAAAAATTTCTATAAAGAGAACTATGAAACTCTAAGAAAAGAAATAGATGAAAATGGTAACAAATGGAAAAACATACCATGCTTATGGCTAGGAAGAACTAACATTGTTAAAATGTCCATACTATCTAAAGCAATATATAATTTTAATGCAATCCCTAATGCAGTTCCATTGTCATACTTTAAAGATCTTGAAAAAATAATACTTTGTTTCATATGGAATCAGAATAAACCTCAACTAGCCAAGACATTACTCAGAAATAAAAACAAAGCAGGAGGAATCATGCTACCAGACATCAGACTATACTATAAAACTATAGTGATCAAAACAGCATGGTATTGGCACAAAAACAGAGAGGTAGATGTATGGAACTGAATGGAGAACCAAGAGATGAGCCCAGCTACTTACCATTTTCTGATCTTTGACAAGCCAATTAAAAACATTGAGTGGGAAAAAGATTCCCTATTTAACAAATGGTGCTGGGTGAACTGCCTGGCGATCTGCAGAAGACTGAAACTGGATCCACATCTTTCACCACTAACTAATATTGACTCTCAGTGGATTAAAGATTTAAACTTAAGACATTAAACTATAAAACTACTAGAAGAAAGTGTAGGAAAAACACTTGAAGAAATCAGCCTGGGTGAAAATTTTATGAAGAGGAACCCCCAGGCAATTGAAGCAACATCAAAAATAGACTACTGGGACCTCATCTAATTAAAAAGCTTCTGCACAGCCAAAATCACAGTAAGTAAAGAAAATAGACAGCCCACAGAATGGGAGAAGATATTTGCTGGTTTTGTCTCTGACAAAGGTTTAATAACCAGAACCACATAACAAATAACCACATAGAACTCAAACATATTAGCAAGAAGAGAACAGCTAATCCCATCTCAGGGTGGGCAAGGGACTTGAAAAGAAACTTCTCTGAAGAATACAGGCACATGGCCTACAAAAATATGAAATAATGCTCACCATCCTTAATCATCATAGAAACGCAAATCAAAACTACTTTGAGATATCATCTAACTCCAGTAAGATTAGCCCATGTCACAAAATCTCAAAATCACAGATGCTGGTGTGGTTATGGAGAAAAGGGAACACTTCTACACTCCTGGTGGGATTGAAACTAATATGTTCCTTTTGGAAAGACATCTGGAGAACACTTAGAGAACTAAAAATAGACCTACCATTTGATCCTATAATTCCTCTACTAGGTATATATCCAGAAGACCGAAAATCACACTACAGTAAAGATATTTGTATCATAATGTTCATTGCAGCCCAATTCATAATCGCTAGGTCATGGAAGAAGCCCAAGTACCCATTGACCAATGAATAAATCAATAAATTGTTGTATATGTATACCATGGAATACTGTGCAGCCCTAAAGAAAGATGGAGACTTTACCTCCTTCATGTTTACATGGATGGAGCTGGAAAATATTCTTCCTAGCAAAGTATCTCAAGAATGGAAGAAAAAGTATCCAATGTACTCATCCCTACTATGAAGCTAATTTATAGCTTTCATAAGAAAACTGTAACCAAATTTTAGCCCAACAATATGGGCCAAGGGAGATGGAGGGGAGGGGAGGGGGAAGGATGTGTGGAGGAAGGGTGATTGGTGAGATCACGCCTATAGTTCATCCTACAATGGTACATGTGAATCTCTCTAAATGTAGAATATAAATATCTTAATACAATAACTAAGAAAATGACATGAAGTCTATGTTAACCAGTTGGATGAAAGTATTTTAAATTATATATAGAAACAGCACTGTGTACCTCATGATAGTATTAATGTACACAGTTATCATTTAATAAAAAATAAAAAAATAATAAAAAAAAGAAATCTGCAATCTACAAGTTGTGTAGCAGCACAAGAGGTCCCAGGTTTATTTTTCAAATTCGGTGGAACACTGCTTTGGGACTGATGCTCATGTGTCCTCTTATTTCTCTCTCACTTCAACAGTTGTGGCATCTAATATTCACAGAGAAGGGTAGATAGGTTTTTGTAATAATTTCATTTAAAGGTTTATTCCTGTTAGATAGTCATTCAACATGACATTAACAGGAAGCACATCCTCCTCATATATATGCTGTTCTCAGGATAAATATGTTATAAGGTACTATCTTATGCCCAGTAAACAGTCATCTACTCTCTTGAAGTTTCCACCTTTGGAGACATTCTCATTAGGTTGGTCTCCTCTGTCTCTCAGAGATTTCAAGTTCAAAATTAAGCCACTTTGAGTATTCTTTTCTCCAAGCTCAACAGTCTCATATCCTTAAATTTTTTCTCATGGAACCTGGATTCTAGCTCTCTCTTTAATTGTGATTATTTAGAGTCACTTTTGCTTAGGTTCAAGAACAAAGTGTGGAGAAACCTACTCCTTCATGTATTCCTGATGGAAATGTTAACTGATAGAGATTCAAGATAGGATAATTTGGCAACAACTATAAATATCTTAAATATATGTACTCTATGACTCAGGAACTCTATGTCTGATACTTTATTTGACAAATTAACAGCATCAGTGCATAGATGATATAGATAGATAGATAGATAGATAGATAGATAGATAGATAGATATAGACAGATGGATGGATAGATAGAGAGAGAGATATGATATATGGTATTGTTGTCATAGGAAAAAAACTGGAAAACCTTAAGTGTCCACTAAAATAACATCGATTTTTAAAATTTGTTTTAGCCATACTATGAAATAAAATGCTAGCACTGATAGTATTGAAGTAGTCTTATGTAATAACATGAAAAGTTGCCTAAGGTACATTAAATGCAAAAAGTAAGGCAAAAATCAGTGTGCACTGAATATTTCATTTAAAAAAACTCACAAAATTATTGTGGGTATAATTGTATGAAAACATAAATTTCATAGGCATAGGAAGGAACTAGAAATATATACACTAAGCTATCTCTGAGAAGTGATCTTACAAACTTAGATATTTTTTTTTTCAGTTTTTGGCTAGGGCTGGGCTTGACCCCCACCACCTCCAGCATATGGGGCCAATACCCTACTCCTTTGAGCCACAGGCACTGCCCTAGACTTTTCCCATTATAAATTTTTATATTGCTTTCAGTGAACATGAATTACGTTCACAAATTAAAACAAATTAAGATTATAAAATAATAGGATGGCTGAAGAAACTGAGCTGACTCATCTCTTCTACTCTCTTATTCATGACAATCACCCCTAGGGGTATCTAGACAGAAAAAAAGTATAACAGTATTGACTATGGACCTTGGAACATTCATGGACTTGAATTAAAGCTCTTCTATTTAGTAGCATGTGACCTTGGTGAAGTTATTTATTTCTACCCCAGTTCCCTTCTCTATGAAATGGGCATAAACAGAGTATTTAACTCACAGAATTATTCAAGGATTAAATGGCTTAATGAATGTAAATTACTTAAATAATGACTGGTATATAATAAAAATTTAATATATATGAGTCGCAATTTTATTGCCTTATAATCACTCACATTCTATCCCCTAAGTCATCAAAACTTTAAATATTCATCATCCTTAACTTCTTTCTTTCCTCCACTTCTCCAATTGATCAATTACCAAGTCCTAAATTCTATTTGGTCAAGGCATATCCAATTCCCATTTCTGTAGAACAGAAAGGGTTAGATAACAGTTATTTCATATAATTCAATCTGCTATCTCCCCAAGATTTCCACAAATCTTTTCATTATTTTCTTATGTCAAGCTATTAGGCTTAGACCATTATAGCAGTCAGACTTCTACTTGGTCTTTCTGATCTCTGGTTCTCTTCTAACCTAATCTTCCTTAAATACATATCCATGATGGAATTATTACCCTAAACCCACTGATTATGTTTCTTCATGTTCACAGGCCACCAATTGCTTCCTACTGTTCACAAAAGCAATTCTCATCCTTACTTTAATGATGTATAGGTAATGTTCGCATATATGATACCCCCTCATGGACTGACTCAGATTTTGGCATACGCCAAAACAAATTCTACAGGGAAGTGAAGCATTTTCTCTGCAAATTTTTTGGATGTATTATCGTAGATGCATTTTAAAATACTGTGGATAATGATATCAATTTTTTAAATTAAGCTGGCTATTTTGAATGATGCCAGAAGATATTTACCAGATAATTTTAAATGTTTTAAAATAATTTTCACTGATGATTTCTTTCATTTTAATAAGAAACAAAGTTGATGGAAGTAACCTGTCACATTCTCAGTAACTTGGATAAGATTTGATTTGAAAAGTCTCTTTAACTTCTTTGAAACTATTGTATTGATGAAGTCAACAATATCCAGACACTACCCTCAACAAGTATTGTGGTTTTCACTTACTTTTCTTACAAGTCCAACTAAGCCTGAAATTTATATAACTGCCTTTGTGTCTATGATACAAAAGCAATTTAATAATAGCACAATGCAAAGGCAATATAATATATTATTAAGCACTTACTATATAAGAGGAATTCTGCTCTTTTGTGAACTTTTTACTAGAAACATTCATAATATCACTGTCACTCATGTACAAAGTAAACACAGTGGTAATAGGTATACTTGATTTATCTATCTTTACCTTCTTCCTAACAAGAAAAGTACTTAAATGTAAGGTGAAGTAATGTAAGTATTTTTACATAACAAAAATATAAGTAACTGAAAAGTTACAGTTTATAAGCCAAATAACTTCCAAGTCCTTGTAATCACAACCATCCACTGTAGAAGGGATCACATATAAAATGGGGTAAGTATAGAGGGAGGGTTTTATGAAACTCTTAGTAAGCAGGCTTATAACTTCACCCAGTTTCTTCTTCTACTCAAGAAAGCACATGAGACAATAAATAAATAAGTAAGTATGGTCTTATTATAGCATAATTGAATCTACTTGACTTTCTTTTTAGGTAAATCATTAGACAAATTTGGTGCTTTAACTCAATGAGTAATAAATTACTTTCAACACATCAGTACATTGCAACACTAGATCTGGTCTTCTGAATAAAGTTCAAGGCCATTTGGCTAGCCTTCAGGGCCATTTGGCTAGCCTTCAGGAATGGCTGTGTTCTGGTCTTTATCTTTTGTGAGTTCCTTTACCATACCCAGAGATCTAATTAAATAGATCTCCTGACTGCTCCCCATTCACACGAAGCCATAGTGCTTTCTCTTCATACCAACAACTAGTCTTAGAGCCAGAATTAAATCCCAAGGCAGGCAGTCTGGCAGATTTGGGGCATTTAGAAGCTATACCTATTGTCTTTCATATAGTTCTTGCAATATAAAACTTGTTGTATGGGGAAGGAGGAAGACAAAATGTCTCTTTTCTGTGCTTTTACGTCTTCTATAGAAACTTGCATATAGTAGGTCTATTCAGTTAATGTGCAGTGTATGTAGAACCAATACCCTAGCTTGCTGGTATGGTAAAAAATGTAAGCAGCAGTTTAAAATAAATTGATTGAAATTTAAGGAAACTACATTAAAAACTTTACACAATGTATTTTTGTAGCAGACCCTGTGACAATCCAAAAAGACTATCAGAGATAAGAAAGCAAACTGTGTTCTGTGATTCACATAATCTAAATTCCTATCAGTTGTAAAAATATAATTAACTGTTTCTTGCTTCACAAAGATTATAGATGGCTTCTAGCATAGCTACTCCTTTAAGTTTAAAAATGAAAAGTTCTAAAACTACATGGCCATTTACCAAGCTACTGCATTAGACTTTTACAGTTTCATCTATAGTATCTCTTCCATTTACTAGTTATTTAATGCTGAGTGTCTGAGCCTTGTTTTTCCCATATGTAATATGGAAATAAACCTTTCACAAGATGGTATAAGTATTATATATTATAGTGTATATGAAACACCCAACATAGTGCCTGGCATCCATTTTTGGCCCCAAATACATTAGTTTTCACCCTATCCCTTCACTGAGATTATAAATTCTTAGCATGGAGCTCATTAAAAATGAGAATTATAATACATACTGGGATACATAGATTCTTCCCAGTGGTTTAGGGAAGACAAAATTCACACCTAGACAATATCAAGCAGAAATTCAGTGTTTGGTTTTATTTTTGAAGTCTGGAAATCATTACTGCCTATTCCATGTTATTAACTCCCTACACTCATTAGAACACCAAGTTTTATCTATTTATACCTCCTAAATATCTGAAATCTGTTTCCTCATTTTTAAGCTGTCACTAAGTCTCACCCTGAAGGGGCCTTCTAATTGAACATCTTTTTGTCTTATTCCTCTTCAGTCCACTCTCTACACTGTTGCCAGAGTGAGCTTTCTGAAGTGAAAATCTAATCTTGTCGCTCTTTGGCTTAAAACCCATCAGCAGTTCCTTACCACACTTATAGTACGATAAAGGAAAAATAAATCCTTAAGGTAGGTTCCCAGCCAGTCATGTCTGATCCCCATCTTTCCCTGCAGTCTTTAGTTCCATTTCTGCCTATTTCCCACACACAAACTGTATGTTTGTATGTTTCAGTAAAATGTATCTATTGGAATTCTACTGACCACATTTCTCTCTCTCTCTCCTTCTCTCTCTCTCTCTCTCTCTCTCTCTCTCTCTCTCCATGTTTCTTTTTCCTCCTCCTCCACTTTCGTACATGCTCCAGTTCTCAGGAAATGATACAGTGGCCTAAAAGACCTTACATCTCTTTCTTCCAATCACAAGCTTCCTTGCTGCTTCTTGAACTCATTGAGTACACTCTCACCTTGGGGTATTCTTCCTCCTCACGTGTACCTAGATCCCTCAATTGTTTTTCATATCTCTGTCAAAACATCATCATAAATCTATCTATAACCATACCCAACCTTATCACTGTTTATCTTCTGCTCTTTATTTTTGTGCCCTGTTCAGTTTTCTTCAGAGCACTTAACATATACATGTATCTACATATGTATCATTTTACCTGACATATGTGTGTTTAAATATATACAGAGATACATTTTATATATGTACATATATAAATACATATATATGTATATGTATATATCCCCTTTTGATAACACTCCATAAAAGCAGAAACTTCACTTTGCTAACTATGACATTTCTAGTGCCAGCACCATGCCTATCATAATACATACACTCAGTAAATGTTAGTTAAGTGAATGCATGAAAACTCTTCTGTTTCAAAAACTTTTCTTTACTACATTTTCAAACTTTTCCTAGGTAATATCCATTCAATCTTTAGAGTTAACTTTCTTTGAAGTAAGCAGTTGGGCTTCACACTCTTCCTCTGGCCTTTGTGAGCTCCCTCTGCTTTCTCTTATAACAACGTCAATCAGATTAGTTCTTAGTGAATTGGGTGAATGGACTGCAATCAGAGAAATCATTGAATACAATATCAGGCTATTTAGATTTCATGTTATTAGTTGTGAAGTAATTGGGAAAAAATTTCAGGGCAACATTGTGCCTTAAAAGAATGTTTTTGAAAGATTATTTTTGTCACTGTGTGCAGGATATATTAAAAGAAAAGCAGAGGAAACAGAGACTTCTAAGAATAGAGATATAACTGAGGAAAAAAAAAAAACTTGAAGCATGCAGAATTGAGAATGTGTCTGGAGCTGTCATGAAACATTAACAGAGCTATATCACAATCGAACATAATGAAACATTCAATCCATGGCAATAACACTAAGGTTCAAATCTGAGTGACTGTAGATTTGAGCTGGAGTGTTTCAAGGGGAAATGTGATAAAAGGAAATTGTCATCAAGCAGTTGGAAATTCGAGGTCACCAAAAAGTTAAAGGTATCCTTATAAGTTTGGCGATCATTCTTGCAAGAATGATTGCGAGAAGTATTGTGCTCCTGAGAAAGACTGGAGAGGGAAGAGACTTCCATTATTTTTTTATTTTTTGAGACAGAGTCTCACTCTGTTGCCCTGGGTAGAGCTCCATGACCTCATAGTTCTCAGAGACCTCCAACTTTTGGGCTCAAGAGATCCTCTTGTCTCAGTCTCCCAAGTAGTGGGGACTATAGTCATTGCCACAATGCCCAGCTAATTTTCTATATTTAGTAAAGACAGGGTCTTGCTCTTGCTCAGGCTCCTCTCAAACTCCTGAGCTCAAAAGATCCACCTGCCTTTGCGTCCTAACATACTGGGATTACAGGAGTGAGCCCCCATGCCTGGCTGTAGAGTTAATACTATGGTGGAATCTAAAGCTAAAATTCATTTCTCTTTTCCAAGTTTGGAAAACAGACTTCACTAAATATAAAATATGACTGAAATTAAGCTTTATGTGCTGCTTTCTGTGTTAGGCCTACACTGTTCTTTTTTATCATCACAACCAACCTGTGCACTAGGTTATGTTATTATCATTTTCTAGATGAAGAAATGTAAGCTCAGTAAAGTCTTATAAAGCCATAAAATTGTGTAGCTCATATTTAGGACTCAGAACTTTGTGACTTCTTTCTACTGTGCCACCTCTCAGTGAATAATTATCATCAGTAGGCCTCCAATGTGAAGGACATCAAATCTTATATCCCATTCTTTCTTCCTTGTCCTAAAGATTTAAGAGATTTCAGATGATATTATTGATGAGAAAGAAGATTGACCTGCAATTAATGTGTAATAGGAAAAAGCCATTGTGGTTTACTCTAAAATAATAAAGGTCAAGGAGATTTCTTGACCTCTATAACAGGCTTCACTCTCCTCACAATGTGTTATGGCTACTGTCAGGGTTATGGAAACATTCCAGCATCTCATTCTGAAAATTAACTTGAATTTATGGAAGTGCTTTTTGAAAAACAAAACTAACTTCAATTATTTGCTGAGTCTTTGTACTACTGCAACAGAGGTGCCAAATAATATTTGAGGATATGAACTCTTTTTTGAGGTAAATATACTTAAATGGGCTTCCAACATATGAAATTTTAAAAACCATATTCTTAACCTGAAATAAACACAAAAGAATTAAACTTGAATTCTTTTCTATTTATAAGGGCTTAGGGGGATATATTGAAGTCATGGTTTCTGGTGAAGCCTGACAGAGTCATAGAGAAACACCATCTGAAAACATGAAAATGGACTGAGGAATTAGGGCATATTAGGTGGAACCAGGAGCAGTCTTCCCTAGTGTTCAATAAAAAAAATTCCTTTTCTATATTATAATTCCTTTCAGGAAAATTTGTAAAATGTCTCAGTCTATTACTACCTGTGTCGTGGGCAATGAAGAGAAACACCTGCATATACTTTGGGGAGACAGACTTCAGGGAGAAAAATAGCCATCTGGAGAAGTAGTGGTTGGGAGACAGCTTGGGAAAAAAGGGAGATAAATTGGGGATTATATGTGACAAGAGACCACTCAGAAAGATTAGAAACAAATGTAAACACTTATCAGGAAGTCTTAGAAATAGATAAGGAGAACAGTAAGTAACCACTGTTTTTTTTTTCTGCCATACTGAAGTCACCTTCTATTACTGCAAAACAAGCCATTTCTGTGGGTTGACACCACAGCAGTTCTTGTCTACAGTTTGGAGACAACCTCCTTTTCCTGTAGAATCTCTCCATCAGTCTTACTGGTTTCATTGGGCCTTGTTTATTGCAGAAAGGAGGAAATGTTCTGGAATTATCAGCCTGCATCATCATTCTTGGCCCCTTCCCCTTAGGAAGTTGAACCAAAGAAGGGAGCTGCAGGTTGGAACATAAGCTATCTGCAGTCTCATAGGCCATTGTGAAGAACAGGGGGCCTTTGATAAGCTCCCCCATTACTGGGTTGATTTTCCTTCTGCACTTTTTCTCATACTATATCTCTCTCTTCCTCTCTCTCTCTCTCTCCTGTCTCTCTCTTTCATCTTTAAAAAATATTTATTTATTTGACTATTTAGTCTATGCCAAGCAGACATGGTTAACTATCTAAAGGTCACTAGGATAAAACCATTTATGCAGAGCCTAATTTTTCAGCTTTGCCAGGGCCATGGTGTTCTACTGTACCTCCAAACTGTCAAAAAACATTCATTTCAAGCCCATTTTGCTTTTGCTTTATTTCTTTCATTTTCTTATCTTTCTCATTAATTTTCATTATTTAGTTCAATTACTTTAATTGTACCTGTCTTCTCTCTTTTTCCTCCTTAGAAGTTTCTATGCTTTTTTCCTTACTTTTTTTTTTTTTTTTCCTAGGCTTGGCTTCTTTTGCTTGAGCTGAAGTGAAGCAACTCTCCATGGCCAGTGAAACATCTCTGGATCTAGTGGGCTAGGAAGACATCAAGTAGGAAAGCTAGCAGAGTATTGTTTCCATATTCAAAGAGGAGCTCAGTTTAGGCTATTCGTGAGGTCTTAGTATAATGTATAATGCTGAACTGTGATGGGAGATGGTAGTCCACATTGCAGAGGGAAACTCACTTGAGAAAAGACTGAGGACACTTATAGTCTGTGAGAAATAGTAGAAAAATATATTTCCTGCGGGCAATTAGGACTAGGGTCAGAATTCTGAGAGGCTTTTGTACAGCCTATTTGACATGACTTCCACCACTGAGTCCATAGATTACTTCCCTCCTTCCTCACTCATCATTATTTCCTGTCAGGCCTCTTGTAGAATCCCTCCCAGATCCTCTGGGACTGCCTCCAAATCACTTTCTTGATGCCCTAGAATATGGGTATTCTTTGGGAAATTTATGAAGTAGCATAAAAATGAGGGGAAGAAGGCCTTGCTGAATTCAAACACATAAATTCACATTCCAAAATCCAGAACTAAGGAAGGAGCTAATGTCCAACTCTTCCCATGGACATCAAAGCTCAACTCCAGGGTCTTGCCTCTATCTCTTATCTCAGTGTGCAGACCCAAGCCAAGATTTCAATAAAAAACAAAGGTGGCCTAGTTTGAAAAATTAAGTATATTTTTATCTAATTACAATCAGATAATAGGTAGGGAAGGCAAAAAATCTCTGATGAAGGCAGATAAAAAATTCATATATATCTTTAGGGAAATAAGGAGAGGTTATAAAGGTAAGATGATAGCTTCAGGCTAGATAAAACAACACACTTTCTAATCATGTTGCTTCTTAAATAGTAGCACAGGTAATTGTGAAAAGTTGCAACATTCTTCCCAGAAGATTCTCAAGAATGGAATATCTTCTCTGCTTTGGATAGGACAATACTGTATTCCATTATAGACCTCCAACTACTTCTGGGCTCTATGTTTGTGAAAGACATTGGAAAATTGGGGTTTATTAATAGGAATTTAAGCTCCAATTTAAACTACGGTAAAGAAAGAAAAAAATTATTGTTCTAGGAATGATAAGACTAAAAGTACTGGGTTTCTTTATGGCTTATAAGTCTATATCTGGTTACAATGAGGCAGCCTTTATTAAAATAAGAGGAGTAGTAGTAACTGACAATTAGGTCAGACATAAACTTTTAGTAACCCAATCATGTTTAAAAACTTTGGACCAGGCAGGAACAAATGAAACAGTCAGAATCTGAGAGCCTCTATCTACCATCCTATGCTCTATGATGAGCTCAAGGATTTGAAAAAGGAATTTTATGATGAAATTGTAGTAAGTTTGAAAATGAGAAGCAAACACATTTTAGCATTTTTTTAGGTTTTATTATTTTAATTTAGTTTAGTTTTAGTTGAAGAAACCAAGTCATTTCTTTTGTAAGTAGTTCTTTTGAGAGTTGCACTGCATATATCCTTTCTGGGTCATTCAACAAATTCCTCTGTCTAGTATTTCCTATAGGTTATTGGATCTAGAGGGTTAATCAGATTTAGAATTAATTTATAGCAAGATTGCTTCAAAGGTGGTTCCGTCATATTATTTGAATTTAAAATTAATTAAAAATATTGACTTGTTTGAATTAATGACTATTTTTGTTATTAGTACTTTTACTGTCTCATGTTTTGTCAGTGTGACAAGTTGACCTCTGAACCATTTCAGAATGACTTAAGGAATGTCCAAGAGCTTTCTTGGTTTCTAGTGGCATATTTTGTGTACCTTTCCTCCCTTGGATGGAAAACAGCTGTATTTTCAAGGGGCTATTGTTCTTTTATGTGGAAAATGATATTTATTTTTATTCTTTATTACATCATAACTGTGTACATTAATGCATTTATGGGGTACAATGTACTGATTTGATATACAATGTGGAATGCTTATATCTAGCGGATTAACATAACCATCTCCTTGCTTACTTATTTGTTGTGGTAAGACATTTATACCTACTATTAATAGTTTTGAAATGTATCATTGCATTATGTGCATTAGGTGAGGTACCCACAAAAACTCTCCATCCTCTCAGCCTCCCCTCTTCCCTCTCCTGTTCCTCCTCTTCCCTCCATCTTTCTGGACCATAGTTATGTTTTACCATTCCCATGAATGTGTAGGTGATTATATAGTGATTTAATAGGAGACTCAGTTACATCAGATACTTTCTTTATTCCATTCTTGAGATACTTTACTAAGAAGAATATGTTCCAGCTCCATCCAGGTAAACATAAAATATTGAAGTGTCCACCTTTTTTATGGCTGCACAACATTCCATGGTATACATATACCACAATTTTTTAATACATTTGTGGGTTGATGGGCATTTGGGCTGTTTCCATATCTTGGCAATTAGGAATTAGGCTACAATAAACATTCTGATGCAAATGTCTTTGCTATAAAATGATTTATGATCATCTGGGTATATACTTAGCAGAGGAATCACAGGATCAAATGGTAGGTTTACTTTTAGTTCCTTGAGTATTCTCCAACCTTCTTTCCAAAAAAGAAAAAAAAATGTTGAAAAGGGGAAGTAATTTATGTGTCATGCTATGAAGTGAAGGGCACAGCCAATTAATGTCACCTAGGAGTTTTTGGAAATCATTCAAAGTCTGCAGACGACAGGTATCCAACACAAGGCATTGAGGGTGCACAGTACTTTGGAAAACTTTCATGCCCAAGTAATCCAGGGGATAAGTCTGTTGAATTTTTTCAGGGGCTACAACAAAATTATGCTGAGTGAAATGACAAGTTAAATGACTCCGCATTTTATCTAAAATGTCTGGGGAAGGATGAGACAAAAGAATGTCATCCACGTAGTGAATACAGTAGACCTGTGAATACTGTTGTCTCAGCAGGGAGAGAATTTGAGCTACAAATTTTTGGCAGAGTGGAACTGTTAGCCATTCCCTGAGATAGAACACACCATTGAAAATGATGCATAGGCTGTTGGAAATTAACAAATGGGAGGCTAAAGGCAAAATACCGGCCATCCTGGGGCACAAGAGGAATAGGAAAAAAACAGTCCTTGAGATAAATAACATAAGGGGGCCAGGAATTAAGGATGGCAGCAGAGGATGGCAATCCAGGCTGCAAAACTTCCATAACCTCCATCATAGCATTAACTGCGCAGAGGTCCTGTAGCAAACACCATTTTCCTGAGTTTTTCTTAATAACAAAAATGGAAGTGTTCCAAGGGCCATTAGAAGGCTCAATATGACCAAGGTTCAGTTGTTCTTGTTCCAATGTCTTGGCTGCCTGAAATTTTTCTTGAGTCAAAGGCCACTGATCTCCCCAGACTTGGTCAGATGTTTTTCATATAATAGTATCTGCAGTCAGGTGAGCAGCCACAATCAGTGGCCTGAAGGAAAAGACTCAAAACAGAGTTCCTGGTGTGGGGGCCATGGTTGAGGTTGCAAAGGCTGGGTTATTCTCTGAGCATGCATGTTTACCCAGCCCTGGTAGGAGATTAAAACTTTGTTTAAGCATGAGATTAGATACAGTTTCATTTGGGCTGAAAAGCAGAGCTCCCAATTATTTGAAAACATCCCTCCCTCATAAATTGCATGGAAGGTGTTCCAGCACAGAAGATTGCAAAGTACCAGAATTACCTCTGGAGTTGGTCCAAGTAAGGAGGGCAGAGCTTTGGAGGGGATTTTGACTCATATCTATTCCTTGCAACTGAGTTGTGTATGGGGTCAGTGGCCAGGCTGAAGGCCAATGTTGCTTTGACATGACCCAAATATCTGCCCTAGTATTAAGAATACCTGGATAAGAATGACCTTGAATAGTAAGCATGACTTGAGGGTGTACACCGTGATCAAAACGGCATGGTATTGGCACCAAATAGAGACATAGACATTTGGGATTGAATAGAAAACTATGAGGTGAAACTCACATCTTACAGCCACCTGACCTTTGATAAACCAAACAAGAATATACACTGGGGGAAAGAATCTCTATTCAATAAATGATGCTAGAAGAAGTGGATCTCCACATGTAAAAGACTGAAACTGGACCCAAACTTTTCACCACTCACAAAAATTGATTCAAGATGGATAAAATATTCACCCTCTAATCAAGATAGTATAATATTTGAAATAAAACTCACTAGATCATCCTTCCTCCAGACCATTTCTAACATTTTCACCTCTCTTCCAAGCCACATCCCCATTATTAATAAATGAGGAGAAGGGCATAAAGAATTTCCATTTGTCTAAACTTGTACATTCCACTTTAGATAGAACAGGAATCTTGAAAATAATTCTGAGAAATCTGCTCAGCATTCACCTCCATAACTTGAAGCATAACTACATGTTATTCTTTCTTCTAATACCTTCTTTCTTTATTTCAGACTCTGCCCTTCCCCCTTGAATCAGTGTTGCGCAATCAAAAAGCAAAGGCTTTGGATCTTATCAGAGAAAGTCACAGATGCCAACGTGGTCCATGTATAACATTGGCCAAAACACTTCTGGGAGTCTTAGACATTAGGTTTGTAAAATAAGAATAAAGTCACTGATATAATAGTATTGTTGTGAGAAATAAATTACATAAAGTATGCAAAGTATTTGGTATAATGCTTAAGAAATATGTATCATTCAATAATTATTTTTATAAGTATAATTTCCTCCAACTTATATATAAGTATATAAGTATATACTTATATACTATATACTTATATAGTATATAAGTATACTATATATAAGTATATACTTATATACTATATAAGTATAATTTCCTCCTACTATATTTATAAGTATAAATTCCTCCAACAGAATTCTGACTCCAATTCCTTAACTCACTCTGGGAATTCCCTTAAGATTTGTGGCTATACTTTGCTAAGAAGAATATGTCCCAGTTCCATCCATGTAAACATAAAAGACGTAAAGTCTCCATCATTGTTTAAGGCTATATAAGAGGATAGGTGGAAGGGGGATAATTGGTGGGATCACATCTATAGTGCATTTTCCAAGTGTATATGTTAAATCTACTAAGTGTAGCATATAAGTGTCTTAACACAATAACTAAGAAAATGAGGTGAAGGCTATGTTAACCAGTTTGATGAAAGTATTTCAAATTCTATATAAAACCATCACACTGTACCACATAATTGCATTAATGTACACAGTTATTATTTAATAAAAAAATTGTGGTTATATAAACATGTTATAATTACTTGGGTCTTAGTATGTTTGTCTGCTTGTCTACTCTGGAGAAACTCCATGCTGTCTTTTATTTTCTTACATATTTTTTTGAGACAGAGTCTCACTATGTTACACTTGGCAGAGTGCAGTGGCATCACAGCTCACAGCAACCTCAAACTCTTGGGCTTAAGCAATTCTCTTGCTTCAGCCTCCCAAGTACCAGGGACTACTGGCACCCGTCACAACTCCCAGCTATTTTTTGTTATTGTTGTCATTGTGTAGTAGGCCCTGGCTGGGTTCAAACTCACCAGCTCTGGTGCATGTGGCCAGTGCCTTAACCACTGAGCTACACTCACCTAACACTCCATGATGTCTTAAAGATATACAATAATACCATCATGGTTGACTGGATCAAAAGAACCATTTTGGGTCAGTGTGAAGGTAGATTACTTAACAAGTCTGATTTTCCATAATAAAGCCCTAAATCAGGGTCTACTTTTAAGAATATAGTAGGAGTATACCATAGGAACCAACCCCATAAGCTTTATCCAAGAGTCATCCAGCAGGTGTGGTGGGCAGATGTCATTGCTTTCAAGGGGTATTGATCAAGAGTGAATCAACTGAAGTAACCTAAAGATTAAAGAACTACACTTCCCTTCAACATACCCCAGGAAAATTCTACCAACCTATCTACTGAAGAAATGGAATTATAAATTGCCCTGATGTTTTGACTATTAGACAGCCCTCTATTCCTAATCCAGTAAATCAGCAGGTCTTTTGGGAACCAAAGCACCAAGTGAAAATCCTGTGGCTCAATCTGATATTGTGAATGGTTATGAAACCTTTTCTTACCATCTGCTGCTAAAGAGACTTCACCAGTGACAGGTCAGTCTTCCTAAAGCCACCTGACCACTATGTAGAACAATAGGTCTCATGGTAATAAAAGGCTTGCTGTACCAGGCATGAAAGAAATACTGACATTCTCACAGAGCTACAGGATGGAAATTGGAGGATGAGATAGAGAGGAAAAACACTTTAAGCATTTGTTGATATTCCACATCAAATAAATAAAGTCCTACAGTATGGTGCCTCTAAACAATAACGTATAGACTACAGGTATTAGTAGTGAAGACTCCCAGGAACCAGAAGGAAGAAGCAAGAGCAGACTCTTTGGGGGCAGAGACAACTGGAAGACCCCAGAAACAGAGAGACAAATAGCAACAGTGGATTCTCTTATCTGTAAATGGTTTTAAGATAGAAAACATAGGAAATTAATCAGATTATGGTCAGGATCTTAAAAAGTTCTTAACAGGCTCAAGTGATAGACACAAATTCATAAAATGGAGAAATAAAATCACTTATAAATGTGAGTACAGAGAAAACAACAAGATTATAGGATGGATGAGGATGACCAACAGTCAGACATACAAATATAAATAAAACAGAGAAGTTTTAGCACAATATGGCAGAACGAGGATGATATGATGGCCCAGAAAGCTGATTTTCTCAGAGTCAGGATGTGTTAAAAGAAGTATAATGTTCAAAATAATGAAGGTGAGACTCTTACTTGGGATACAATCTAAGTGCCATATTCAAAAGGCTCAATAACAATTTGAAATATGTTGAAAGAACAAATAGAGTGATAAAGGTGTTGGAAATCATAACATTAGAAACAACTGTAATAACTAGAACTACTTAGGGTGGAAAATAAAAATTTGGTAGGAAATAAAATAATAGCTGCTTTTTAATATCTTCAGAGTATCCACATGAATGAAGGATTGCCACTGATCTATGTAGCTTTTGAGCCTTTAGACCAGGTGTCCTCAAACTACAGCCTGCAGGCCACATGCAGCCAGCCTAGGACATTTATCAGGTCTGCTGTGTGTTTTTGCCACTGCTGCCTGTCCTGCTTAGCAGCTGACTTGTCCCCCTGCCCACAGTCCGGCCCTCCAACAGTCTGAGGGACAGAGAATTGGCCCCCTGTTTAAAAAGTTTGAGGACCCTGTTTTAGACCTTATGTCAGCATTTCTTACCTTGGTACCCTTTTAAGATGCCTTTATTTTTTAATCCCAATTTTACTTTAAGATCTTCTCTCTACTTTTGATCTCTCTCCAGTCTGGGAATATGTGTTCCTTTAGAATCAGTCTCATTTTACTCCAAACACATTCAGATCTCTGTGAAGTATACATAAATTGCCTTCTGCATTTTTCACTCAAATCAATAACACAAATCATCTGTTCATAAAATAACAGAGAAGACATAGGAGACTGGAGATTTTTCTCCAACCTTAGAATCACACTCAGATTAGTTCACAGGTCTAGCAGATAGCCACTCCATAGCTGAGTTAACTGAAGCTGCAGCCTTGGACCAGAGACATCATGAGCAGCCAGTTATGAGAAAATACTAGAGAGGCTCCAAGATAGTGGACTAGAGACATCTACTCATCAGATGCTGTCAGTGAGATCAGTAAAAGGAGAATCCAGCTCCCTTCATATGGCTCCTCCCACCCAGAAACAACATTGCATTGACATAGTGAGACAGTGAGGGTCTTCAGGAGCCAAAGAGGTCACTTCAACATCAAAACACAAAGAAAAGGAAGAGTAAAGAAATGGAGACAGTGAGAGAAGTAAGTAAGAAAAGGAATTAACAAGAAGAAAACACACATGAGGAGAAACCAACAACAAGAAAAAAATTAGCAACATGAAAAACCAGAACAGATCATCCCTGCCAAGGGATCATAAAGCAGCTACCACACATGCCTTCAAATATAATAAAAAAAAGAAAATTAAGAAAATGATGGAAAGGGAATTTATAGTATGGATGGCAGAAATGATGAAGGGTGTTGAAAGGACAATGAAAAGCCACCAAAAGGAAATCCAAAAATTGGCCCAAGAAATGAATAAAAGGGATGATGAAATTACAAATGATATGTCAGAGTTCAAATAATTGAAGGAGTCATTCAGGGAGTTTTGAAATACAGTTGAAAGTTTCAATAAGACAGCATACCATAATAAAAAAGAAAGAATCTCAGAGCTTGAAGACAAGTCTCTTAAAGTAACTCTGCCATTTAAAGGGGCAGAAAAGAAGAATTAAAAGCAGAGAAATTTCTTAGAGAATTAAGGGATTTGATGAAGCATACAAACACAAGAATTATAGATATCCCTGAAAGCAAAGAAAGGTGATCCAAAGGTATGAAAGCCCTACTGGAGGACATAATAACTGAAAATTTTCAAAGTTTCATCAAAGATTCAGAAACATTCCTTTCAGATGGATATTGAACAGTGGCTTGTCTCAATTCAAACAATGCATCTCCTAGACACCTTGTAATAAACTTGTCCAAGGTCAAAATGAGAAAGAAATTCTACAAGCTACCAGGCGTAAGCACCAACTAGCCAACAAGGGCAAATTGATCAGGATGACAGCCAATTTTCCAGTTAAAACTTTACAAGCTGAAAAAGACTGGGCTCCCACTTTCAGTATACTCAAATAAAACAACTTCCAGCAGAGGATTATGTATCCTCCTAAACTAAGTTTCAAATGCAATGTATAAATTTCACCTTTTACTAACCTTCTGAGGAAATTTACCACTAAAAGATCAGCTATGCAGGAAGTTCTCAAGCCCATGCTACACATAGATTATCACAATAGCCCACCAGGAAAGTAAAACAACCAGAAACTGAGAGGGAGGGGCAAGATGACCAACTAGAGGCAGATTTCATCAGAAGCTCCTGTCCAATAACAGAAAGGTTAAACTGAAGTGAATTTAAAGAAGTTAAAACTGAGGAGTTGAACACAAGAGAATAAACCAAGGTACATATTATTCCCAATGAGACAAAGAATGAGGGTGAGAAAAAAGGAAAAAGATAACAGAGACCAGGTACAGAGTGACTATCTGAAGGTGCGTGGTGCAAAACAAGAAAGAAGACTCCCCCAAACAGAGGCCTTGGTGTGGGATTTCTATGAAAGAGCAGGGAACAAAGTACTTCTCCTAGCAGCCCATGGGAGAGAACAATGGAGTCTCAGTTCCCCTGCACCTCAGAATTTCCACCTCTGGGTCTCCATATTACCTGGCACAAAATGAACAAATTTTCTCTCCACAGTCCTGAGCCCACAGTCCACCTTCTCCTTTTCTGGTTGCCTGATGGAATACCCACTGCAGAGGATTGTATATTTGACAAGATCTCTAAGAGACTTCTGCAGTGGGTGAGGCCCTGACCTGAGTACAACCCACCCCCATTGCATAAAGAAATTGTGGTTCTGTAGAACTTTAGCATGGCATGGTCTCTCCAGGATCTCACTCCTGCTAGGGGGTTCTTTTCTGCTGCCTTTTGGAGATGCTTTGCATAGTGTTTGGGCCAAGTGACCCTTTCTGCTAACTTGGGGAGAGAAAAACCAAGCTTCAGGTGATCAATCCAGGTAATGTCCAGGAACCAAGTCCCCCACCCCAGCCACAGGTGACGGCTGCATTATATCCAGTCCACAACCAGAACTTGGAGGGGGGAGGGTTGGGGAAGAGACTGCAGCTTCTCTGAACTTGTTCGTCCAAGAAGTGTTCACTTGGCTAGAGAGGGAGCCATTGGAACTGTTGGTTGGAACTTATGGTGATTCAATTCATCCACCCCCTGCTGGCAGGTACTCAAATAATTTACATTTGTTTGAGCAAGTAGGGTGGGAGTAATGGGTCTGTCCAAATTCCCCTTCTCCAGCTATTGCCAGTGACAAGATCTCCAGTAATTTAAACGCTCCACAGCCGAGACTCCAGTTAAATATGATGACTCTTTTAAACTGACTGGAGGACAGGCTGACACCTGTAAAGAATCAGTTTGTGCTATCTAGACAAAGCTGGCCCTCAGAGACTCTCATGCTACAGCACCCCCAAAGGAGCTTCATGAGGCTATGGGGACCACAAGCACAAGATCCAACTCATTGGTGAAGGGATAGTAAGCTACATTTCCTGGGGCTCTCAGAACTGATATCACCCTACAAGCTTTAGCTGCCAAATAGGTCTCTGTGGCACTGACTAAGGACCCCCAATTAGATAATTTAAAAATAAATATTTAATGACAACTGAATATTTCATCTAAAAAAGTATAATTAATATTTAAGAAGGTGAAAATACACATGGGGAGGAAACAACAGAAGAATTCTGCCAACACAAAAAATCAGAGCAGATAAACTCCCTAAAGAAATTCCAGGGAGAATAGCAGAAAATATCATCCATAGAGAAATTATTGAAATATCAGAAATAGAATTCAAAATATGGATGACAAATATGATGAATGGAATTGAGAAGAAGATTAAAAAAAATGCAAAAAATAGTCCAAAAGTTGCCTCAAGAAATTAGTGAAAGTAAACACAAAATCACCAAGGATCTGGACATAATAAGGAAAGACAAAGCAGAGCTACAGGAATTAATGTATCATTCAAAAAAAGTCAAAAGACATTAGAGAACCTCATTCATAGAGTACAACATAAAGAAGAAAGAATTTCATTAATTGAAGACAAGACTTTTGAACTAACCCAGACATTCAAAGAGGCAAAAAAAAAAAAAAAAATGAGAACAAAACAGAATATTTTCTGACAGAGTTATGGGATTATTCTAAATGCCTGAACATCCAATTGTAGGAATTTCTGAAGGAAAAGAAGATGGTTTAAAAGGCACTGAAACTCTACTTCCAGACATCATGGTGGAGAATTTCCCAAGCATTGAGAGAAACACAGAAATTCAAATAGTAGATAGTGTCAGAACCCCAAAACAACTAAATCCAAGCAAAGTATCTCCTAAACACATTGTAATTAACTTTCCCAAAGTCAATATAAGGGAGAAAATACTGAAAACAGCCAGGAATTAGAAAAGTCTTAACTACAAAGGGTAAAAATACCAGGATAATGCAGATCTTTTACCTGGAACTTTTCAAGACAAGAGGATGGTCATCAGACTAACCTTAAACAAAATAATTTTTCAGCCCAGGATCCTGTATCCTGTTAAAATAAGTTTCTTTTTTTCTTTTTTCTTTTTCTTTCTTTTTTTTTTTTTTTTAGATCATAACTGTACATTATTTCATTTATGTGGTGCAATGTGCTGATTTTATATACCATTTGGAATGTTTACACCAAAGTGGTTAACATAACGTTCACCTCACTTATTTAATTGATGTGTTTAGACATTTATACTCTACTATTAATGTATTTGACATGCCTTGCAATTTGTGATGGACAAATCTAACATCTCACTTCTGGTACAGCAAGGCAACATGTGGCAAATTTCTTCACTGTTTAGTGATATACAAATATTGAGGAAATTTGCCACAACTAGACAAACTGTACAGTAAGTACTGAGAATCATTCTTCATATTGACCAGCATGATGGTCCATTACAAAAGTAAACATACCCAGCAATTAAAGAGTAAAGCCTAACTTTCATAATAGTGCAAGGGATAAAACTAAGCAACAGACCTCCAGAAAACAAAACGAACTTAACTCCACCATACCTATCAATTTGCTCAGTAAATATGAATGGCTTAAGTTCCCCACTAAAGAGGCACAGGCAAGTTGATTGCATACAAATTCGCAAACCAAATATTGGTTGTGTTCAAGAAATACATGTACTCTCTATGTATAAAACAAGACTGAGGTAAAGGAATGTAAAACAATATCCCAGGCAAATGGAAATAAGAAAAAGCAGTGATAGCAATCTTCCTTGAAGATACACTTGTATTAAAACCAACAAAAAATCAGGAAAGACAAGGATGGACACTGCATACTACTCAAGAGAAACATGAGACATGAAGAGTTTTCAATCATTAACATCAATGCACCCATCCTAAATGCTCCTAGATACATAATATTCACCCTAAATGATCTGAACAATATGATAGCTTTCATAAAAATAATAGTTGGAGATTTCAACTCCCTTCTGACAGTGCTGGACAGATCCTACAAGCAGAAATGAAACAAAGAAATAAATACAACCCTAGCACAAATAGGCTTAACAGACATGCAGAACCTTTCATTCTAATAACACTGAGTACACATTCTTCTCACCATCCCATAGACTATCCTACAAAATGGATCATATCTCAGGGCAGTAATCTACCCTCTACAAATTTAAAAGAATAGATATTATTCCTTGGACATCGCAGAATAAAAGTAGAATTCACAACAACAGAAGACTTCATACCTTCAAAAAGTCATAAAAGATAAATTACTTTATACTGAACGAGAGCAGAGTCAAAAACTAGATTAATAAGGAAGTCATTAGATTTCTTGAACAAAAGGACAATGAAACCACAACCTATCAACCTGTGGGATATTGCTAAGGCAGTACTAAGAGGGAAATTTATATAATTAGATGCTTTCATCCACAAAACAGAAAGAAAGCAAGTCAGGGACCTAATGGACCATCTCAAGCAACTGGAAAAGGAAGAACAATCCAACCTCAATCCTAGCAGAAGAAAATAAATAGATAGGGTTAGAACAGAATTAAATGAAATCAAGAACACAAGAATCATTCAGAGGATCAGTGAAACAAGTTGGTTCTCTGACAAGAAACAGAATAGTGAGCTCTCTAATAACTTTGAACAGAAATAAAAAGGGAAAACAAAAACAACAATAAATGCTTCAGAAATACAAAAGATCCTCAAAATTTACTATGGAAAACTCATTTCCAAGAAATTTGAAAATGTTCAGGAAATAGACCAATACTTGGAATGACACGAACTTCCTGAACTCAATAAGAAAGAATTAGGAAGTTTGAATAGACTTATCTCAAGCACTGAACTTGCAACAATAACATAAAATTTTCCAAACAAGAAAAACCCTGCCCTAGGTGGTTTTGCACCAGAATTCTGTGAAACCTTCAAAGAGAAACTGATATCTATATTGTATAATCTATTTCAAAACAGAGAAGGAAAAAATCCTTCACAACACGTTCTACAAAGCAAATATCATCTTGATCCCTAAAGAAGAAAATGATATAACAAAAAAGAAAAACTGTGGGCCAATATTAATGAATATTGATGAAAAAATATAAAATAAGATCCAAGAAAACAGAACATAGCAACACATCATGATCAAGTGAGTTTTATGCCAGAGATGCAAGTTTGGTTCAACATAAATAAATTAGAAAACAAAGACCATGTGATTTTCCCCATTGATGCAGAAAAAGCGTTAGACAAAATTCAGCATCATCTTTTGACAAGAATATTTAAGAAAATAAGTATATATGGGACATCTACAATGTGATAGAGGCCATTTACAACAAACCCACAGCCATCTCATATTGAGTGAAGTAAAACTGAAAACATTTGCACCAGACAATGAGTCCAAGTATCACCACTGCTATTCAATATAGTGCTTGAAGTCTTAGCTGCTGAAATCAGGAAAGAGGAGGAGACCAGTTTATTCAAATAAAGATAGAGAAGGTCAAACTATTTGCTCTTCATGGAAGACATGATCTTATACCTGGAAAAGCCCAGGACTCAACTACAAAGCTTTTAGATATGATTACAAAATATAGTAGCATCTCAGGATACAAAATGAGTGTCCAAAAATCAGTAATGTTCATATTTGCCCATAGAATTCAAGCTGAGAATCAAATCAAAGACAAATACCTTTCACAGCAGCTTAAATAAAATGAAATACCTGGGAATATATCTAACAAAGGACATGAAGATCTCTATAAAGAGAACTAGGAATCCCTGAGAAAGAAATACCAGAAGATGTTAAAGAATGGAAGAACATAACACACTCATGCCTGGGAACAATCAACATTGTTAAAATGTCCATACTACTCAAAGCAATCTATAAATTTAATGCAATCTCTATCAAAGAACCAATATCATACTTTGAATAATTTAAATAATAATAATTCATTTCATATGAAACCAGAAAAAAAGCCAATACAATTTTAATAAATCAAAACAAATCTGGAGGCAAAATGTTATCAGAAATTAGGTTATTCTACAAGTCCATTGTGATTAAAACAGCACGTTATTGTCACACAAATAGAGATTTAGATCTTCGGAATAGAAAAGAAAACCTAGAGGTGAACCCAGGCACATATCACAATCCCATCTTTGATAAACCATACAGTGATGCACTGGGGAAAATAATCCCTATCTAATAAATGAAGATGGAATAACTGGGTATCCACATGTAGAAGACCAAAACTTGACACTCACCTCTCACAACTAAAAGAGATTAACTGTTTCTGGATAAGAGTTAAATTTAAAATAAGAAAGAATAAAAATTCTAGAAGAAACTCTGGGGGAAACTTTTGAAAAAGTAGACCTGGGAAAAGATTTTATGAAGAAGACCCCTTTGCAATTGCAGCAACACCAAAAATAAATAAACGGATACGATACATCTAAAAAGCTGCACAGCTAAGGATACTACAACTAATGTGAACAGACAGCCTTCAGAATGGGAGAAGATATTTCCATGCTATGAGTCTGACAAAGTCTTGATAACCAGTGTAGAAAGAACTGAAATTAATCAACAAGAAAGGAACAAGTAACCCCATTTATAAGTGGAGAAGACACTTGAATAGAAACTTCTCTGAAGATGACATACTTATGTCCAAAAACGTACATGAAAAATTGCTTGTCATCCCTAACCATCAGAGAAGGGAAAATCAACACCAATCTGAGATATCACCAACTACAGTGAGATTAAGCCTCATAATTATTTCAAATCTGCAGATACCGTCATGATTTGGAGAGAAAGGACCACTTTTGCACTGTTGGTGGGACTGAGAACTAATATGACCTCTATCTAAAGAAGTATGGAGAAGCCTCAAAGAATTTAAACTGGACCTTCCATTTGATCTGCAATCTCATTACTAGGCATCTACCCAGAAGAAAAAAAGTATTTATTGTAAAGATATTTGCAGCAGAATGTTTATTGCAGCTCAATTCACGATTGCCAAGATGTGAAACCCACCGAAGTGGCCACCAACTCATGAATAGATTAACAATGGAAGTATATGAATATCATGGGGTACTATTTATCCATAAAAAAAATGGAGACTTTATATTTTTTGTGTTTACTTGGGTGAAGTTAAAACACGTTTTTCTTAGTAAAGAATAACAAAAAATGAAAAAAATAAATAAGTCTCCAGTGTACTTAATGATAATATAAAACCAAAAAGTAAACAACTACAAGCCTGCACAGAAAAAAAAAAAATGTATAGTCTAGTGAGGAGTTGGGGTTAAGAGGTCGAGGGGAAAGAAGATAAAGAGGAGGGAATAGGAGAGAAGGTGATTGGCAGAATCTAACCTAATGTGCACAATGTGAAGGTATTCAGCATGGTTCCAGGGTTTGGGATCAACAACTTAAATGTTACTTTAGAAATGAAAACAATGTAACCTAAACATTTTTACCCTAATGTTAATCTGAAATTAAAAATAAAAGCAGACACCTGAAAACTAAAGGCTATTCCACAATGGTGCAGGTAATAAAAATAGGTGACACCATATAAAAAGAAGTACTAATTTTTCTAGGTCTTTAAAGTATGACAGAGGTGCTTTAATAGGGATAACATTAAATCTTTAGATTGCTTTAGGTAGTATAGACATTTTAACAATGTTGATTCTTGTATTAATTACCTATGTACAAATGACTTAATAAAAAAAATAAAAATAGGTGATAAACCTCCAACAAACAAAATGAACAGAACTCCATCTTACTTGTCAGTTCTCTTAATAAATGTAAATGACTTGACTTCCTCACTAAAAGGTTCATGGTGTTGAGAAAGATGGAGACTTTATCTCCTTCATGTTTACATGGATGGAGCTGGAAAATATTCTTCTTAGCAAAGTATCTCAAGAATGGAAGAAATAGTAACCAATGTACTCAGCCCTACTATGAAACTAATTTATAGCTTTCATAGGAAAGCTATAACCCAATTATAGTCCAAGAATATGGGGAAAGGGGAGAGGAGGGGAAGGGAGGGAGGAGGAAGGGTGGAGGGAGGATGATTGGTGGGATCACACATATGATTCATCTTATAAGGGTACATGTGAATCTTTCTAAATGTGGAATATAGATGTCTTAACACAATAACTAAGAAAATGACATGAAGGCTATGTGAACCAGTTTGATGAAAATATTTCAAATTGTATATAAAAACAGCACACTTTACCCCATGACAGTATTAATGTACACAGCTGTGATTTAATAAAAAATAAAAAGTTCATGGTGGCTGAATGGATTTAAAAAAAAAAAAGCCAATTGTATACTATCTTCAGGAAACATGTCTAAACTCTATGGACAAAACAAGACCTAGAGTGAAGGGTTGGAAAACAATATTTCAGGAAAATTGAAATCAGAAGAAAGCATGGGCCACAATCTTACTTGCAGGTACTATTGGATTTAAACCTACAAAATAAAGACAAAGATGTGCCCAGTATACTGGTCAAAGGAACAATAAAACAAGAAAATATTTACATCCTAAATATATATATACACACATAAATGTTCCCATATTTATAGAGTGATGCCCATCCTGTCTGAACAATAGGATATCCCACAACACCATAATAGGTGGGTATTTTAAAACCCCACAAAACAAAACAAAATGGATTTAAACATGGCCCAAGGATGACTGGGCTTAATAGACATACATAGAACACACCACACAAATATTAGTGATTGTACATTCCTTTCATCATCTGATGGATCATTCTCCAAAAGTGAAGTGAATGCATCCTAGGAAACAAATTAAACCTCAGCAAATTAAAAAAGTAGAAGTTATACCTTGTATAATTTTGGACCACAGTGGAATTCCAAGAGAAACTTTTATCCCCACCCAAAATCATGGAAACTAAACAACCTGTGATGAATGAAAACTAGGTCAAGGAGGAGGAGAAGAAGAAAAACATTAGATTCTTTGAACAAAACAACAAGAAAGCCACAAGCAATCAAAATCCATGAGATGCTGCCAAATCAGTCCTAAGATGGAAATTTATCTCAGTAGATGTCCATGTCCAAAAAACAGAAAGAGTGCAAATCAATAATCTCTTGAGTCAGCTCAAGAAACTGGAAAAGGCAGAGCAATCTAATCCCAAGCATAGCAGAAGAAAAGAAGTAACCAAAATTATATCAGAATTAAATAACATTGAGAACAAAAGCACCATTCACATGATTAACAAAACAAAAGGGAATTCTTGAAAAAAAACATATAAAATAGATGAGCCTTTGTCCAGACTAACTAGAAGCATAAATGTTAAGATTTCTCGTAACCTCAATTAGAAATTCAAAGGGGTAAGCACAAAAAATACAAAAGATTATCACTGATTACCACAAAAATAACTATGCACAGAAATGTGAACATGTGGAGGAAATGGAGCAATACCTAGAATCACAGTCCCTAGACTTAACCAGGAAGAAATAGATGTCCTAAACAGACCAATATCAAGCACCAAAATTGCAACAACAATAAGGGAGTTTGCAACAAAAACAACAAAAATGTGTTATACCAGACAGTTTCACAACAGAATTATATTAAACCTACAAAGAAGAATTTGTACCTATATTTCAGAAACTATTTCAAAACAGTGAGAAGGAAGGAACTGTCCTCAATCCTTCGATGAAGCAAATATCACACTGATATCAGGAAAGGACTCCAGAGAAAAAGAAAAAACAAGACCAGTTTCACTAATGAATATTGATGCAAAAATACTTAATATAATCCTAGTAAATAGAATTCAGCCACACATTAAAAAGGTTATATATCACAATCAGGTGGGATTTATCCCAGGGATATAAGGTGATTAAAAATATGTAAATCTATAAACAATTCTCCATATAAATACAAGCAAAAACAAAGACCATATGATTCTCTCAATAGATGCAGAAAAAAAATTATATAAAATTCACAGTCTTTTTTTTTTTACAAGAACACCTAAGAAAATAGGTATAGATTAGCAGTAGCAAGATGGTGAATCTTCACTGTTCTACAAAACTCTCCTAGATCAACTGAGAAACATGAGTTAATCAGGCTACTTTTGGCTGCAAAATTTTGCCTGGAGCTGTGCCTTGGGGTGTGCTGTGAAGTCCCAGGGTGCTGATTGCTGTGCCTGAACTGGAGCAGCGTGGAGGAGCTCTGACACACCAGGCAAGTTTTGCATAATAAAAAACCTCCCAACAAAAATATAACCTCCTCCAGACGGCTTCACAGCAGAATTCTATCAAACCTTCAAAGAAGTCTGCATAATATTCCATGGTGTACACAGCTATGATTTAATTAAAAAAAAAAAAAAACCTTCAAAGAGCTTATACTCATACTACAGAAACTATTCCAAAAAATTGAGAAGGAAGGGATCTTCCACCACACATTGTATGAAGCAAACATCACCATGATATGAAAGCCAGGAAAATACCCAACTAAAAAGGAAAAATACAGACCAATTTCACTAATAAATATAGATGCAAAAATTATCAATAAAATCCTAACCAATAGATTAGAGCTTCTCATTGAAATAGCCATACATCATGATCAGGTAGCTGTCATCCCAGGGATGAAAGGCTGTTTTAACATATGCAAGTCCATAAACGTAATCTACCATATCAACAGAACAAAAAAAGATATTATGATCTCCTAAATAGATGCATAAAAAGCATTTGATGAAATCCAACATCCTTTTCTAATTAGAACACTGAAGAATATATGCATGGGTGGCACATGTCTTAAATTGATTGAAACCATCTATGACAAACCTACAGCTGATATTTTACTGAATAGAGTAAAACTGAAAGCTTTTCTACTTAGAACTGGAAGGAGACAACAATATCCTCTATCACCACTACTATTCAACAAATTTCTAGAAGTTCTAGCCAATGCAATCAGGGACGAGAAGGAAATTAAAAGCATCCAAATGGGAGAAGTGGAGGTCAATCTCTCCCTCTTTGCTGGTAATATGATCTTATACTTAGAATACCCCAAAGACTCAACACAAGACTCCTGGAAGTCATCAAAAAATACAGCAATATCTTAGGATATAAAATCAATGTCCACAGATCAGTAGCCTTTGTATATGCCAATAATAATCAAGATGAGAAACTAATCAAGGACACAATTTCCTTTTCATTAGCTTTAAAGAAAGTGAAATATTTAGGAATACACCTAACAGAAGAGGAGAAGGTACTTTTAAAGAAAACAATGAAACCCTGAGAAAGAAATAGCTGAAGACTTTAGCAAATGGAAGAGCATACCATGCTCATGTCTGGGAAGAATCAACTTTTTATTTGTTTATTTTTAGAATTTTTGGCTGTGGTGAGATTTGAACCACAAATCTGGGCCACCTCTGGTATATGGGGCCCAGTTCCCTACTACTTTGAGCCAAAGGTGTCACCCAGAATCAACATTTTTTTAAGATGTCTATAATTCCCAAAGCAATCTACAGATTTAATGAAATTCCCATTAAAATACCAACATCATACATTCAAGATTTTGACAAAATAATTATTCTTTTTGTTTGAAGCCGGAAAAAAAAAAATCCCTATAACTAAGGCAATTCTTAGTAATAAAAACAAAATCAGGGGCATTATCCTACCAGAGTTCAGGTTGTACCACAAGGCCATAGTGATCAAAACAGTGTGGTATTGCCATAAAAATAGAAACATAGACATATGAAATCAAATAGAAAATTGTGATATAAAAGAAAAGTCTTACAGACACCTGATCTTTGATAACCCCCCCACAAAAAATACACTAGGAAAAAGAATCTCTATTCAATAAATGGTGCTAGGATAACTGGATAACCATGTGTGAAAGATTGAAACTGGACCTGCACCTTTCTCCACTCAGTAAAATTCATTCAAGATCTTTAAAAGATCTAAATACAAGCCATGAATCAATAAAAATCATCACAGGTAGTGTGAGGGAAACACTTGAAGTTATCATCCAGGGGAAAGAATTTATTAAGAAAACTCCAGTGGCAATTGCAAAAAAAAAAAACAAAAATAAACAAAGGGGGCTTAATTAAACTGAATAGCTTCTGTACACCCAAGGAGACAACAACAAAAGCAAAGAGACAACCATTTGAATGGGAAAAGATATTTGCGTATTATGAATTGGATCAAATCTTGATAACTAGAAGCTACAGAGAACTTAAATTAAGCAACGAAAGAGCCAACAATTGCTTATTTTAATGGGCAAATGAGATGAATAGAATCTTCTCTAAAGAAGACAGATGACATGAAAACATGTTCATTGTCCCTAATTATCAGATAAATACAAATCAAAACCGCCCTGAGATAGCACCTAACCCCAGTGAAAATGAGCCACATCACAAAGAATCAAAGCTGTGGATGCTGTTGTGGTCGTGGGTAGAAGGGAATACTTTTACACTGTTGGTGGGACTGCAAACTAATGCAACTATTTTGGAAGGAAATATGGAGAAACCTGAAAGAACTCAAGCTAGACCTCCCATATGATCCTGAAATCCCATTACTGGGCATCTACCCAGAAGAAAAAAAATTCATTTTATCACAAGGACATTTGCAGTAGACAGTTTATTGCAGCTCAGTTTATAATTGCCAATTGTGGAATCAACCTAAATGTCCACCAATCTGGGAATGGTTTAAGTTGTGGTATATGCATATCATGGAACACTATTCAGTCACTAAAAAGGATGGTGACTTTACATCCTTTGTATTAGTTTGGATGGAGTTGAAATTCTTCTTTGTAAAGCATCACAGGAATGGGAGCAAGAATCTTATGTATTCAATTCTTACATGAGAAAAATTAATGCTAGTGGGAGGAGGGTGGATGAAAGAGTAGAGAGAGGGAGAGGTTACTGGTCCGTGATGTGAGACACACCTCTTGAAGACTGGACACTATTATTTGAGGTACTTTACCCATCAAATGCAGGCAGTGTAACCTGGATCTTTGTATCCTTAATGATTCCCAACAATAAAAAAATAAAATAGGCATAGATGGAAAACTTTTTAACTGATAGAAGACATTAACAACAAACCCAGCTAATATAATATTGAATGTAGTGAAACTACAAGCATTTATAATTATAACTGGACTCTGAAACTATTATTCAAAGTAGTGCTCAAAATTCTACACAATGCAGTCATGGGAGAGGATGTTAAGGGTATTCAACTGGGGACAGAGGAGGTCAAACTTTTGCTCTTTGCTCATGATATGATCTTATACTTAGAAAATCCCACAGACTCAACCATGAGACTTCTGGAAGTGATCAAGCAATACAATAATGTCTATGCATATAAAACCAATTTCCACATATGAATAGTCTTCCAATACAATAATATCAGTCAAGGTGAGAATCAAATCAAAGACACAATACCTTTCACAGTAACTTCAAATAAAATGAAATAATTTAGAATATACCTAACAAAGGATGATAAGGATCTCTAAAGAGAAAACTGTGAAACCCTGAGAATAGAAATAGTAGAAGACATTAAATGAAAGAACATACCATAGTCATAGATAGGAAAAATTGACATTCTCAAAATGTCCATACTACCCTCAAAGCAATCTACAGATTTAATACATCCCTATTAAAACACCAACATCATACTTTGAAGAACTTGAAAATATAGTTCATTGTTTCATATGGAACAAGAACAACAACAATAACAACAAAGAATGAACAGCTAACACAAGTCTTAGAAATAAAAACAAATCTGGTGGCATTACTTTTCCAAGCATCAAAGTTATTCTACATTTTCATAATGATAATGACACCATGGAATTGACACAAAATAGAAATCTAGATCTATGGAACAGTATAAAAAGCCTAGAGATGAATCAAGCATCATATCACCATCCGATCTTGATAAGCCAAACAATAGCATATACTGGAGAAAAGAATCCTAATTCAACAAATGATGCTGGGGAACTGTATAGCTACATGCAAAAGACTGAAACTGAACCCATACCTCTCACCACTTTCAAAACTTAACTTACATTTGATAAAAAGCTTAAGTCCAAGACACAAAACTGATAAAAACATTAGAAGAAAATGTGGGAAAACATCTGACAATATGACAATATTGACGTATGGAAAGATTTTATAAAGAAGAATTCATGGTCAATTACAGCAACAACAAAAATAAGTAAATGGGACATAATTAAGCTAAATAGGTCTGCACAGCTAATTACACAATAATTAAACAAATGGACAGCATTGAAAATGGCAAAACATATTTATATGTTTTGAATGAGACAAAGGCTAGTAACCAGAATCTACAGGACACTCAAACCAAGAAAAGAGAAAACAATCTCATTTATTACTGGGCAAAAGACATAACAGAACTTTCTCCTAAGAAAATAGATGAATGGCCAACAAACATGCGAAAAAATGCTAATCATCCCTAATTATCAGAGAAATGCAAATCAAAACCACCTTGAGATATTACCTTACCCCAGGGAGAATAGCCTACATCCCAAAGTCCTAGAGCTGCAGATGTTGGCATCAGTGTATAGAAAAGGGAAATTTTATACACTTTTGGTGGGATTGTAAACTAATACAGCCTTTCTAGAAAAAAGTATGGAGGATCATCAAAGAGCTAAAAGTAGATCTTCCATTGGATTCCACAATCTCATTAGTAGGCATAAACCTAGAAAAAAATATTTTATCATAAGCACATTAACACCAGAATGTTTATTGCACCTCAATTCAGAAATGTGAGAATGGGTAAACATCCTAATTACCTGTCCACTCATGAATGGATAAATAATCTATGGTATATATATACCATTGAATACTATTCAACCATAAAGAAAGACAGAGACATTACATATTTTGTATTTACCTGGATGATATGGAGAACATTCTCCTACATTATTAAGTATTACAAGAATGGAAAAGCAAACATACAATGTACTCAATGTTAATATTAAACTAGTAGATGAAGAGCTACACACTGATACAAGAGGAAAAAAATGATAAAATTCTAGTGAGAGGAAGAGTGGAAGAGGGAGTTTGGTAAATTCTTACCTAAGAAGCACTATATACATTCATATGCATGGCACAACTCCTGGGTGAAGGCCTCAAACTACAGGGAGAACTTTACCAAACAAAAGCAAAAAATGTAACCTAATTACTCATACCCTTTTATTAATCTGAACTTTCAAAAAAGACAACAATGAAGAAATCCCTGTTTCTAATAGTCTATGCAGGATCCACCCCAGTGAACACTTGTCAGGGACTGTGTTTTCCTACCTTAAGTCGGTAAGGCACCATATCTTATGTTTCCAGAAGAAAAGACAGGAGTGAATGGAGCATCAGAAAGAATTTGGAAAAATAGTGAGATAGAGTTCTTGGTTCAAAGGTTGTAAACTCCTGGTTTATTCATCTAAACAGAATTTATTCCTTTGAGAAAGCTGGAGAGCTTAATTACTGCCAATATTTAAAACAGTCAACTTTGAGCATTAAAGAGGATGCTATAGATGAGGCAAAAAATGAGTCAGTGTAAAAGGACTTTCTCTAGGTTACAGTTGATAAGTTGTGAAATTGGATCAGAAACTGAGTTATTTCTTGACCTAATTAATGTTTATGCCACCTTATTATGGTGGAAGAGCACATTATTATTTTCCAAAGGAGGGGCCAATAGACCCAAGGAGTGATTTTTAATCTTGCTATAAGTTGTCTCAGTTCTGAAGAGGTACAGAGGTTCAGAAACAAAGATGAATCCTGACAGGATTCTCAGTCCTCCACTTCTTCTTTGGGGAGAAAAGCTCTTCTTTTCTAGTATTTTACATACTAGCTGATTCAGTTTTTCAGGATGACTGTAAGTAAGTACCTCAAAGTGATGAGCTTAAAATAACAGAAAATTATTATCTTATAGTTCTTGAAGTAAGAAGGCTAAAATCAAAACATCGGCAGGGCCGTGCTTCCTCTGAAAACTCTAGAAAAGAACTTTTCCTTGTCTCTTCCTAGTTTCCAGTGGTTTGCTGGTAATATTCGATATTGCTTAACTTGAAGGTTTGTCATGCAAAACTTTCATTTTCCTAAAGCATTCTCTCTATGTCTCTTCACATAGCTTTTCTTCTGCATGTCTGTCTCTATGTACATATTTCCCTTTTTCATAAGGTCACTAGTCACATTGGATTAGAGCCCACCATATGATGTTGTTTTAAGTGAAATTACCTCTATAAAGATGGCAGCTCCAAATAAGATCATATTCTTAAGTATTAATGTTAGCATTTCAATGTATCTTTTGGCAGAAGTGAGGACTCAACTGAAACTATAAAACCAGGCTTAAATGTAAGAGTTTTGGAAATAAAACGGGACCTATGACTTTAAAATCTAAATGCCTCAGAAATCTGTCTCTATTCTATAGCCTGACCAATTGACACAGACATGGCTGCTATCTTTTATAAAATACTATTGATCATGGCTCGGCACCTGTGGTTCAAGCAGCTAAGGCACCAGCCACATACACCTGAGCTGGTGGTTTCGAATCCACCCAAGAGTACAACACAACAATGACAGCTACAACCAAAAAATATCCAGGTGTTGTGGCAGGCACCCATAATCCCAGCTACTTGGGAGGCAGAGGCAGGAGACTCACTTGAGCCTAGGAGTTGGAGGTTGCTGTGGGCTGTGATGCCATGGCACTCTACCCAGAGCAACAGCTTGAGACTCTGTCTCAAGAAATATGTGGACAGGAAGTGCTGATGCATAAGGTGTATTTGATTAAAAGGATGCTTTAAACCTTGTCTTTAATGTAACTTATATTCTAATCAAAGCTTTCTCAATGAAGAGCCAATATGGTTTGTGCCCAGGAAAAATAACACCATTTTGTGAGGAGGAAAGAAACATTCTCTTTCTGAAAGTTCCCTTATAGGTGTCTAGTCACCTCTGAGGAAAATGGTTAACCCTGGCTAGATTTTTAGAATATATTTTATCACAACCAAGCTTATAATTAGTATGCGAAATTTGGCTCTTATGAGAAGATAGGAAGGGGGAGACCAGATGGAAAGCTCCACCTTCCTTGCTTCTGTGGGTAGATATTTTACTGCTTGATGTGACCTTCTTCATTTTCTTTAAAAGGAGCTCATTTTCAAGAGCTCCATTATGTTCATTAAATATATTAGCTTTAAACTAAATGCAATTGTGTACTAAATGGCTATTTTTTAATTATAACTTTGTACATTGATAAATTTATGGGGTTCAGTGTACTGCTTTGATATACCATGTGAAATGCTTACATTGAACTAAGTAACACATCCATCACAATTATATTCATTTCTTAATAGTTTTGAAATGTACCATTGCACCATGTGCATTATTTGAAGTCCCCACAAATACCCTCCCACCTCCCTTATTTCCCCTCCCCTCCCTTCTTTCTCCTCTTACCTTCTGCTTTCTGGACTATACTTGTGTTTTGCCATTCATATGACTGTATATGGGATTATATATTGATTTCATAGTAGTATTGAGTACATTGGATAGTTTTTTTTTCCATTGCTGAGATACTTTACTAAGAAGAATATGTTCCAGCTCCATCCAGGTAAACATAAAAGATGTGAAGTCTCTATCTTTTTTCATGGCTGCATAGTATTCCACGGTGTACATATATCACAACTGGTTAATTCATTCATGGGTAAATTGTCACTTGGGCTGTTTCCATATCTTGGCTATTATGAATTGGGCTGCAATAAACATTCTGGTACAAATGTCCTTGTTGTAAAATAATTTTTGATCATCTGGGTATATACCTAGTAGAGGAATTATAGAATAACGGTAGGTCTACTTTTAATTACTTGAGTGTTCTCCAAAATTCTTTCCAAAAGGGTTATATTACCTTGCATTCCCACCAGATGTGTATAAGTGTTCTCTTCTCACTGTATTCATGGCAACAGTTGTAGTTTTGGGGTTTTGTGAAGTGGGCTAATCTTACTGGAGTTAGATGGTATCTCAAAGTGGTTTTGATTTGCATTTCACTGATGATTAAGGATGATGAGAATTTTTTCATATGTTTGTATGCCATGAACCTGCCTTCATCAGAGAAGATTCTGTTCAAGTCTCTTGCCCACATAGAAATGGGGTTATTTGTTCTTTTCTTATTGATTAGCTTGAGTTCTCTGTGGATTCTAGTTGTCAGACCTTTGTCAGAAGCATAACCTGCAAAAAATATTCTCCCATTCTGCAGGTTGTCTGTTTGCTTTACTTACTGTGCTCTTGGCTGTGCAAAAGCTTTTTAGTTTGATCAGATCCCAGTAATGTATTTTTGGTGTTTCTTCAATTGCCCGGGGGATTCTCCTCATAAAATATTCTCCCAGGCAAAATTCTTCAAGTGTTTTCCCTGCAGTCTTCTAGTACTTTTATAGTTTCATGTCTTGAGGTTAAATCTTTTATCCAGTGAGAATCAATTTTTGTTAATGGTGAAAGGTGTGAATCCAGTTTCAGATTTCTACAAGTTGCCAGCCAGTTAGCCCAGCACCATTTGTTAAATAGGAAGTCTTTCCCCCACTAAATATTTTTGATAGGCTTTTTGAAGATCAAATCATGGTAAGTGGATGGGTTCATCTCTTGGTTCTCTATTCTCTTCCATAAATCTACCTCCCTGTTGTTGTGCTAGTACCATGCTGTTTTGATCACTATAGATTTATAATATAGCCTGAAGTCTGGTAACGTGATATTGTGAGAGCCAAACTAACACCATTTTGGAACCCCACCATTTTATTGTTTACTGCCTAAAGTGTATTTGTGCCTTGACCCCCTTCCCTGTCTTGAAGTTTGTGCCCTGTTTGCAGTTTAAGACCACAAGCTGGAGACATTGAAAAACAGCTCCAGGCACAAATAGCTCCCGACACCCTGTTTCCTACTGATTGCACCCCCTTGCACAATCGGACAAGTCTAACTGCTCGAAATAACTACTAAGGGGAGGGGGGGAGATTGTAGGGTGTTTAGGGAACTCCTGAATAGTCTGTAAGGGCTAGTCTCGCCTTCCTTCTAAGGGGGACAGCCCAGGCTCTGAGCTTGAATAAACCCTCATGCCATTGCAGTGGTGTTGGACTCTCAGAGTGGTGGTTGAATTGAGTCTGGGGCTTACATTATTTGGGGGGCTCATCCGAGATTCCAGCCCCTCACTGAGAGACCCCTGACATATGAGGGACACCGATCAGTGAGAATTGTCCACTTGCAAGCTGTGTGGTGTTGTCTGTGTGTCCAGTCTTTGTATTTATGTGTTTCTGGGACACGGCTGGAAGGGGAGGTGGACGAGCTGTGGCCCCAAGCCATGAGGCTGGGGAGAGGAGACTTCTTCTCCTATTATTCAGGCGTTTTTCTCTAAGAAGGACCAGGAACAGGAGAGCAGAATGCCCCCAGGGAGAGGCGGTAAAAACCTGGGAGGTGGTAAGAGTCTCCCACCCAAAGAGCAGGTGAGTGGTTTCTTGTAACCAAGGCTGGGGACCCTGGCCAGTGTGGGTTCGAGTCCCCCTGGCCAGTGTATGCTATTTGTACTGTTTAAGTTATCTAAGTGAAAGTTTCTCTGATAAGAACTTACTTCGTCTTTTCTGGCCAGAAACTGAAAAACTGCTTTTCTATGTGCCCCATCCCTTGTAAGAGTGAATGAGTGACTGAAGGAGTGAAAGAGTATCTGTGTGGCCCCACGGCTTTTATGGCTACAGGGTCCGATTGGGCCTCCACCCGCAGTTCCACGGCCTTATCATATGGCTTAGTGACAGGCTCCTTGGGGAAACCAGGTGTGAGGTTTATACCGCCCTGCCTAAGCTAAGATACAGGCTTTCACCCCTTCGGGGCATGACCGGGAAGGCATCTGAATGAAAGTCAGGTACTCAGTACCTGACTAAATCATGTCTATGTCTAAAATCTGTCTGTTCACTTCTCTGCCCATTTGTTCACCTTTTACACTGTATTGGCCAAAATTCTTCTAGTTTGTCTGTCATCATAACTTCCTCTTTTCCGAGGCTACTTCCTCTTTTTTGGCCAGAAACTGTTTTTCAAAAGGAAATATTTTTCTTCTTCAACATGAAGTTGTGTGAGGCTTGTTTATCTTCTTTATGCGTAATTTGTAGATTCCAATACTTCACCGAATGTCTGTGTGAAGACTGGTCGAGACCCCAATCCTTTAGTCCTGAGCACTATTCTGAGTGGATTGCTGATCAATACTTTCAAGGGACTCTTTCTGATTTCCAACCGAACAAAATCACTCTTTTTGCCTTTCTCTTCTACCTCCTACTTTAGTCCTACTCTGTCTGTAATCCCCAAAATCCCATGTTTTCTTTATATGACCTAACAAAGAGAACGCCACTCAAGTCATGAAGGCAGACTGCAAAGAAAGCTCAATGGGTAGTGGGGTTTGTCTACCCAGAAAATAAGTGTTTGTTTTGCCAAGCAACAGTCCACTGTTGCCCTGTGTGTCCTGGCACCTCTGAGAATTCCTATCACTCTGAATATTCGTTGCATCTATCTGATAAATGTCATTCTGAAGGTTGCCATTTAGACCGTCCTATAGAAACTGTCAGTTGGTCACACTGTTGGTTTTATTATTAGAAAACCTTATGGTGGGTGCAGAATACCAATCCAGCTGAGGTTTTAGCCCATCTATTTTTTCATCACCCCTTGGTGGCTAGGAAGGGTTGGGAGGACCTAGCTACAGTTCTTCAGCTCCTGTCAGCCTATACAGGGGTCCCATACCATCTGACAGATTATTCCTTTATACAAGGCACTGATTGCCACTCTAAGCCCTGGCAATATGGGTGCAAACCAGCCCTTTTATGTAAACTTACTACTGGCCCCCCAGGGATGCTTGTGGACAGGCTCCAGGATTTGGCATTCCTCAGCTTCATTGGCCCAGCATTTTGGCCGCTAGTACTTTTTAAGAATTAGGGTGACACCTTTGCCAACACTGTAGGCCCACTGCACAGGCAAAGGTTATTTTGATGGGTATATGGGGAACAGAGCTTCCCATCCCCACAGAGCATTGTGAAGACACCCCCTGGTAGACAGGCATAAGGGACCACCACCCTCAGGCAAGGCTCCTCCTTCAGCTCATTTCCAGTACTGTCTAAGGACCTGGAAAGGAAAAATAGTATTGGTAGGGGGTGTTTTGTGTAGTGTCTGTTTAGTGTGGTCACTGTTATACTTTAAAGACAACATGGGGAAGAATCCATCCTCCCCTATTGAGCTGGTTCTTGAACACTTTAGAGAAGTTAAAAGCAGAGCACAGAACTTATCCCTAGAGGTTAAGAAGAACTGCCTCTATACTTACTGTACTTCTAAGTGGCCTACCTTCGGAGTAGGATGGCCCCAAGAGGAAACTTTTCATTTACCTTTGATTAAGGCAGTAAAGAACCAGGTTTTTCAGTCAGAAGGACACCCCGATCAAGTGCCTTATATTATTGTATGGGAATCTTTAGTTACTGCTCCTTTTTCATAGGTGATACCACACTTAGTGTAAGCCCATGTAATGGTAACCAAAACCAAAAATATCAGCTCCCCAAAAAAGATATATCCCATTTTACAAGGAGAGAAAGATCCATTCCCTCCTCCCTATCATGAAAATACCCCAACAGCTCCACTTCCTGGCCAGGAGGTGCAAGAAGAGGCACAGGAATCCCAGAGAGAGCCAGATTCCACAACTGGGCCCCTGGCACAGGGGACAAGGAGCAGGCGAGGAATGCAGCAGGGTGGGAATACTGGTGAAAGAGCAGTAGCACTCCCCCTGCGGGCTTATGGACCCCCTGATGCAGAAGGGAACAGACCATTCTATTATTGGCCCTTTGCCACTTCAGACCTGTATAATTGGAAATCTCAGAACTCTCCTTTTTCTGACAATCCTAAATGCTTAATTAACTTATTGGAAACCATCTTATTTACCCATCTGCCCACGTGGGACGACTGCCAATAGCTTTTACAGGTACTGTTTACCACTGAAGAAACAGAAAGAATTATCCAAGCCAGTAGGCAGAATGTCCTGGGCCCCACTGGAGTGCCCACCCAGGGGTTAGCAGCTATTGATGAAGCTTTTCCAGTGCGCCATCCAGATTGGGATTACAATGAGGCTGAAGGTAGGGAGCGTCTATGAGTTTATCGTCAGACTATTGGCCGGCCTCCGAGTGGCTTCTCGTAAGCCCACAAACCTTTGTAAAGTATATGATATTAAACAAGGTAAGGACCAGTCTCTGGCAGCTTTCCTGGAAACTATAATTAATGCCTTCTGACAATGGACCCCCTTCGACCCCGAGGACCCTGATCACTGGTCCACTGCCGCCATGGCATTCATTAGTCAGTCTGCCCCAGATATCAGGCGGAAGTTACCCAAAATTGATAGATTGGGAGAAAAGACCCTTAGAGAGTTGGTAGAGGCAGCAGGAAAAGTACATAACAATAGAGACACACCTGAGGAAAAAGAAAGAAAGATTGAAAGATGTAGAAACAGAGACATAGCCCAGATTATCCTTGCAGCCAGTGCCCCTCCCAAGTACTGAGAGAGGTACCTTCAACCCTACCTAAAAGACAGGGGGGAGGGAAAGAAGGGGGATAAGAGAAGGCCACCCCTCAGGAATGACCAATGAGCTTTTGTAGGGAGCTAGGACACTGGGCATAGGACTATCCCAAGAAACCGAAACACCAGGAGCCCAAAATTCTAGTCCACAGCAGAAGATAGTGATTGAGGGGGTCAGGGTTCGAATTCCCTCCCTGAACCCTGGGTAACATTGAGGGTGGAGGGAAAACTAACTTACTTTTTAGTAGATACAGGAGCCCAATTTTCAGTACTGAAGAAACCCATAGGCACCCTATCAGAAAAGAAAACCTTAGTACAAGGGGCCACAGGTGTCAAATTGTATTCTTGGACTACTAATCGGAGAGTGGATCTGGGGAGCAGGACAGTGACTCATTCCTTCATGGTCATACCTGAGTGTCCCTATCCCCTCTTGGGACGTGACCTGTTAAGTAAAATGAAAGCCCAGATCCATTTCACAGAAATAGGGGCCCAACTTCTGGGAAAAACGGAACATCCTATACATGTCCTAACCTTAAGACTGGAGGATGAGCATCGCCTGTTGGAGGGAGAGGGCTGAAATAACTTGGACCCCCTAGTAAAACAGTGGATGATAGAGTTCCCCAATGTTTGGGCAGAGACTGGTGGATCTGGGCAAGCAGTACGCTGCCCCCCCCCCAATCCGGGTTGAATTAAAACCAGGGGCTACACCAATAGCAATAAAACAATATCCAATGAGCCAAAATGCCCAGCAAGGCATAGCTCCCCATATCAGGAACTTTTAAAAACAGGGAATCCTCCAAAAGTGCCAGTCAACCTGGAACATGCCCCTCCTGCCAGTAAAGAAGCCGAACGGTGACTACAGGCCTGTACAAGATTTAAGGGAAGTAAACAAAAGGGTGATGGACATCCACTCAACGGTCCCTAACCCTTACACGTTATTAAGTAACCTAAAGCCATCACTTGTCTGGTATTCTGTGCTTGATTTGAAAGATGCCTTTTTCAGCCTGTCACTCACCCCTGCCTGCTGCCCACTATTTGCTTTTGAATGGAGAGACCCAGAAGGTGACATTGCCAGACAGCTTACTTGGACAAGGCTACCTCAAGGATTCAAAAATTTGCCCACCCTGTTTGATGAGGCACTACACGAGGACCTGAGTGAGTTTAAACGGGCACATGGGACTGTGACTATACTTCAATAAGTAGATGATTTACTATTGGCAGCAGTCTTAGAAGAGGACTTTCGCTTAGCCACTAAAGAATTACTCCAGAACCTTGGAGACCTGGGATATCGTGTGTCAGCCAAAAAGGCCCAGATCTGCAAACAGGAGGTAACCTATCTAGGTTATAGACTGCAGGGAGGTCAGAGGTGGTCGACTCCCTCCCAAACTCAGACCATTATGGGAATTCCAACATCTACTAGCATGCGTCAAGTATGCAAGTTCCTGGGAACTGTAGGATATTATAGGTTATGGATCCCCAGATTTGCAGACCTGGCCAAACCATTGTATGAACTTACCAGGGCAGGGGCAGTGTTTGCATGGGAAGTGGAACATGACCATGCCTTCTAAGAGCTAAAACAAGCCCTGCTCTCAGCCCCAGCCTTGCCCCTGCCTGACCCCTCCAAGACTTTCCGTCTTTATGTAGATGAGAAAAACGGGATAGCAAAAGGAGTTCTTACCCAGCCCTTGGGGCCTTGGAATCGGCAGGTCACATACCTGTCAAAACGATTAGACACTGTGGCTGCTGGGTGGCCCCCATGCCTAAGGATTATAGCTGCAGTGGCCTAACTAGTCCATGATGCAGACTAACTGGTACTAGGGCAATCATTGACCATAACTGCCCCTCATGCCATAGAACGGCTGCTCAGGCAGCCTCTGGATCACTGGTTGAGCAATGCCCTCATTCTGCGGTACCAGAATTTGTTGCTCAATCCTGGAAGAATTGACTTCAACATCCCTGCACTCCTGAATCTGGCTATCCTCCTGCCTGAGAGTGTGAGCCCCCCTTTGCATGACTGTGTAAAAATTCTGGCTCAGGTTCATGGAACCAGGGAAGATTTAAAAGATAGTCCCCTTTCCACACTGGGGTAGATATGGTTCACTGACAGTAGTAGCTATATGGACAATGGATTCTGGCAGGCCCGTGCAGCTGTCACCACTGCTACCGCCATCCTATGGGCTGAACCCCTTCTGGCAGGAACCTACTCCCAGAAAGCCAAACTCATAGCCCTCACCAAAGCCCTGGAATTTGGAGATGATAAAGAGATCACCATCTACACTGATAGCAGGTATGCTTTTGCTACTATCCATGTACATGGAGCCATACAGAGGGAAAGGGGGTTGCTCACAGCAGAAGGGAAAGAGATAAAGAATAAGCAAGAAATCAGTGCACTTCTTAAAGCTGTATGGTGCCCTAAGAGGCTGGCAGGGCAGTGGTACATTGCCCAGGACATCAAAAAGGGAGTGACGTAGTAGCACAAGGCAATCAACTGGCTGACTCAGCAGCCAAGGAAGCCGCTAAAAAGACCATCACTCCAAATCAAAGCACTGCTATACTAGCTATTCAAGCCCCTCCCCCAGTCCAACCTATTCTAGAAGGCCCTCCTCAATATACTAATCAAGAAGAAGAATGAGCAAGAGGCCACCAAGGGACTGTAGGACCAGAGGGATGGTGGCTCATAGAAGATAAAATTTACCTTCCCAAGATCGTAGCTACTGCATTTCTCTCCCAGCTTCACCAAGCAACCCATCTAGGAGTACAGAAAACAGAAGAATTATTCTGCAACTCCCCATACTACATTAGACACCTAAGGAAAACTTTAGAAGAAATAAGGGCCATCTGCCAAATCTGCCCTATGGTTAATGTAGGGCCAGGACATGCCACTGAGGGCCACAGGCAGTGGGGGCAGAGACGAGGGGCCCATTGGGAAATAGACTTTACTGAAATTAAACCTGGGAAATATGGATATAAATATCTATTAGTCTTTGCAGATACTTTTTCAGGGTGGGTGGAAGCTTTTCCTACCAAAAGAGAGACAGCAAATGAAGTAGTCCAAAAGCTGCTGGAAGACATAGTCCCCAGATTTGGATACCCCTTGGCTATTGGGTCAGATAATGGACCTGCCTTTGTTTCTCAGGTGAGTCAAGGGGTGGCTCAGGTATCGGGGACAGATTGGAAATTACATTGTGCTTACCATCCCCAAAGTTCTGGACAGGTAGAAAGAATGAATCAGACCCTTAAGGAAATTTTGTCTAAATTGGCTTTGCAGACTGGTGAAAACTGGGTAATGCTCCTTCCCTTAGCCTTGTTTAGGTTACGTAATACACCCTATAAATTACACTGTACCCCCTATGAGAACATGTATGGAGTTCCCCCACCAATACTGCCTACTCTTAAAATTGAACATTCCTGTACACCAGATTTACAACAGTTTCTACTGAACTTGCAAACTGTACATGCAGATATCTGGCCCCGACTAAGACAGCTCTACACTAAACATTTAGATATTAACCCCCACCCTTTTAAAGCAGGAGACTTCGTGTTGGTTCAGAGGCATCGCTCAGAGACACTAGAACCATGGTGGAAAGGCCCATACGTAATACTCCTCACCACTCCAACCACAGTAAAGGTAGACGGACTCGACATGTGGATCCACTCTTCCCACGTCCACCCCTACCCAGCGCCATGGAGAGACTAGAATCAACACACCTGGACTGTCACCAAGGACCTGACCAACCCCTTTTGCATTAAGCTAAGAAAACAAAACTGACCTGACCAACCCCTTTTGCATTAAGCTAAGAAAACAAAACTGAAATGGGGACTTATTGGTCAGTTATAATGGGTTTGCTTTTCATGCTGTTCCCCTTCTGTTGGAGCGGGTTTGAACCCTCCGGAGAAGAGCTCCAAAAGTTTTATAATTCTAAGGTTGGGTCTGGCAAGTGTAATTCCTGTAAAGGAAATGTCCAATTCTTACCCCAGAAATGTTACTTAAGCTCACTGGAGTGCCCCACTGAACCCCCCACCTATGCAGCTACTTTAATAGCCAGTTCTGAAATAGGGTGTCCAGGACAAAAAGGATAAATATTGTGCTGGAGAAGGCATGTGCTCAAAATAACTGGTAAAGGCACGCCTCAATGCCCTGCTGCCTGCACTCATGTACATGCATGGATGCCAGCATATTGTTATGAAAGGGAAGTATATAAATGTCAAGTAAACTCAATAGAAGTCTGGACGGGTTAGATAAAGGGAGACCATGATGGGTATCAATGTCCCAGGCACCAACCAGGACAAGGCTGTTGGGAAATACTTCCCCCTTCTGGGCAATCTGATGGAGGTGGGGTGCAGGATTGGGTCCAAAAGCAGGTCATTTCTGAAACAGTAAAAACCCTCCAAGAAAAAGGGACACCTAAATTGTACCACCCCCTCAGTCTTCCTGCAGTCAAGGGCCCCTAACAGCTAGACCCAGCTACTTTTCACCTCTTACAGATAACTCACGCCCTGTTAAACATAACCAACCCCTCATTGGCTCAGGATTGTTGGTTATGTTTATGTTCAGGACCTTTAAAGCTCATAGCTGTGCCCATTCCCTTTAACCTCACTAACTACACCCCCCTTAACAAGTGTTACCTCACACAGTCCCTGTTACATGTTGAGATAATGGACACTCAAGATTCTCTTGAATGCCTAGTGGGTCAAGGGAGCTCATCAGTGGGAGTTTTTCCTTCTACCAGGTGCTCAAGAAACTATACCTGGACAGGCACCGGAACACTTTGCTCCCCCAATTCCTCTTTTGTATATCTGTGTGGGGATACAGGATATACTATGTTGCCCCCCTCATGGAATGGGTCCTGCATCCTTGCCCTGCTTTTTCCTTCCCTCCAGTTAATTCCTGGAGACCAGCCTCTGCCTGTTCCTGTATTAGAACATATACAACCTAGCCACCCCCGGCGAGCAATCACCATGATCCCCTTACTGGCAGGACTAGGTATTACTGCCAGACTAAGTACAGGCTTAGGGGGCCTGGGTTCCTCCCTACACCTGTACAATAAATTATCTCTCCAGTTCATCAAAGATATTGAACAACTAGCCGAGACTGTATTAGACCTCCAAGAACAAATGGACTCCCTAGCCGAAGTGGTATATAAAATAGACGTGGACTAGACCTTTTAACTGCTGAAAAGGGAGGGCTATGTGTCTTCGTACAGGAAGAATGTTGCTTCTATACCAACAAATCAGGCTTAGTACAGGAGATAATTAGGACTCTCCAGAAGATTTAGAAAAGAGAAAATGAGAGCTCACACAAGGATGGTGGAAAATGCTGGGAGGATGGTTACCTTTTATCCTCCCTTTCTTAGGGCCTCTTATTATCATAGTTCTTCTGATTTCCCTTGCCCAATGTATAATTAACAACTTAATGGCCTTTATTAGGAAGCAAGCTAGTGCTATAACTATATTAACCCTGGTGGAAGCTAGATACCACCCCCTCCCAAGGGAAGATCCTTCTGGGCCATGATTGGCCCTGGAGACAAAAGACAGGGGTGAATGTGAGAGCCAAACTAACACCATTTTGGAACCCCGTCATTTTATTGTTTACTGCCTAACGTGTATTTGCCCCTTGACCCCCTTCCCTATCTTAAAGTTTGTGCCCTGTTTTCATTTAAGACCACAAGCCGGAGACATTGAAAAATAGTTCCCGGCACAAATAGCTCCTGACACCCTGTTTCCTACTGATTGCACCCCCTTGCACAATCGGACAAGTCTAACTGCTTGAAATAACTACTAAGGGGGGGCCTTGTGGGGTATTTAGGGAACTCCTGAATAGTCTGTAAGGGCTGGTCTTGCCTTCCTTCTAAGGGGGACAGCCCAGGATCTGAGCTTGAATAACTCTCGAGCCATTGCAGTGGTGTTGGACTCTCAGAGTGGTGCTTGAATTGAGTCTGAGGGCTTACAATATCTCCTAATTTGTTCTTACTTCTGAGCAATGTATTTGCTATTTTATCTGATTCCATATAAAATAAAGCACTATTTTTTAAGTTTTTTTTAAGTATGACAATAGTGCTTAAATAGGGATTGCAATAAACCTTTAGATTGATGTGGGTAATATGGACTTTTTAACAGCGTTGATTCTTCTCAGCCAAGATCATGGTATGTTTTTTCATTTGTTAATATCTTTAGCTATTTCTTTTCTCAGAGTTTCATAGTTCCCTTTGCAGAGATCTTTTACATTCTTTGTTAGGTAAATTCCCAGATATTTCATCTTCTTTGGCACCACTCTAAAAGGAATAGAGTCCTTGACTGTATTTTCAGCTTGACTGTTGTTGGCATATATAAAAACTACTGATTTGGAAGTATTGATTTTATATCCTGAGTCATTGATGTATTCCTGGATCACTTTTGAGAGTTTTGCAGTTGAGTCCCTGGGATTTTCCAGGTATCTGATTATATCATCAGTGAGAGTTTAATCTCCTCTAACCCTATTTGGATACCCTTGATATCCTTCTCTTGCCTGATTGCTATGGCTAAAACTTCCATTACTATGATGAATAGCAGTGGAGACAGTGGGCATCCTTGCCTCATTCCTCTTCTAAGTGGAGTTGCTTTCAACTTTACACAAGTCAATATGATATTGGCTGTGGGTTTGCTGTAGATGGCTTCTATCAGTTTAAGAAATGTTCCTTCTATGTGTATTTTCATAAGCATTCTGATCATGGAAGAATCCTGGATATTATCAAAGGCTTTTTTTCTACATTAATTGAGAGAATCATATGGTTTTTGTTTTTTTATTTTACTGATGTGATGTATTATAGTTATAGATTTGTGTATGTTGAATCAAACCTGTAACCCTGGAAAAAAACCAACTTGAACATGGTGTATAAATTTTTTGATGTGTTGTTGAACTCTGTTTGCTATGATCTTATTGAATATTTTTGCATTGATATTCATTAATGATATTGGTCTATAATTTTCTTTCTTTGTTGGATTCTTTCCTGGCTTGTGGATCAGGGTGGATATTTGCTTCATAGAATGTGATGGGAAGTAATCCTTCATTTTCTATGCTTTGGAAAAAAGTTTTATATTATAAATAGTAGTTTCTCTTGAAAGTTTTGATAGAATTCTGATGTGAAGCCATCTGGTCCTGGACTTTAATTTTGGGGATATTTTGTATTGTTGATGCTATTTCAGTGATTGATATAGGTCTATTCAAGATTTCTAATTATTTCTGGTTGAGTCTAGGAAGGTGGTGTGTGCCGGGTATTAGTCCATTTCTTTCAGATTTTCATATTTCTGGGAATAAAGATTTTTGTAGTAATCATTAAGAATTTTTTGAATTTCTGAGCTGTCCATTGTTATTTCTCCTTTATTGTTTCTCATGGATGATATTAGAGATTTTACTTTTCTGTTTCTGGTTAGGTTGGTCAAAGGTTTATCAATTTTGTTAATCTTAAAAAAAAACAAACTTTTTGTTTCATTTATCTTCTGAATTCACATTTAATTCTTCCCTAATTTTGGTTATTTCTTTTCTTCTGCTGGGTTTGGGGTTGGAATGTTCTTCTTTTTCCAGTTGCCTGAGATGATCCATTAAGTTGTTGGCTTCCTCTCTGATTTCTTGATGAAGGCTTCCAATGTTATAAATTTACCTCTTAGGACTGCCTTTGCAGTATCCCATAGGTTTGGATAATTTGTGTGTCCATTATCATTTTTTTCCAAAAATTTGGTAATTTTCTTCTTAATCTCATCCTTGACCCAGCTATCATTCAGCCTAAAATTATTTACTTTCCATGACTTTGTTTGATTTGAAGATTCCTGTTGCTGTTGAGTTCAACTTTTATTCCATGGTAGTCTGAGAAAATACAAGGAATAATTTCTATTTTTTTTAAGTTTGCTTAGATTAGACTTGTGTCCTTGAACGTGATCTACTTTGGATGATTATCCATGGGCTGATGAGAAGAATGTATACTCAGTTTTATCAGGAGGAAATGTTCTGTATAAGTCTGTAAAGTCCATTTTCTATAGGGTCAGGTTTAAGTCTAATATTTCTTTGTTTAGTTTCTTCTTGGAGAATTTATCCAAAGCTGTCAATGGGCTGTTAAAATCTCCAACTACTATAATGCAGGAAAATATTAAGTTTTTCATATCCATTAGGGTTTGCTTTATAAACTGAGGAACATTCTGATAGGGTGCATAAATGTTTATTATCAAAATCTCTTCATTTCAGGTGTTTCCCTTCACAAATAAGTACTGACCATCATTATCTTTCTTTATCTTTGTTAGTTTAAAGCAAGTTGCATATGCAACTAAAATTGCAACCCTGCTTTTTACTGGTTTTCATTTGCCTGTATTATAGAAGTCTATCCCTTCACCCTGAGTCTATTTTTGATTCTTGTATATAGCAGATATCTGGTCTGAATTTATGTATACAGTCAGCTAGACTGTGACTCTTTAAAGAACAATTTAAACCATTCACACTAACTGAGATCATTGATAAACCTGGCTGTGTTTGGGGTGTCATGATTTTCAGATGTACAGTGGATATTTTTAATCCTTTCACCATTGTGGAAATTGGGTTTTGTTCAAAAATTTCTGGATGAGTTTGCTTTGGAGGTAAAGCATTGCATTTGTTGTTGTGAAGGATAGGTCTGAGAATATCCTAGAGATCTGGTTTAGTTATGGCAAATTTCTTCAACATTTCTATGTCATTAAAGTATTTGATTTCTCCATCTCCATCATGAAGATGATTTCTTCATCTCCATGAAACTCAGTTTAGGAGGATACAGGATCCTGGGCTGGAAGTTGTTTTGTTTTAGGAGATTTAAGGTCAATGACCATCCTCTCTAGCTTGAAATGTTTCATCTGAGGGATCTGCAGTCATTCTGATATTTCTCCCATTGTAGGTGGATGCTTTTCTTACCATTGGCTGCTTGTGCAATTTTCTCCTTCATAATAACTTTGGCAAAGTTAATCACAATGTGTCTAGGGGATACTTTATTTGGATTGAGTCTTTCTGGGGTTCTGAAACTGTCTACTATCTGAAGTTCTGTACCTCTTGCAATGCTTGGGAAATTCTCCTTCAAGGTCTCTTGGAGTAGAGCATCTATACCTTTAGGACCATCCTCTTCTCCTTCAGGAATTCCTATAAGATGAATGTTTGAACTTTTGTATTGATCTCACAACTCTCTGAGGGAATGATCAGTTTTTTTCTCTCCATTTGTCTGCCTCTTGGAGCATTTGGAAATGTTCAAAAGCTTTTTCTTCAGTTTCACAGATCCTTTCTTCTGCCTGATCAACTCTATTACTGAGGGATTCTACTGCATTTTGGAGCTCCTCAACTACCTTTTTCAATTACTTGAGCACTGAAATCTCTTTTCCCATTATGTCCATATCTTTGGTGACTTGGGCTTTGAATTCATTGATTTCTTGAGATAATCTTTGGGATTTAATTTCTATCCTTTCTTCCATTCTGTTCATCTTATTTGCCATACATATTCTGAGTTCAATTTCTGACATAGTTGCCATTTGTGTATACATGGCATCTTCAGTTCTCATTTTTGGGGGGTGGTGATCTACTCTGGTTATTCATGTTGCCAGAGTTCTTCTCTTAAGGTCAGCACCATGTTTATTTTCCACCATTTGGTATTTGGAACTGGTAGGGTGAGATTGAATAGGAGTTCCCAAGTTCTCAAGATAGCCCCTTACCAAATCACTAGGTTTTGTAATTGTGGCTTATTTCCTACAACCATAGAAAGACCCCTTTCAGAGATTTGGACAGAGACTCTGAAGACCTACTTGGTGAGTTAGCATAAGCTAGCTCTGTTTTGATATCAGCCAACCTCTACACTATTCTAAGAAGCCACAGTATTAGGTTTAAATCTCAGCTGTGAAGAGATACAGTTGCAGCACCCAGCTCCCACCCTTCAGTTCTTTTCCACTACAGAACTTCAAAGGTCAACTTCCGAATGTCTCCAAGTGGACAGCCCCATATATGAGTTCTAATTAAATTGTCTGAGGCAGTGCAAACCCTGTTCAATAGAGAGGGATTCTAGAGTCTCCAACAGCACAATTTGATCCAGGGAGCCATGCCCCCATGTGCCAGACTCAGTCCACACTGTTGTCCGCTTCTCTGCTCAGAGGCCCAGTTAGAGACAGGGGCCATGACCCCACCCACTCTTCTCTATAGGTGAAATGCCTATATGCCTCTGGCCAAAAAAGCCATTTGTGAGAGAGCAGTGAAAAGATTTTGTACAGGCATACTTAAGAAATTGAGGCAGAATCCCATGTGGCCAGGTTAGTTGAGGGCCTAACATGACCAAGGCTTTAGCTGGAATAGTATTTCCAGACTGCATTAAGGAATTAAGGTGGACTTTATAAGGCCTATGAAAAAGCCCTTTGGAAAACAGGCCAGATACCCATCAGGAACCTTTCCTGATCTGTGGTAAGTGACGAAGGTCACTTACTGATGGGTCTGGGAATGGAGTAACCTTTCCTGATCTGTGGTAAGTGACGAAGGTTGCTTGCTGACAGATCTGGGAATAGTAGTGTCATACAGGTATCTAATGGCACAGATGAAACCTGGGCTCAGAAAGGCTTTTTAAAAGTCCAGACTGAGAATTCCTTGTAAAAGACTCCAGCAACCCCCCCCCCCCGACTTAAGGCCTACATGGGAGCAGAGGTTTGCACACAAACTCCTGTATGCCCAAAAAGTTCCTCTATGCTTTGCTTAAAGATTCAAAGTAACTGCCTCGAAATGGTATGGTTAGTAGAACAGACACTCAAATTGTCTCTTTCCCCATAGCCTCAGGCTTCATCAGATAAGAACAAAGAAAGTAATAACTGACAACATGTTCTTCATTAAGTTATGTTGAACCAGGTTATATTGAAAGGATTATGCTTAAAAGTGTATGTTGGGTGGATTATCAGATTACCAGGGAGTAGCTACTTACAAGGCGAGTGTACATAAACTGTTTAAATGGATCAATGAGGTCATTGCTGCATTGTGCTCATGTACAAAATTTCCTATATAAGACAACTGCAAATAAAGATGCTCATCATTTTCCCTGAGTGAGCAGATGGTCACCTTTATTTAAAACACAATTTCAATAAGTGTGCTTATTCTTCGCGACATCACTTTTCCGTGAGACTCTTATGGCAACATTCTGGTGCAGTGAGCAGGGTGCCAGGGAAAGCAGGGTACCAGGATACCAGGGTACCAGGTTGAGAAGAGTACAAAGGGTCTTCTTCGTGAGGATAGCCTGGCTAGCTTCTTCAGGGAGACTCTACTTCAACATTCTGGACAAAGCAGCATACACCTAAGGTAAGACACGAACAATTGAAACCAAAGATGTAACGGTCACGTGGGTTCACAAGACTCTCTGGATAAATACAGATAAAATACGTAACATCATTCATGGAGGAACAGTATGTTGCTTTGCTCAAAATTTTGCTGCAAACAACAGGAGTCTCTATGAAGACTAAAACTCTAAGGGGATTATTTCAAGTAGTAACTAGATACTGTCACTGGTTTATACCAGAAAAGAAAAATCAGCTAAATATCAAAGTATGGAGGAAAGTTGGAACCACTCTTAGAAGAGCACACCAACAGGGAGAATTTATTAGTAAAGAGGTTTGGACTGCATATCGTTTGGTTGTAGTTGCCTTAGAACCATTGCAGTCTAATTCTGACTTGGACAGTACTATTGATGATCTGCTATCCCCAGCTACAACTACCCAGGAGGGTGCATGTGCTGAACAAAATGTATATGATGTACCTTTAAAGAGTCCTGATGGGATGGGCTGTTCTACTCATTTCCCCCCCCAGGCAAGGACTTATCTGATCAAAGGCATAGTGAAACTGATTCTGACAATACTATTACTCATGTCTCTGATGCAGAAGACTTTAAGAGTCTTAAAAAGTTACTTAATGAAGGATTTTTCCCCATGGAAAAGCAGCTTCAGGAATTAGAAAAGCAGCAGACTGGGCCTTGATATATAGAAACTTTCAGGCTCCCTGCCACAGTCCCTCCTGCTGTTCCTAAAATTGCCCCCAACTGCTCCACCAGCATTTTGTCCAGTCTGGCCTGATCTTAAAAACCCTAGAAATCATTTTAAGGTCAAGCCCGATATTTTTAATATGGTTCATTAGTCAGAGGCTTCTACCTGTAGAAGAGGGAAGGAGGAATCCTTAGTCATGCCTGTAATTCAGGTATATGACGATAAGGGCAATGCTACCATCAATTATACTGAAGTCCCGATTAAGATACTGAGAATTTTGAAAGAAGCGGTTCATGCTTATGGGCCCAAGTCCCGCTATGTGGTGGGGATCCTATCTTATAGTGGAAGGTATCACTTCATTCCTTTAGGTTGGGATACTTTGATTCATACCACCTTAAGGCCAGGTCAGTATATTCAATTCAAATCCTGGTGGACTGAAGAGGCAAAAGTACAAGCTCATAGCAACAGAGTTACTGGTGGATTCACTTTTGAAGAACTAACAGGGATTGGAACTTTTGAGACAGTGAATGCTCAAGGAAGCTCTGACCCCTGAAGAGATAATACAAGTAAGGGATGTCTGTATTAGAGCTTGGCAGCATTTAGATCAGAAAGGGGAAATTCAACAATGAAAATGTTCCAAGATAACAATGAGCCCTACACTGAATTTATTGCTCAATTGCAAACTGCTATTGAAAGATCTATTCCAGGAGAGGATACCCATACGTTATTGCTTTTGCAGTTAGCTTTTGCAAATGCAAAGACTGACTGTCGGCAAGCTCTAGCAGGAGTAAAGAATTAGGAAAATGTTACTATAGAACAGTATATCTGTGCCTGCTGAGAGGTAGATTCAGGAACCTTTCAAGCCAATTTACAAGCTTCGGCTTTGGCATCTGTCTTAGCAGCTAACATCTCTAAGGCTAAGTGCTTCAACTGTGTCAAAGCAGGGCACTTGAAAAAAGAATGTGGAAAAAAAAAAACTGAAATCAACTTCCCCAATGTTTGTCACCACTGTGGAAAAGGCTGTCATTGGATTGATGAATGTAAATCTATTAGAGACAAAAACGGCAATATTTTATTATCCTCATATAAATGAGGAACTTCCAATACCAATCAGAACCAAGGAAACTCAGTAATGGGGTCTGCTTGAGGCCCCAGATCAAGATTTGAGAAATGGAGACTCCCCTAAGGAATTACCTACTGGTGTTTATGGTCCCATTCCTTCTGGAACTGTGGGTCTAATTTTAGGCAGAAACTACCTAATCATGAAAAAACTTAATGTCCATCCTAGAATAATTAAAACTGATAAACCAGTTTGGGTGGGGCAGTGGCCTCTCTCTCTAAAAAATTTTAAAACACTTCATCAATTAAATCATTCAGTAGAAATGTTAAATATTTTTAAAAATTACATAATACTAAACATATCACATAAATTCCTGGTAATTGCATTGGACAAGCTATTATTGAAAGGCAAAATCGAACTGTAAAAGGAATGCTCTTAAATGAGAAAAAAGGGGGAGAACAGTATAACATCACCCCTAGAAATAGATAATCTTCTGCTCTCTTTACCTTAAATTTTTGAATATGAATGAGAAAAATGAAATATCAGCTTATAAACATTGGGTAACTATGACCTAACCCTCTCTTAACCAACCAGCTTATTATAAAGATGTAATTAAGAATATATGGATACCAGCTACTTTTATACATTGGGGAAGAGGCTATGCTTATATTTCCACAGGAGATAATATACTCTGGGTTCCAGATAAGAATTTAAAATTACAACACTGCCCAGAGGTAGTAATACCACCACAAGATGAAGAAGAAGGCAATGAAACAGGTAACAACCAACTTTAAAAGTATGAGCGTGAGCCAATCCCAGAGAGAGAGAGACAGGAATTTCTGCAGAGAACACTGAAATCATTTGATGTTATGACTACTGGTAATTTTCTTTTAGCTACTATTGCTGTTTTATCAACAGCAAGGGAAGAGACTTATCATTATTGGACATATGTTCCTACCCCCCTTTACTAAGAGGAGTTAGTTGGATGGAACCTACTGTACCTGTTTATATTAATGATTCTGCCTGGCTTCCACGCCCCTACGACACCAGGGGACCTTTTAAACCAGAGGAAGAAGGCACTACCATTTTTAATTATACTACTGGAGTGACCAGTCCCCACATTTGTATTGGTAACTCTATACATTTTCTCCATATGGCTATGCAAGCATGGGTAAGCTCATATAAATATCCATCAAACATACCACATTTGATGTCTCAAATGTATATGTTGAGTACATAGGCATGGGAAAAACATCAAGTTAAAAATGTTCTAGCTAATCCAGAATTACCCCCATACCAGATGCGTTATTTTAAAGCAGTTCATAATTGGATTCCCTGGGTGAAATGTAAAGGACAATATCCCTTTATGTTGCTAAATACCACATATGGGGAGATTGTGGACTGAGGACCTATTGTGAGATTACAAACCTCATCTGGTGCTCCTGTCCCATTCAATGTCCCAGTTGACATCCCAATGGAGAATTATAACTATCCATCAAAGAAAGATGTAGTTGGAATAGCCACTGGTTACTCTATGCATTGGAGTAATGGTGGGTTTTCGCTCCCTTCCCCTGCTCTTGGAAATTATCCAAAGCAAGTTAATTTATGGAAAGTTGCTGTTGCCATGCAGGCCATTAAAGCCTGGAGGGGTGGTCTATCTCATGAGCCTGAGAATAATCAGTATACTATGAGTTTTGAAGTTAAAGATACTTGGTATATTCAGGCTTGCCTACCATTACCTGTTGTGTGGCTTAAAGGGAATATAAATTGGAACAAGGAAACAGGAGAATTGTTCTGTCCTGCTTGTCAATTATTTACTTGTATTAACCAATCTGTAAGTTTTGATCCCTCTAAGGAACAGCTGTATTTATTGAGAGCTCAAACAGGAGGGTGGCTGCCAGTGAACTTAGCGAGACCTTGGCAAGAGTCCTCAGCTGTATCAATATTGCAGCTGTTGGCTGAGAGAATCCTGAAGAGTAGTCGCTAATTTATTGGACAGTTAATTGCTACTATTTTGGGGATCATTGGTGTTACTGCAACTGCTGCTAAAGTGGGAGTCGCCTTGACACAAAATATAAGGACACAGACTTTTGTTGCTAATTGGCATAGAAATTCAGAACAGTTATTGACTGCCCAAAGACAAATAGACACTGAAATATCTAATGAAATTTCTGATTTGGAACAGACTGTCCTAATGATGGGTGATCAATTGGTTAGTTTAAAAAGGCAGACAAAACTAAAATGTGACTGGAATATTACCACTTTTTGTATTACCCCTGTAAAATATAACCCCTGGGAAAAAGTTAGGAAACATTTGTCAAATCACAAAAATTTAACTAATAATATTGTGAATTTACAGAATGAAGTGTATAATACTTTCCAATGTAAGTTGGAAAAGGTGGATAGTGATGTGATCTTGAAGGGATTAGCAGAAGGGATAGAACAAATGAATCCTATGCCCAAGATCAATGGATTTAATGGAAGTACCATTGGATCTTTTGCTTTGTTATTTATCTTTTGCTTAATCATATATATCATGTGTAAGAAGTTAAATCAAACTAGCTAGGAGAATGAAAGACATGCTGTCATTTTTACTTTAATGATCTTATGTGAAAGCCAATAAGAAAAAGAAAGGGGAAATATAGGTGAAACACCTATATGCCTCTGGCCAAAAAAGCCATTTGAGAGAGAGCAGTGAAAAGACTTTGTGCAGGCATACTTAAGAAACTGAGGCAGAATCCCATGTGGCCAGGTTATTTGAGGGCCTAATATGACCAAGGCTTTAGCTGGAATAGTATTTCCAGACTGTGTTAAGGAATTAAGGTGGACTTTATAAGGCCTATGAAAAAGCCCTTTGGAAAACTGGCCAGATACCCATCAGTAACCTTTCCTGATCTGTGGTAAGTGACAAAGGTTGCTTGCTGACAGGTCTGGGAATGGTAATGCCATACAGGTATCTAATGGCACAGATGAAACCTGGGTTCATGAAAGGCTTTTGAAAAGTCCAGCCTGGCTCGGCGCCTGTGGCTCAAGAGGTTAAGGCACCAGCCATGTACACCTAAGGTGGCGGGTTTGAATCCAGCCTGGGCCCACCAAACAACAATGATGGCTGCAACCAAAAAAAAAAAAA